>NC_088360.1:67825735-67895735 GCF_034508935.2 Berghia stephanieae | reverse complement strand
TAATATAAAAGCTGTTTTTAAAACATAAATGCTTCAACTATTTTTTATGATACTGTAAAGAAATGAAGTGAAAAACTGAATATTTATTTATTCTGAGATTTGAATGAATGATGGCGTATCGACTTACTTGATTTAATCCTCTTCGCTCACGGTGGAACATAAGATCTCTACGATCGTCCGCATCTACTTCTGTCCTTGGCCATCTTCTGTGTGGTTCCACTCAAGGGACTGGCTTGTGACATTGCTCCCCGGTCGTCTTTGTGTATGACCGACCCATCTCCACTTCCTCCTACTGATTTGGGTGTTGATGGGGTCTTGGTTTGACCTTCTCCATATTTCTATGTTGGAGATGTGGTCGTTCCGTCTGATTTTCAAACTTCTGCGGAGGCATGATGATGTATTATAAATGCCCTGAAACTAATGGAAAAAGTCTATTTCATTTCCAGATGAGCCAGTTATTTACAATCTGATACGTTCTTTCAAACATTTTATTCACTTGAAATCAGAGTGAGAACACTGGCACTTTCCTACTCAGTTCATTTCTTACTGGAGAACTCACATTGCTTTATTTATTCTCTATTCTAAACTTCCATAATTATTTTTGTTCCGTTTATCCATTGTTATTTTTCTTCAAAATCAGCATCATCCTTGAGGCATTTTGATCGCGATTCCCACGCAAAATTTAATTTAACTTTTACACCCTTCCCCTATAAAAAAACTCAAAAAGATAATTTGGTCAAGATTGGACGCCGAAAGAGGCAGTCGTCAGCGTTTGAATCAAGAATTGGGAGCATACATTCCTGGTGTTTAGGTAATTGATATTCCTATATATGGCACGCATAAGTAAAACAGTATACTGTACTGTAAAGGGTAAATTACGTCTAAAAGCATCTAAAGGAAAGGGATTTAATCTTTTTAATTACAAGCAAGTTTTATCTCGTTCTCGAGTGTTATTTGGGATAGAGAGAGAGAGAGGCGTTCCTGTGGGACGAAAACATTTCCTTTTCAAGTGTAATCACATTGCTTGTCACGTGAGATGAGATGTTGAGGATTTGAAGAAAACGTGACTTGCATTTAGAAAAAATTCGTGTATGAAAATGGTGGCCAATTTGAGTTGCAAACCGCCCCTCCTCCTCCAAAAACAACAAAAAAAACAAAAACAAAATAAAAAATAAACAACTAGTCTAGATATTACAAAATGGCAAAAGAAAATACATAATCATAATAAAAGCAGGCGTGATCTTGTTAAGATTCTGTTTCCTACTGACTACTAAAATAGAAAATGAATACGGTGCAACCACTGGTATAAGGTAAGAATGTTTAACATGATGTTTGGCATCATATGATTATCGATATGGAAACACGGGAAAATAAGAATCGATGTTACACTGTTTGTTGGACCATCCCCGGTATCTATACACATGTGGAATTATATCAATAAGATGAATTCGATACGTCTCCGGTTTGAGATGCGATCATGGATTGTTGATAGCCCTAATTCATCGATATGGAATAAAACTTCCAGGCCAAAATGAGAAAAGGGTGTTTTGTTGGATGGCTGACCTGGCTTTCGTGTAAATTAAAAAAAAAAAAACACTTTTAGTTGTTCGTTCGTTTTCGATGTCCACTGTCATTTGCTGATTTTTGTCATATCTAATAATAATAATAATAATAATAATAATAATAATAATAATAATAATAATAATAATAAATAATAATAATAATAATAATAATAATAATAATAGTAATAATAATAATAATAATAATAATAATAATAATGATAATTATAATAATAGATAATAATAATAATAATAATAATAATAATAATAATAATAATGATGATAATAATAATAATAATAATAATAATAATAATAATAATATATAATAATATATATAACAATAATAATAATAATAATAATAATAATAATAATAATAATAATAATAATAATAATAATAATAATAATAATATATAATAATAATAATAATAAAAATAAAATAATAATAATAATAATAATAATAATAATAATAATAATAATAATAATTATTATTATAATACACCAAATCAACTCAAATCATAACACGCTTAAAATAGCAAACAGGCAAACTAACAGTGACCGTAATGGTGAACCGAGAAACATGTTGAGAACTATGACCATAAACTTTCAAAGTATAATTCCAAAACTACCGGAATTTTGGAAATTGATATCAGAAATAAAACCAGACATAATCATAGGTACGGAAACATGGCTACATTCCGAAATAAAGGACAGTGAAATATTTCCACCAGAGACATATTTCAACGTATTCAGGAAAGACCGAGAAGATAGGTATGGTGGGGTGCTGGTTGCAACAACAAAGAACCTGTCAGTATTAAAGCTTGACATTCAAACAAAATCAGAATCGGTGATCGTAAATATCTAAACAGAACAAGGCCTACTCACTGTGGGCGCTATGTATAGAAACACCTTCAAACTCAACTATGGAACAAATGACTGAGATAACACGCTGTATTGATAGCCTAGACCCGAAAAATGTACTCTGGTTAAGCGGAGACCTGAACCTACCTGATATCAATTGGGAACAAGAAAAAATAATCAGTTACCAATATCCTTCATTTATAAACCAAGCATTTATTAACAAATTGCAAGATTTTGGCCTGAGTCAAATAAACAAAAATCCAACAAGGGGTACAAATATCCTCGACTTATTTATCACAAATCGACCAAATTTAATTGTCAAGTGTACAACCATTCCAGGCATTAGTGACCATGACATTCTCATCACGGAAAGCACTATTAAAGCAAACAAAATCACAAAAAAATCACACCCTATTACTATTTGGAAAAAGGCAAATATCGCCGAAATGCGGACAGAAACACGTCTTTTTAGTGAAAACATAATTAATCAACATCTAGAAAGCACTGAGGATGTTTGGACTGCCATCAACGACCACCTAAACAAAATGATGACCAAACATGTACCAACGAAGAAAAGCTCAAGGAAATTTCACCAACCATGGATAAACACCACCGTCAAACGATTATCTAGACGGAAACAAAAGGCATGGAGCAGAGCGAGAAAGTCCAACAGTAAGAAAGACTGGTACAATTATGCCCAACTGAAAAAAGAAACACAAAAAGAGAGTAGAAAGGCCTATCATAATCATGTTAAGGAACTTGTTAGTGAAGACTCAAACAAAAAGCTCTGGAAATTTATAAAAAGTAGGAGGTGCGATTCGGTTGGTATAGCGCCCCTTGAGCATGATCGTGTATTATACTCTGATGCAAAGGAAAAAGCAGACATACTTAATAACCAATTCTGCTCTGTTTTTGCTTCAAAAGCTCATACCAAAATTACCACTCAACAACTACAAGGCGAAGAAAACGATTCCAACACTATGGCCGAAATCAATGTGACAGTAGAGGGCGTTTCCAAACTCCTCGCCACTCTAGATCCAAAGAAAGCATGTGGCCCAGACAAAATACCATCCCGTCTCTTAAAGATATTGAGTAACGAATTTGCACCTGCCCTCACACATTTGTTCAAACTCTCTCTTGAAACGGGAGACATACCGATTGTTTGGAAGCACGCTCTTGTCCAACCCATCTACAAGAAAGGTGATAGAAGCAGGGCTCAAAACTACCGTCCAATTTCATTAACCTGCATTTGCTGCAAACTGTTGGAGCATATAGTGAGAT
Source organism: Berghia stephanieae (assembly GCF_034508935.2). Taxonomy (NCBI): domain Eukaryota; kingdom Metazoa; phylum Mollusca; class Gastropoda; order Nudibranchia; family Aeolidiidae; genus Berghia; species Berghia stephanieae. Next base: position 67,892,037 of record NC_088360.1, on the reverse strand, counting down.
CCTCAATAACTGAATATCTCGAAACTAACAGTATTTTTTGTGATGAACAGCACGGATTTAGGAAGCACCACTCATGTCAAACTCAACTTCTATCATTAACACATGATCTGTCAGCTGCTATTGATAAAGGTGGTCAAATTGATCTAGTACTACTGGACTTTGCCAAGGCCTTCGACAAGGTCCCTCACCATCGGTTAATCCAGAAATTGTATGACGTTGGTATCAGGAACAAAACCTTACAATGGATTGCAACTTTTCTGGACAATCGCACCCAACAAGTTCTTGTCGACGGCGAGACTTCCACTATCGGGATGGTGACATCGGGCGTACCTCAGGGCTCAGTCCTTGGGCCCGTCCTATTTTTAGTGTACATAAACGATCTTCCACGAGGTATAAGGTCAAAAGTGCGCCTCTTTGCTGACGACACAGCATTATATAATCAGATAAAAACAACAGACGACTGCAAAACACTAAATGACGATCTAGCTAAATTACAAGAATGGGAAACAATAAATCAAATGGAATTTAACGTATCAAAGTGCAATGTTCTAACCATCACAAATAAGAAAGCACCTATAACATTTGAATACCAACTTCATGGTCAAAACCTGGAACATGTAAAGACAGCAAAATACCTTGGCATTGAGTTTGCTAAAAACCTGAAATGGAATGACCACATATGTCACCTGGCTTCAAAGGCAAATCAAACAAGCGCTTACATCACCCGCAATTTAAAAAGATGCCCAATCACAACTCAAACCCTTACTTTTAAAACTATTGTTAGACCAATTTTGGAGTATGGCAGCTCAATTTTGGACCCATATACAAAGAAAAACATCGACACCTTAGAAAACAACCAAAGAAAAACAACAAGACGCATCACAAACACACTCGATCCTTTCTCACGTGCGTCTGAAATATCACAACGGATTGGCCTTGAACCTCTGGAAAAGAGAAGAAAGATAGATAAACTTAAATTGTTCCCAAGATCTACTACAAAAATTCGTGCCTTAAACTTCCAAACGACATCAAAGATATCGGCACAAGAAATACGAAGGGACACACAGCAAGAGTAACCATCCCAACCTCAAAAACAGACGCCCACATGTATCCGTTTTTCCCTTCCACTGCCCGACTATGGAATAGCCTCCCAGTTGAAGTGGCTGAAAACGGTTGCCAACATGCCTTCACGCGATTGCTGGAGTTCACAACGTGACTTTTTAATCTATGTGGTTTTAGCAGAGTTTTAGCAAGTTTAAAATGTAAAACACTACAAACTGTGGAGTGATCCTCGACAATATTGGAGGTTTCCACAAGACGAAGAAGAAGAAGAAGTAATAATAATAATATAATAATAATAATAATAATAATAATAATAATAATAATAATGATGATGTTAATAATAATAATAGTAATAATAATAATAATAACAATAATAGTAATAGTATTAATAATAATAATAATAATAATAATAATAATAATAATAATAATAATAATAATAATAATAATAATAAAATAATAATAATATAATAATATTACTACTACTACTACTACTACTACTACTACTACTACTACTACTACTACTACTACTACTACTACTACTACTACTACTACTACTACTACGACTAATAATAATAATAATAATAATAATAATAATAATAATAATAATAATAATGATAATGATAATAATAATAAACTTTATTCATCAGTTTCGGAAATTGTATAACAGACGTGGCAAAGAAAAGAGATGAATTAAAGTATTGACACCAAAAGTACACCACCTATAAATACCTCAAAATATATTAAATAAGAATGTATCTATTACATGCAATATGGTGAATATTATATAATTAATAAATGTATAAATATATATTATGTATATTATATATATTATATATATATATATATATATTATATTATAATATAGATATAGCTAATATGTAGGCTTTATATAATAAAAATAAATTTCATAATTGATTTAAGAATATATTTAGTATGTACCCTTAGTTGGAGGACTTGCTCTCTTGTCTCATATTTTTCTATTAAAAGACCTTCCGTTGAGACCAATTTTTGTTTATTTTTGGCGTCAAGAGTGATTCATTATAGACGACAGAACAAAAGGAAACGTACGAAATCTGAAAAGGATGAGACAAACGTTGCACTCACTCTCGTGAGAATCATGGTCTTGCGACCTTGCGGCATTACACTTGCCTTCTAACCTGTCGGTCTGTGTTCGAGTCCTGCTGGAAGAAAATGACACTTTGCTCATATTCTCTCACTGTATCCAGGTGAAAAAAGTACCTTGCCGGTAACAGCATTGTCTCAGTCGAAACTAGTAATAGCACTTATACAGGAATGATGTCTCGTCCTCCATGCTGTGTGCTGCTATTGGCTTGGGGTCTTTATGCAGCGCTTTGAGCACATTTATTGAGTACCTATCCTATTGTGCGAATCAAAAGCTCAATTTGTTTGGTAATTTTTAAAATTTTTAATTTTTGTATTTATGGCTTACCGAAGTTATCACAACCGACCTTTTCCCATCCACTTCCCTCTAGGAAATCCATCGTCAATAGTAATCCAGTTAACTGGGAACTGGGAACCCTATAATATCCCTACTTCGTAATCCATAAGTCAAATCTTGACAAGATGACGCGGTTACTGACATTGGTTTGCAGTCTTATCTATTTCAATGTTTTTACATAAACGATATTTTTATTAATGGAAATTCCAAGTTATCTGCCATTGTGACGCAGGCGGGTATTATCGTCGCCTTCCTAAACATAAGGCCGGGTACTGATTAAAAAAAAAAATGTCACAAAAGAAGACGACGATCACCAAACGAAAGTGCAAAGTGAGTTGTTGTTAAAAGTTCTCAAGGAAACAAACGATTTTATTGGTATTATTTTATTTGATTAAAACTCACAATTAATTTTCTCCCCGTGACCTTCGTCTTCTTTTATGACGAACTTTTTGGTTTAGTATCAGGCTATGAGTTTATCAGGCTACCGTATTGTCCACACATTCATGAATGTATTGACGTTTTCGATACTCTTGACATAATTTGGTTTTACCTTCATTTAAAGTTTATATAGGTAGAACCAAATTGACGTCACTCAGGTCTTTGTTGTTGTTTTTTTGCCATCCATGTATATGAGTAATTCTCACTAAACTGTATTAACCAGACTATAAACGTTCAATCTTACACATAGTTGTGTGTGTTGGTCCATTATACTTCCGGATGGCAATATTGCGAGCTTTTAACCAAGCACATTTTACTAGATTACTAATCAATATGCTGCAAAGTTTATCAAGCACTTATGATTATCACAGGATCAACTACACATGCATACATAGACACAAAGACACACACACACACACACCCACACACATATATATACACACACACACATATATATACACACACACACATATATATATATATATATATATATATATATATATATATATATATATATATGTACTGTTTCATTCCGATCCGACTTTCCATTTTCACCATCTTGTCATCATTTTTCTGATCTTAGGCAGCCCCCACTGATCCCTAGAATTCAACACACTAGGTGATGAGCACGATGTGTCGGTTAACTCCACGCCTACTTTGACCGCTAGCCCTACTTATAATCGATCCTTTCCATGATGATAAACGATACGATACCAGACAGTACTCATATTTGAAGGAATTTAATACGGTTCCATTTTGTAATGTCAACAGATCGATGAAGTAAGTAGACACAATTTGAAAGGCAAAACATAATGAGGGTAATCAGGAAGACAAATAGGGAAGAAAAGTTGTGATGTCAAACCTTCTGATTTTCCGGTTCCGAAATCATTGGAAGTGTGCATGTAACTAGTCTTTCGGAGGACTGATAATGAATAGGCTACTTACTGAATCATAGGGTGGCATAACTTTTTCGGTACCAGGATGTGTAGGCAGATTCTAAGGTTTACGGGACGTAATAGAGTGAGGATGAATGATTTTATTGACGACCAGCATATATTTAGACTAGAAAATTAGATCCTATCATTCTGAAACCAGAAAGTCATTTACACAATGCATGCCTTCAGTTCTCTGAAAGAGTGGTTTTACACTTCTAATGAGAAAGAATCAGTTTTTTTTGGACATCACACTTGTGTTCCCTATTAACGGTTCCTACACAATTCTGTCGTTATTATTATTATTCCTTAATTTGCAAACCATTCTGGTGTAATGTTGCCAATGTAGATGTTTTGATATTATTTACGTCTTGGGATGTTTATGTGTGCCATAGTAGTAAATGAGCCTATTTTTAAACTATTCCGTGGTGATTGAAATAACATCGAAAGGTGGTTGGTTATTCCACAAGCGAATAGAAGAGGGGGAAAACGATTGTTCATGGCTTTGTATTCGGAAACGCGGCACTGCGAATCTTAGATCGTGAACCCTTGTTCTTGATCTCGTTGTTGCTGGACTATGGTTGTTTGGTGATTTTGCTACAAGGTTGTGGAATACGCGATAGAGCTTTGTCAATTTGGATTGCTTCCTTCGTTGTTCCAAAGTTGTCCACTGTAATGTTTGAATCATCGGTGTCACGCTGTCAGTGGTTTTGAGATTGTAATGCAAAACCAGCTGCTCTCTATTGTACCATCTCAAGTGTATCTTTATTTCATTTCGTGATAGGGTCCCAGGTATCCAACGACTGGTCTTATTAGCGTTGTATAGTAGTTGGTCTTGGTGTAACTGGAGCAGCTGCTTTTGTTTATGTTCAGAAGAGCAGTTACGGAGTTTGGTTTATTCGCGATTGTGTCTTTTGGTCGTTCCAGGATAGATTAGTGTTGATGTTTAGACCACAAGGTACTTTGCAGTTTTTACCAAAAAAAGTTTGGTATTAAGCATCCTATACTTGGTGTGAAGTGGCTTCTTTCTGTTTGTCACTTGCAGCACTTAACGTGTGTTTGGGTTGAAGGTCATCTGCCACGTTTCTGCCCATATTTGAAGATTGTCAAGGTTTTGGTGTCGTAGCTTACTATCGTCACTGGAGTATATTTTTCAATACTACTATCATCTACAAAAATATTTTTCTTCTTCTTCTTCTTCTTCTTCTTCTTCTTCTTCTTCTTCTTCTTCTTCTTCTTCTTCTTCTTCTTCTTCTTCTTCTTCTTCTTCTTTTTCTTCTTCTTCTTCTTCTTCTTCTATTTTATTTTATTATTTATTATTTTATTATTATTATTATTATTATTATTATTATTATTTTTATCTCTCCTTACCTTCCACCTCCTCCTCCTCCTCCTCTCCATCCATCCTCTTCATCTTCTCCGCTGCCTCCTACCCTCTTCTTCTAACCCTCCTCCCCCTCCTCCTCCCACCCCTTATGATTAAATACTATTAAAACAAGTTTATTGACAAATTCAAGCCACTGGTGTATGCCAACCTCAATACGTGATGCTAACACTTAATATGATGTTGAATTCATATATCTTCCTTGTTGGAAAACGGATATAGCCGCCATTATGAGACAGTTCGTCTGCATAGCTCATTTCTGTTGATTTTGGGACGGATCATTCTAAGCTCCCAGTTCATTTTTCAGACAATATAAAAATCTAAGTTATCGGCTATCTTACGGTTTTTCTGATGGAATGGAAAATGACACACGCGAAAAAAATATGATTGTTCTAAAGATCACATCACTATAATCTTAGATACACATACTTATTTCTAAAGCTGGTCATGTCAATACTCCTCGTTTGTAGAAATGACTTTATCCTTGATATTTCCGATATTATTTCGCAATGAAAGCTCTTGGGTCGACGTGTACATATTTGCAGGTATGGTAACCCATTTTATTATGGGCTCACTGTTGCAATTTGAAATACTCTCAAACCAATGCAAAATGTTGTCCTTTACAACAATGTTAAAAAAGGCTCATGATTGCGTTCGTTTATCAGACCTGTCAATATGTGCACATAGCCTTGGCCAATGTGTATGCCTTGGGCCGATGTGGTTTTATCATTATCTTTAACTTGAAACTGAAATTAATAGTTCAGGTTTGAGACCTTGACAAATTGAAGATCATCTTAATCTATTCATATAAAATGAAATAAATTGACGTCATTCGGCTCTTTGCTATTGTTTTTAGCCAGCTAATTTATGAGCAGTCCTCACTTAATTATTTATGGTTGCACACAGTTTTGTGTGTTGGTATGTTATATCCGGCTGCGAATGTTGTATTTCATTTAAACGCATAGCATCAATAGATTTTATTTTAGTTCAAATGAAAACAAATGAGTTTTATCAGTCCACAGCAGAATGTTTGGATAAGACACTAGGCTGCGATAAAATGTATGAAGTATGGAATAAATAGACCAATGGTTCAGTGTTAAAAGTTCAAAGTTTGTTTGTTTACCAACTGGCGAATCTAAACGCCATTGATACCAATTGGCAAGACAAGATCGAATGAATAGATATTCATAAAGCAGCAAACCTTACAACAAAGTTACTGCTGATGTCGATGATGGACATGGTAACGCTTAACCATGAGACAGGTTTGAAATAAGACGACCGACGATAGTGATGATAAAGCGGATGATGATGATGATGATGATGATGATGATGATGATGATGATGATGATGATGATGATGATGGTGATGATGATGATGATGAGGAGGAGGAGGAGGAGGAGAGATTTTTTCAGAAAGAAGCGGAAGAAGTTTACATTCCAGTCCGACACGGTATCAATAAAGGTATTTGGCTCCAAATGATGCTCTTTTATCGTAGTTCATGTTTGAGTTTGTCCAAACTGTCACGCAAGTATACATACTTCAAACCATGCCGTTTATAATGGGTAATCGTATAGTCTATGGTGCCAGAACATATGTCGGAAAACCGGACGGTCTAACTTTGAAAATAAATTGTGTCTCATTTGATACTGTACTATAAACTCATCAGGGTTTCATCTTGCAACAGAGCGTTGTCCTTTATCCCTCACTAATGTATTTCCAAATTTGTACTAGAAACTATATCAACTGCTATTCTTTGATATACCAAGATATACTTGTTGTAGATTTGGATCACAAAAGAGACAAAGGAGATTTTACTTTGAACATTCTTTCCAAAGCTTTAATTAACTTTTAACACAAGCAGGCATCTATAACAAAAAGAGAAAAACAAAACGTTAGATGTACAAGACACAAAATGTAACCAAAATCACCACATTCTCCGCGGCTTTAAATTCAAACCAACAGTATCATTATTTGGGTCCACTTCTTAAATTATAACTTCTCGTTCTAATGAGGGGAGTCTTGGCAGGTTTTATGACCGGTTCAGGCAGAGAACGAGTTTGAGGCAAAGAAACAGAATCGGGTGGATTGTCAGACACAAGGTTGGTAACATCGGGTGTTTGATCTGGAGCAGTGACGACATCGGGCTCTACAGTCAACTTTGTCTGAGGCGTGGGTTCAATCTGCCTTTCATTTCCAACAGGAGCTAGATGCCTTAAGGAAACAGTTTCTCTGCTATCTGGTAAACGAACATGAGCGTATTGTGAGTTCGCTTCGAGTAGATCAACTTCATCCACAATCGGGTCATACTTTGATGTTCTTATATGGCGTCTGAGGTAAACAGGCCCAGGCGATAGGAGCCATGAGGGCAAGGAGCTGTCATTAGTAGAGCGACGAGTATACTGGAACATGCGTTCATGCGGTGTAGCATTTGTTTCAGTGCAGAGAAGCGAACGAACAGAGTGCAGGGAGTCCTGTAGAACCAGTTCCCACTGGTTGATAGACAGTCCTTTGGATTTGAGAGAGAGTGATTGCTTTCCATATTGTGTTGTTTAGTCGTTCCACTTGCCAATTCCCTCTAGGGTTATATGGAGTTGATCGGCTAGTTGCTATTCCTTTTTCGTGGAGAAATGACTTCAATTCCTCTGACATAAATTGAGGACCTCTATCAGAATGTAGGTAGTGAGGGGTGCCAAATATTGAAAACATTTGGTTCAAGCAGTAAATTACAGTGGTTGTAGTCATGTCCGCACATGGGAAGGCAAATGGCAATCGGGAATATTCATCAATCAGAGTTAATAAGTATCTATTCCTAGTAGAGGTAGGCAGTGCCCCCTTAAAGTCAATACTAAACCTTTCCATTGGCTGGGTAGATTTGATGAGGTTGGGCATTTGTTTTGGTTTGTAAAATCTAGGTTTGATTTCAGAGCAGACTGATCATCCAGATGTCATTTTCTTTACATCCTCAACACTGTAAGTTAAGTTCTTTGCTCGTGAATCATTCTAGTCACTCCTGGGTGACTGAGGGCTTCATGAAGATGTTTTAAATGGTCAAAAGAAGCAACGCTGCATGTAGCTCGAGAGAGTGTGTCAGCAGCATGGTTTTCTGGCCCGGGACGGTAGATTACATCGTAGTTGCAACAATTTTCCACCTTTGAATTTTGTCATTTTAAACTTTTCCTTTTTGCTTCGAATCGTATATGAAAGCCACAGACTTTTGATCCGTAACACGTTTGAAGTGAGTATTGATTAGGAAGTGACGCCACTTTCTGATTGCTTCCACAATTGCGTAAGCCTCTTTTTCGACCGAAGAGTGGTGTTTCTTACTTGACGAGAGTGTTCGGAAGAAGAAGGCAACAGGGTGACCCTCCTGGTTGAGAGTAGCTGAAATAGCTATGTCTGATGCATCGGACTCTACGGTAAGAGGAAGCTGAGGATCTACAGTTACCAGGACCGCTGTCTCGAGTTCCTCCTTTAGATTGTCAAAGGCCTGAAGTACTTCAGGTGGAGATGGGAATGTGGTGTTATTATTCAGTAAATGAATGTTATCAGAGAAGTGGGATATCCAGGGGGAATAATAAGCGAACATGCCACAGGCCCTTTTCTGAGCTTTGAGTGATGTAGGAGGCTCCATTTGGCGAAGTGGTGTTAGTCTCGAGGGATCAGGTCGTATTTCCCCTTTGGAAATCCTGTAGCCAGTAACATCAATGAGTTCAACACCTATCACGTTCTTGGATTCATTGAAAGTCAGTCCTTGTTTTTGAGCAACTTCTCTGAAGCGTTTTACATTAAAATTATGCTGACTCCAGTCATCTCCACACGCAGTTACGTTGTCCAAGTGAGCAAAGGAAGCGGAGAGATCTTCTTCTTTAATTATGGTGTCGATCGTCCTTTGGAATGCGGCAACACAGTTAGTTACACCGAAGGGGATTCTTTTGAAGTGATATAGGTTACCACAAGCCTCGAAAGCAGTATATTCCATGTCACTTTCTTTGATAGGTATGATAGGTATCTGGTGGTAAGCGCTTTTCAGATCATAGGTACTGTAATACCTATACTTAGAGATAGACTCTGCCATCTTATCCAGCCTTGGTAAAGGGTACGTAGAGTATATTTATTGATAGTTTGACTATAGTCAATAACTAGTCTCTTGTTGTGTCTTTCTCCACTCGTAACCAACACTTGAGCCCTCCACGGTGACGATGAAGGCTCGATGATACCCTCCTTGAGGAGCTTCTGCACTTCTGACTGGAGGAAAAGTTCGTCCATCTCTGAATGACGGCGTGACATAGTAGCGATAGTTCTACCGTCTTCAATTAGATTCTCAAACAGAGAAGGAGCTTCAACATTGGCCGCTGCTACTCCAAGGGTTTTGAGTGGGTTTTGAGATCCATCGAACGGGAAGCAGACTTCAGAGTGCTTACCTAAAAAATCATGACCTAAGATAATGTCAGCACAGAGATCAGGCAGGAGTGAAAGCTTTTGCGTATACATTCTCTTTTTATAGGAAAGAGGCACTATACAATGGCCCTGCGTCTTTTTGGTGAGACTTGTCGACGCCATGTCAATGCTCCATGAAGAAGGGGTTACTTTCCAGCAGTTTTCTTTAGCGAAACTAGAGTTAATGTAACTTTCAGAGCTTCGGGTATCCACCAAGGCATTGAGTTTAACACCGTTTACTAGAACAATTATTTGGGCTTTCTTTAAGCAATTGATGGCGGATACAGTGAGAGTGGTTGCTAGGTTTGGATTCCCTGAAGTCAAAGAAGAAGTTATTGCAGTTCTACGGGACTTTTCGGCACCGGCAGATTTATAAACTTTTGCAAAATGTCCTGATTTACTACATTTCTTACAGGTAGCTTCTCTGGCACAGCATTTGGATCTAGGGTGTTTTTTGTAACCGCAAAAGAAGCATTTTTCTTCACTGAATCCAGAAGCAGTTGTACTGTCAATGGCTTTATATTCGTCTTGTGGTTCGTCAAAAGCTGCAGTTATCACGTCTAAACGGTATGACAAGCTCTGTTTTTCAGCCATGTCTAGAGTTCTAGCGTCCTCGAAAGCAGTGTCGAGTTCGAGCTTGTTCTTTTCAAGTAGACGTTGGCGTATGTGAGGAGAAATAAGGCCACTGATGAAAGCATCTCTGATGGCTTCGTTTTTGTGAACTTCAGCAGTAACAGCTAGGAAATTACAGTCCTTGGCAAGATTTTTACGTTTTTGTAGATATTGGTCTAGCGTTTGACCAGATTCTTGCTTGCAACATGATAGTAAATGCCTGTCAAAAACTTCATTCTTAGGCTTGTCAAATACTGCCTCGAGTATTTTGATAGCAACTTCACATGTGTCACACTCAGCGATGAGTTCGTAGATAGAAGGACCGACGAAGTTTACAAGCGTTGCACGTTTTCTGGAAGCTGTAGTGTCTGGGAGACTGTCAAGGAAAAAGTCGAATGTTCTCTTCCAGTGGCGCCAAGTCTTCAGCGTCTCGGGTGAGCTAGGGTCCGTTGTCAGGACTGCTGGTCGGAGGTGTCGGTCCATCGTAGATAAAAGTTGATTAAATTGTTGTAGATTTGGATCACAAAAGAGACAAAGGAGATTTTACTTTGAACATTCTTTCTAAAGCTTTAATCAACTCTTAACACAAGCAGGCATCTATAACAAAAAGAGAAAAACAAAACGTTAGATGTACAAGACACAAAATGTAACCAAAATCACGACAATGCTTTTATTTTCTGCTGTAAACTGACGACGGGGGGGGGGGGGTCCCGTTAGCTTAGTTGGTAGAGCACTTGTCTCACACGCAAAGGGTCCGAGATTGATTCCGGGTGCAGTCGAGACTTTTTTTTTTCTGACCCCCTGTCCACCCAGCAGTGAAAGTACTTTGCGATAAACTAGCGTCCTATCCAAAGGATAGCAAGCAGTTGCTATTGTCTGTTTCACGCTATAGAAACCAGGATAAACTCCGGCTCCTTGAGCAGAATGGCTCTGAAGGACTCTAAAGATAGAAGTACACTGACGACATAACTTTATCAATTTGGCCAGAATTTTTAAACTTATAATATCGATGAATTAGAATGGTACTCAACTTGTAGATCATTCTTAAACTCACACATCTCTAAGGTCCTGTGTTTAAGATTAATTGACAAGGTCGAGGTATCTAGAATTTATCAATATTTTGAAGTAAATCCATGTTATCAAGATTGAATAGGTGTTTTGCCGGTGTTTGGAAGTGGTGGGCCAATGTTGGTTAAGTATATATTATGACTGAGGGTACTAAAACATGACATAGAAAACTTTTGTGGGTTGATGAATTGGGGAATCATGAAGTCCGATAGACGATTTTCTAATGGTGGTCATTTTCTCTGATTGAGATCATTTGAAAGAGACCATTGTGCTCGTAATCTTACGAAAAAAAAGCCAGGGTTTTTTATTGCTAGTCTAGAAATAGTGAAACACAAAAGAACATTGAAGCTTTTGAAATGTGGTGCTTGAGAAGGATGCAGAGAATATCGTATACTGCACACAAAACGAACGAAGAAGTGCTAAAACAAACATACCAACAAAGGAAACTAATGCCCTTAATAGTGGATCGACAACTATCCTTTTTCGGACACATAGTAAGGAAAGATAAGAATGAATACCTGGCAAGTTGTGGAAAAATACCTGGTAAACGCGCCCGGGGGAGACAAAGAAAAACACTCATAGACCAACTGAAGGGCTTCACCAGCCTAACAATCCAAGAGCTGTTTGAAAAGGCAAGAGACAGGGAGGAATGGAGAGAGATAATTCATGCAGTATCCGAAGCCTGGACCAGGCATGGAACCTAGAAGAAGAAGAAGAAGAAGAAATAGTGTTGATAATAGTATGAGATAATGTTTCTAGAGTCATGATGACTATACAGACAGTAAAAACCAACAGCTTTAAGAAAAATGTTATATGACGAAAGAATCAAATTTTAGAATGATTTTATAAGTACGTCTATGTTCATACTGGTGCTTTAAATTCTTTATTGGAGTAGCAACGGACGAACGTTTTGCCTAAAAATTCAGCTACATGATTAACACAAGAACATTGATCATTTAAATCTACGAAAAAATTGCCTTGTTATCTGAGAGGCTCTTTGATGATTTTAGATTTCAGATCCAGAATTATTAAAAGCTTTTAGCGCCACCAAATTATCATACATCAATCATTCATTTGTTGAACCAGTTAATTGCCATACTCTGGAAAACCATGTCTTTAAAATTTGGCAAGAAAACTCGTCCTTAACAAATTGATCGCTTTAAATGACCGTCATCTTGGTAAAAACTCTCAAACCCGGGACTTCTCTTGGCAAAAACTCTCAAACCTGGGACTTATCTTGACAGGTTTGATAGTTTTTGCAAAGATGAGGGTCAGTTAAATCGAGCGATATTTGAAGGACGAGTTTTCTGGCCAAATGTTAAATACATGGTTTTCCCGCGCAGTTAATAGGTTAAAAGTAAGCCCAATTGGCATCAGCTCTTTTATAATTGTCGCTGAATACCGTCTTTAACGTCTTCAAATCAGATAAGCACCCAATAAGTTAAGGCAAACATGTAAAACGCAACTTATGATTAGCCCAACCCCTCCCATAAAATCAATAATATAATATCTTCATACTCCTCTCGGTAACTTGAAAATGTTGGGGGCCTCTAATCCCATGGAAGCGACATTATGACAACTAATGACAACTCTATAGAAACGCTGAGCAAATAATAGAATATGTGCTTCCATACTCTAACAAAACAGTTTTCTGTCAATTCGGACAGAAATCTTTTACCTCAAATATCGATCGATTCAGTGTAGATGGACCCTACATTTTTAAACGTTCTTACAAGAAGTCTTGGTGGGTTTGAGAATTTTTGACAATTTATACACGTTAGGAGTCATATGAGTCAACCGATAATGGAAGTCAAAGATTTGTGGCTCGGTCTGAAAAAATGATAACTGAGTTTTGTCATAGTACGGAGTTCTGGCCATACTGTGCAAATGGGTTGGTAATGACCCACGTCAAGATGTGTTGGGTTTATTAAGGGCACTCCAACTGGGATGGTTCTAATGTAAAAACGTCTCCTGCAGAAAACGATTCCGAAATGATGATTCCCTCAATATAACGCCTAAGATAAAACGTAGGATTTTCCAGGCTCTTGCTTTGAGACAATATGGAAAAATGATGTGACGTCAAAGCTACTACCTTTCCGGTTCCAAAATCATTGGATGTGTGCATGTAACCACTCCTTCGCAGGACTAATGATGAATAGGTTACATATTGAATCAAAAGATGGCATAATTAGTAGCAGGATGTATAGACATTTTCTAAGAATTACGGGACATAAAAGAGCGAGGATGGAGGATCTTTATTGACGGTCAGTATAATATATTTAGACTAGAAAATAAGATGCCATCGCTCTGAAATCAGAAGATCCAAGGTATGTATTCAGTCCTCCGTAAGAGCAGTTTTACACTTCTAATGAGAAAGGAATCGGTTTTATTACATGACGCCTTTGTACTGTACTCATGTCAGACTTACCAAATGTAGGCACGTTCCGTGATTACAATTCCATATTTAAATTGAAGCAAAGAATACAAAATATATTGATTCTTTCAAGGTCAGACAGGGAATTATATGAACGGAGATTTAGATATGACGAATAATACTTGTTTGCACTGCTGTTGACAAGGCTTTCAATCTTGTACGTCAATATCATGAATTCCTATCTTATAATGTTTATTTTCTATATGTATGGCTGCATGTGTATGTTTGTGTGTGGTGTGTGTGTTTTGCATGTCATAGTTTAAGGTATATGATGTTTGTACATCACACATGCATGGGTACATTTAACTTGATTAGTTATCTTCACCATGTTTATCATTATTGTGATCTTTCCCTCAATGGATTTTTGGCATCACTATTATATTATGGACTGAAAAACAAACAAACAAAGAAGTCCTGAGAAGGATCGGAATAAAATCACCAATTCTTCTTCAAACAGTAAAGAAATTGAAACTGAACTATTTTGCCCATACGACTCGCCACGAATCATTAGAAACGCACATTCTGCAGACAAGGGTAGACGACAAGAGAGGAAGAGGTAGACCAACAAGAAGCTGGGAACAAGATATAATATGTGAATGGCTGGGAATGACAACAACTCAAGCAAGTTGACTGGCGGAAAACCGTAATCTGTTTTGCAAGAAAGTTCGGGAAGCAACGTCCTATGCAGGATCAGCTGACAAGATGATGATGATTATCCTTTTTCGCCCTATATGTTATGTTATTGTTGTCCTCTTCGTGATCATAACAACCTCTAACTACTATTCATACCTCTCTATAATCCGTCTGAGAACTAGATACTGATATTATGCGTCTTGCCTTGTTAATTAATAGGCTTAACACAATTCTCGTACTCGGTCGGATGTTGATGATTCCTTGACAATCAAACTCGCTCTGCTCTGCAATGTAAATTTTGAGGTGAAAGCTGCAAACTGTGTTATGCCGTAGTAGTGATTGATAGAGACTAACGCCTTTGCAATTGTATCATCATCATCATCATCATCATCATCATCATCATCATCATCATCATCATCATCATCATCATCATCGTCTTCATCATCATCATCATCATCATCATCATCATCATCATCATAATCATCATCATCATCATCATCCTCATCATCATCGTCGTCGTCTTCATCATCATACTCGTCATTATTATTATTATTATTATTATTATTATTATTATTATTATTATTATTATTATTATTATTATTATTATTATCATTAAGTATTATTATTATTATTATTATTATTATTATTATTATTATTATTATTATTATTATTATAGTAGTAGTAGTAGTAGTAGTAGTAGTAGTAGTAGTAGTAGTAGTAGTAGTAGTAGTAGTAGTAGTAGTAGTTGCAGGTATGTTGCAGATTTGTCGTTATCTAATAAACAACTTTTTAAAAAATTGCTTATAGACATCTCAGGTTTGAAATTGTATGGCAAGCTGAGGATTGCCTATATAAATCGACCAACATTTGAAGTACATGTTCTGTGGGCAAAATGTCAAAAAATGTTTTGTCAATGTACGCCAGAATGTGCTCAGCTGGGAGACCGTCCATAGAACAGTCCAATTAGGACTAACATATAAAAAATGGATTTTGGTCCAATGAATTGATTAGACACTTGACAAGGAAGTGGTGTGGAAAGAACAATATGAGTTTTTAGCATTACCACCTTCAGTTCATCTTACCAATAGATCGGGCCATTGTGAGGCTATGTGGTCTTGTGGTATAACACTCGCTTTCGGATCGGAAGGTCCTAGGGTTCGAGACTCCCTCGGTGCATAGTGAATCCTTGGAAAAGTCTCTTTACTCATATTCTCTCACCGTACTCAGGTGTAAAATGAGTATCTGGCTATTAACAGCGTTGTCTCAATCCGAAAAAAATGTAATATTGCCTAATAGGCGTCATGTCTCGTTCTACATGTTAAGTGTTGCTGTTGGCTAGGGACCCCTTGTAAAGAGCTTTGAGCACGTTTAGCGGATATTGCGCTATATAAAAGCTCAAGTTTAAAAAAAATATAACAATGATAATAATTATATCGGAATAGTTTTATTTCTTGACGATATGGATATTTGAAGACCTTAAGAGGTCAACGGCCGGACTTTGGAAATACACTATGAAAATATTTGGCCAGAAAACTCGTCCTTTAAATATTGATCGATATAAATGACCCTCATCTTGGCAGAAACTCTCAAACCAGAGGTCTTTAAAATGTTGTGTCAAGATGGGAGACATTTAAATCGATGGATATTTGAAGGACGAGTTATCTGGCCAATATATTTGCATTCGTGTCACTTCAGATTACAGCAGTTTCTAGTTAATAACGATCTAAATGGCGAAGAATTGCACAAAAGCATCGACGTTGTTCATGGCTCTTAGCCAATGCCCTGTTTAGACTGTTATGCTCCAAGCACATGTTTTCACGAGTTAAAAATCCGCGTAATTTGAAGAATAAATACATTCAATTCTTTTCATTACTTTATGAAAAACTTCAACAAAGTCCCAGGTTTGAGAGTATTTGACACGGAATTATTGTGAATTTTAGATAAAAATTGATCGTGATATGACCGTGTTTTATACAGTGTTGTTTACTGGGACATTGACCTAGTATTTCTTAGAGAAATTTTAAATGAATCCATTTTTTCATATATATATATAGATAGTATGCAGATGACGTCACTCAGGCCTTTGTTATTGTTTTTGCCATCCGCGTTTGTGAGTTGTTCTCACTAAACTGTATTAACCAGACTATAAAAGTTCATGGTTACACAGAGTTTGTGTGTTGGTCCGTTATACTTCCGGATGGCAATGTTGTGAACTCCTTGGCCAAGCGCATTCTATATATATATATATATATATATATATATATATATATATATATCATTATCATATATCATTAACGAGCACTTTCGTACCTACGAGTACCCACCAACACTCATATATATATATATATATATATATATATATATATATAATATATATATATATATCAGTTTTTGTAGAAAGAACGAAATTGACGTCACTCATATTTTTGTTATTGTTTTAGCCAGCCATTTGTATGAGTAGTCCTCACTAAATTGTATCAGTCAGACTACAAACGGTCGTGTTAACAGTTTTGTGTGTCTGTCCGTTATATCCAGCTGGTTAATGTTGTGAGTAAATTACGATTATGAACCGTTTTCATCTAAATGTTATGAGAATCAGTAACCAGTGTTCTATAATGAAAGCATCACAATTATTGACTATTTGTTGTACTCCGCGAGTTTTAATTCACTTTTTATGGCAACGGCGGCCTATGTTTAATATGGATTAATGGTGAGATCTGAAAACAATGGGGCAATTAAATAAATATTATAGCTTTGCACAACTCCATGCCCGGGGCGTTACGATTTAAACGACAAGACATTACAATCAACTTAATGAAAATCAGACACCTTTCTGTTAACAACCACCGCAGAAAGAGAGAAAATAGAGGAAGACGGTCTGACAAAGAACACACATCATCAACACAACCTACAATCACGGTCTAACAAAGAACACACATCATCAACACAACCTACAATCACGGTCTAACAAAGAACACACATCATCAACACAACCTACAATCACGGTCTAACAAAGAACACACATCATCAACACAACCTACAATCACGGTCTAACAAAGAACACACATCATCAACACAACCTACAATCACAACTGAAGCGTTAACCATCATGACAATACATGACCAAATGGCAATCATATAAAATAAAACAACACATAAATCAACAGAATAGTCGCTGGCTTAACAAACCACCAACACAGACCACAAAAATAGACGTTTTGCGAGCATTAATGATAACATTTCAAGGTTTTTTGGTAAAAGAAAGAAGAACTGTTAAACCTTATTGAAATTACAAATTCCGACATTGTTATAGAAATAGAAACCTTGCTTAAGAACAATAAATGTGAAATAGCAAACAGTAAATTTGATATATCAGACACATTTAAAGTGTATGCTACAAACACCACATGTCAAATCAACGCAAAAGAGAAGGGGGCATCAGGATTGCTATAAAGAAAACAATAAATAGTGAAAATATTAAATTTATCAAGGAAACCAAAGGAGCCTCGCCCACTTTATTTTGCAAAATAACAATGAAAAACAAACCATCCCTCGTTATAGGTGCTGTATATAGAAAATCCCACAGATATTGAAACCATGAAAACAATGTGCAATAGTTTCCAAAAACAAAACAAAAAAATACAAAAAGTACAAGTCAACAATCTGGATTGGAGGTCATTTCAATCTGCCAAACATAAACTGGGCAGACAACTTGATACAGAGTAATATGTACCCATAAGAGCTTAATACGAGGTTCATAAAAATGATAACAGACTGTGTGGCTTACAAACAAACTGTGAAGGAAAACACACCAGAAAATGCACTCCTTCACTTGTTTTTTTTTTTACAAACCACCCATCACATGTTGAGTAAGTTTATATCTTACCTGTTCTTAGTGGTCATGACATAATATATGTTGACAACAGTTTCAAACCTAAGATGCAAAAAACATGTAAAGAGAAAGATCTATATTATATGGAAACATTTAAATTATAAACACCTTGCCAGTGTAGTCTTGGAAAAGTTTATTACCGACTCTGTCATTTGTGACCAATGGAACGTTGTACCATAATGATACTATAATATCCCCCAAAAAATCACAACTAAAAAGACTCATTAACACACAAACACACAAATAAGAGTCTTGTTAAAAAGAAAAACAAACAATATCTGAAGGTCAAACAGAAACAAACTCCGAAGCGGCAAAAGACGACTTCAAAAAGATCAGAGCGGAAACTCAAAGATAATGCGTAGGTAATATAAATGATGATAGCAATAAAACGACTCTGGTCAGATTTCAAAAGTAAAAATAGAGACAAAAGTGGAATCGATACACGAAACATTTCAATCTGACCCAAACATTACGGCCAATCTATTAAATGAGCAGTTTGCCTCAATTTTCTCCGATCCAACAATCACAAATATGTATGTTTCATATAACCGAGACAATTTGGACATGCCTATAATGGAGGACACTGAAATATCAGAGAGAGAGAGAGAGAGAGAGAGGGGTGTTGCAAAGTTTCTAAATGCATTTGAGGAACATAAAGAACTAGTCCTGATGATATAACAAGAAAATTATTTTTTTGAAAACTGCTCTGACGAACTGGCACCTATTTATATTAACACACATTTTGCTGAGTTCACATAATCAAGGGAAAGTACCTGACGATTGGGAAAGAAGGATAAAAAAAACCCACCGCTTTACAAAACTGAGAACAAACTCTACCAGAGAATTATAGACCATACCAGTATATATTACATCAATCACTAGTAAAACACTGGAACATGTCACATTTTCTATCATTATGAATCATACAATAAAACTTTTATAGAACACAACAATGGTCCAGGATATGCAACTGATGACAACAACCTAGGAGAAAACAAAACAAAATTACAAATTACAAATTGATCCCATTTTATTAAGTCCCCCATCTTTATGTTCTGACATTATGGAGCTATGGAAGCTTATTGTATAATTTAAATGACCTCTGGCCACATTTAGGCTTTTACTTCTTGTTAAATAGAACATTTTAAGTGGAGGTTAAATTGAACTAACATATTTGACAATGAAGCCTCCAATTAAAAACTGTATTGCTAATAAGCTTTAACATAAATGGATTAATTATCTTTATAATAACTAAAATTACTGTATCTTGGTTTTAACATTTATAATGATTATTTATTTTTTTCTTTATTATTTTGTATGAGTTTTATTTTATTACCAAGTGGGCTGTTTGGATCAAAATGAATTCACTAGAACCATTTTTAGAAATATTTAACATGTCTACGTGTGAACTCCCCATCATTTTACCAAAAGTGATAATATTAGTGGTATTTAGTAGGAAGTGGTAGTAGTAGTAGTAGTAGTAGTAGTAGTAGTAGTAGTAGTAGTAGTAGTAGTAGTAGTAGTAGTAGGGGGAGGAGTAGTAGTAGTAGTAGTAGTAGTAGTAGTAGTAGTAGTAGTAATAGCTGTAGTGGTTGTGGTAGTGGTAGTAGTAGTAGTAGTAGTAGTAGTAGTAGTAGTAGTAGTAGTAGTAGTAGTAGTAGTAGTAGTAGTAGTAGTAGTAGTAGTAGTAGTAGTAGTAGGGGGAAGAGGAGGAGGAGGAGGAGGAGGAGGAGGAGGAGGAGGAGGAGAAGAAGAAGAGGATGAAGAAGAAGAAGAAGAAGAAGAAGAAGAAGAAGAAGAAGAAGAAGAAGAAGAAGAAGAAGAAGAAGAAGAAGAAGAAGAAGAAGAAGAAGAAGTAGGAGGAGGGGGGGGGGGGGAGGAGGAGTGAATTATAAAAAAAGAGAGATATGGATAATTAGATAACATAACGGGACATATCTTGTCACAGGTGCAAAATGTCATCTATGTCATCTATCTGTCCCAGATTTTTTTATCTCAAAACTCACAACTGATTTACTGGGTTGGCAGATTTATTATATCACCATCACAACTTCATTTGATACATCAACATCATCACCACATCACCACCACCATGGAATCACCACTGCTACAACCACCACCATGACAACATTGTCATTGCCACAACCAAGAACATCATCACTTCTACCACAACCACCACCACAACCATGGCCTCATCATCATCACCACAATCACTTCAGCACCATAGTTACAACAACCACCACCTTTCCCCTGGCACTAATAGTATCAATACTAATATCAATCGTGATTGGGACCTTGTTGGTCATTTCTTTGGCTGTTTCGAAAGCAATATCCTTAGATATTGCAGTCTCTTTGTCTTATACTAATGTGAAATGCTCATTAGTTTAGTCTCTCGATAAACCAGATAACTTTGTAATTACTAGAGATTGATGTGAATGATGAAGGTTAGAGTTTATCTTGATTTTGGTGTGGTGTTAGGTTTTATATATCTAATTTTTTTGCGCACTTTTTTCCATATGTGCGGACAAATTACACTTTTCTTTTTTTTTTAAATACACTTTTTAGGATCACAGAATACACTTTTTATTCTGGGAAGGTTGGCAGGTCTGCTACTACTACTAATAATAACAACATCATAATTATAATGATGATATTGATGACGGTGATGATGATGATGATGATGATGATGATGAAGATGATGAGGATGATGATGATGATCATAATAATAATAATAATAATAATAATAATAATAATAATAATAATAATAATAACAATAGTATTAATATATAATAATAATAATAATAATAATAATAATAATAATAATAATAATAATAATAATAATAATAATAATAATAATAATAATAATAATAATAATAATAATAATAATCAATGCTGGTAATTGAAATCCATTTTTCTAGCTCGCTTGATCAGCTGTCTCATGTGTGCATTGAAACAACACAACCAAAAAGCCACCGTGTTCATCAATCTCTACAACAATTACAATCATTTCAAAGCCCTTTGATTATCCAGACTTCATCTATAATTCAGGAGCTGACCTGAGACATCAACAACACCAAAATTAAGTATCTGATTTAGAGAGTCACACGTTGATGTTTAATTCAAACGAGACAAACGGATGTTTGAAATGACTGCTGTTTTTTTTTTTTTTTTGGCTAAACGCACGGTATCAGTAACATACCAGCACATACAAAACACACACACACACACACACACACACACACACACACACAAAACTATGTGTACCCTTAAACTGTGTTAGTTTGATTGCTAGAATTACATGAGAACAAATAATTAAAATGCTGTCTAAAAACAATACTAAAGAGCTGATTGACGTCAATTTCGTTCTTTCTATATACTTGATTCGTTTAATGATGGATTCACAATTTTCAAATAACAGCTTTTAATGTCTATTAAATGGGTTATTGCCCTAGAACAACCTTACTGATGCTCATCAATCTGGATTTCAAATTCTGATGTATTGTTATCCCCAGAGAGCACATTCATGAATTCGTTGGCGTTCCGGCATAATATGAGAGTTCAGCGGGTGCATGGCATCTAGCACAATGAACGACTCAATAAGACTAATGATTTTTTGTTTCTATTCAGTTGGTTTGTAGAGATTATCTATTCTTTTCTTCTTTTTGCTTTGTTTTATTAACCCATCGTTCTGTTTGTTTCTACTCTTAGAAATTGGGTATTTTCCCAAGCAACGAAACAGTCCTAGTATAAAGTTGTAAATAGATTGATGAGCCTTCTTGTGCGCCTATGTGGTCTATGGTATGAAACTAGCCTTCGGATCAGAAGGTTCTGGGTCGAGACTCGAGCGACGCATAGATGAGTCCTTGGAAAAAGCTCTTTACTCCTCTCACCATGCTCATGCGTAAAATTAAAATGAGCACATGGCAGTTAACACCGTTGTCTCTGTCCGAAAAAAGTAATATTGCCTTACAGGCATCATGTCTCGTCCTATATATTATGTTAAATGTTGCTGTTGGCTAGTGACCCAAATTAAAGCGCTTTAAACGCGTTCAGTGGATATTGTGCTATATTTAAAGCTCAAGCTCAAGTTCTATGAATTGGGAAAGATATTTTAAATGTTTTCTACAAAAGATTTCATCTTAACTCCTCCTGTCCACCGAACAGTGATTGCAAAGCTGTTATATATAATTAAGCTCTCTTTTCTATTTATATCTGGTGCAAACTAATTTACTTTGCCATAGACTAGCGCCATGTCGAAAAGGTGGCCTGCAATTGCTTGTGTTCATTCAACGCTAAATAGATAAATAAACACCGGCTTAACGGACCATATCTTTCTGATATTTTTTTTTCCTCACACTGCCTGGCTCTTTCAATTTCTTAATTTTTAAAATCGCTTTTTGAATTGTCTTTCTTGAAAGTGTTTTCAACTGTAACAACCCAATACATATTAATCATCTTTATTAAAATGAAATCAGTTCAACGTTTAAGTTTCAAGCGTTTATTTTAGGCCATTAACCAATATCCATAACATCTCTCCCAACAATGAAATCAGTGTGAGTTGTTTAAAAATGCTATTTTATACGAAGATCATTTTGTCGTTATGGATCCGTAAAACTAACATTACTTGCCGCTGCTGCCTCTGTTGTACACTATCAAAACACACGTGTAACCTTTTCCCACTGCATGGAAAGTCACGTATGTACACATTTGGCCAGAAAACCTTCGACACACAAACACACACAGACATACACACACACACACACACACATATATATATATATATATATATATATATATATACTCGTATATAAACTCTATTTTTCTTATTTCAAGTTTAAGTCGTCTAGAGCAGTCACATTATTGTTTTAGGTCGTCTAGAATAGTAGCATTATGTTAAGGTACCCTTGGACATGAATCTGGTCTATAGAAAATTACTTTCCGCTCTATCTAAAGGACCCAATGGCCTAGCTATTGCTGAGTGGTCAAGAACGCCGCAAAAACTTCTGATTTTGGTCGGATTCGAACTAAATTTCTTGGTGTGATTGTCGGGGGCTCTATCTGGTCTAACGGAGCTCCTAGGTTTAATAATTAATTCGAATATTCCAAAACTTAACTTCGAGTTGTGGGTCTTGGTTTTCAGAATTATCTACTGACGATCGATCCCATAAAATCTAGATCCATAAGATACAAATTATGTGGAATCATACTCAAGATAAATTCGGTCACTCTCTGGGTAAAAAAAAAAGATGCGGGTATTTCTTCAACATTCTCTCTGTCGGCATAGCCCCACATCGCAATTCCTCAATGATTCTTTTGGATTCCCATTTAGGATTACATGCTTTGGCCTATACGACAAGTTTTAATTCATTTCATATGGGCCATAGCTGCTCAGGATTGGTATATCATATAATTGAATCCTTACTTGTTTTAGTTAAAAGTATTGAAAGGCAGTGCAAAGCAGTCCTATGATTTGTTTCTATTTGGGTTCGTTATAGTCTAGGTCTTAGTAAAGGTCCCAGGGTGTTCGTTTTTTTCCTAATAGAGTTCGTCAAAGGTACTAGGTTTTATTATTTCTTAAAGTTAGTTAAAGTTAGTTAAAGGAATACCAGGGTTGCTTTCCTTAGCACGAGGTACTTACTGTAGGCTTCCCAAACTCTTTGTCAGGAATTGGCTACTGACAGGTCGTGTGGTCATATTTTAAAGGTGTTTCAATGCGGTCAAAAGAAAAGTCAACTATATATATATATATATATATATATATATATATATATATATATATATATATATATATATATATGTATATATATATATATATATATATATATATATATATATATTTCATACAGTTGACTATATATATATATATATATATATATATATATATATATATTATATATATAATATAATATACATTGTCACTCACATTATATGGCCAAGACGTTCGTTTCTGTGGCTTTCGTCCACGTCTTCAGTCGGCATAATGTCCGAAGAAAAAAATGTATTCCATTTGAGGTGCTTGTCCTTGCTTCCGTTGTGTAGTGGTGATTAGTGTTGATGTGTAGTGACATTGTTGTAGCGTGCTCTCATTGCTTATGTTATGAGTGTGTGTGTGGGGGTGGGGGGGGGTATTTGACCTTTGCGTTTTGAGCTTGAATTTATTAGAGTGTCTGCACATTGTCATTAGTTCTGATCTTTTGTTAAAGGTGCTATTGTTTCTGTGGTTGTGTAATAATATCTCCAGTTTCTCTGTCAGGCACAGGTTGCATTTTCTAGCACCGCATCTGTAGGGGCTGCTTTGCCTCCCAGGTTATTGTTGGTGTTTTATTAGTGTTTATTTGTTACCAATAAATAGTGCATTGCTAATTTGGTGCTTTTTGCTTTGCTTTCATGTGTTATGGAGGCTTTGTGATTGTTGTATCTTGTTTTGAATGGGGGATTTGTGCTGCCGATGTATTGTGCTGCGGTGTTGTCAGTGGTTATGGTGGCTTTGTAGACTATGGCGCTTTTCCGGCAGTTTCCTTTTAGAGGGCAATTGTCCTTCTTTCTACAGTTGCAGTTGTCATAATTTTTATTGATGTTGTTGGGTTCGGATATGATTTGTCTGTTGTGGTTGGTAATGATCTGTTTCATGTTTTGTGCACAGCTGTAGCTTATCTTGACGTTGTTTCTGTTGATTATTTTGTGCAGACGGTGGTTCTTCGGGAAGTGTTTATCGATGAGTGCAAGGAACTGCTTGCCGATATGAGAAGTGATTGCGTTGTTGAACGGCGGGTTGAACCATATTATATTCCTTTTTCTGTTTTGTTTTGGTGTTGTGGCGTGCATTAAATCTTTGTATTTCAGTGCTGAGGTGTGTCAGCTCTGTTTGAGTGCCATTTCATAGTCTTGTTTTGTTTCGTTGAATATGTTTTCATTTGAAAAGAGGTTGTTTAGCCTTTAATAGCTCTTTAAGGTAAGTGTATTTGTTTGGGTTGGGGACGTTTTTCGTGGAGTAGTCTACGGTTTTTTTCTTCAATGTTGTCATGTTGTGAGTGGTGTGTTGGCTACTGATACCGAGAGTACTCAACAATATATATATATATATATATATATATATATATATATATATATATATATATATATATATTTATGGATAGGGTAACGGACGATATGAAATGTATGCATATGAAGATTAATGTACTTTTTGTCAAAATGTTCTGGCATTTTCTCTTTATGTAAGATGTTGAATAACCATATCAGAATATTTAACCCTTCATCTCCAAGGGATTTCCAGACTTCTGCTTGTATCTCGTCTGGTCCAACCGATTTCTCCCTTTTCATCTTGCGCACTGCATCCCACACCTCGTTCTTGCTTACCTTATCGACTTTCTTTTCTTTAGATTGTATAACTGCACTTCTCCTCTCCCTGTCATACTCTTCATTCATTCATAATATATTATAATTTCCTTCTTTTAAATCTCAAGGACTTTTAACAATAAGCAACGATACATTATCGATACACGATATTTACTCATATGAATGGGAAAAAACCCGCATGGACTATTAATGGATCACATGCTGAACGCAAGCCGAGCGGTATTGATGTTATGTGTTTAGATAAAATACTCACAACATCCGCCAGCCGGATATATAACGTATCAACACAAAACCCCCGAATTAAAACGTTTATTGTACGATGAGTTTGATGCTTTGCGTTTAGTTATAAAACTGATAACATCCACCAGCGGGATATAACGCACCAACACACACAACTTTGTGCAACCTTAAATGTTTATAGTCTGATTAATACAAGTTAGTGAGAACTACTCATAAAAAATGGCTGGCTAAAACAATACCAAAGAACTGAGTGACGTCGATTTCGTTTCTTTTGTTAGATGGAACGACATTGACGTCATTCTCCTTTTTGTTATTGTTTTTAGCCAGCCATTTTTATGAGTAGATCTCATTAAATTGCACTCAGATTTAAGGCTACACATAGTTTACTGTGTTGGTACTGTTTATCCGGCTAGCGGATGTTGTGAGTTTTTAACTAAACGCATAACACAAGACCATCAAGTATTCCGCATTGAGCGATGTTCATGAACGCAAAGGTTTGATCATGGTGGCTTGCTGGGCATATCGGAGGAATAGCTAGACATCGGATTCATTAACTTCAACGACACCAACATTCCCGGTGATGGACAGGCGTTAAATCATTCATGAGATTGGATAGCATAATATTCCTACACCATATACTTAAAACATAACACGAGAGCATATTGTCGCTTGGTGCAATGAAAGGAATTATTTAAGTCGATGGTGCGATCTCAGGCATGTAACCAAGAAGAGGCCATTTTCTTTTACAGGGGCATAGAACGCTGTTGATTACATGTCACCGATCTATATTTTTTTTAAAATCTTAAAAGATATTGAGCTGTATTGAAACTATCTATTTTTTACGAAGAAGAAACAAGAGTGATAAATATTGAATTCAATTTGTAAATTATAGATATCGAAAATGTTTTAAATCACTTTAGAAATAGCAAGACGCACACGAATCGTCGTTAAACATTGTCAAATTCAATGTTTACAATATTGTAGGGTTCAAAATGGAAAGAAACCCTTTAATAAGACGTATACATATCTGCGTGTCTGACATCCACCCACTTATGGGCCTAGTTTAACATTGTTGTGATGGACAATATTTTGCTTCATTTTTTATATTTCCATTACAACGAGTCCATAAGGAATTAGCTTACCAGACCTGCAAATAAGTGTACGTCGCTTTAATATTATCATTTCACCATAACTAAAATGGTTGCAATGGCAATGCAGAATGCGATGAGATACTATTAAGACACTTGAATGGTCGTTCAGAAGGTCGTCTAAATTCAATGTTTACAATCTTATACATTTCAAAATGGAATGAAAGCCTTGAATACTATCATTTCACCGTTTCATTTCACCGTAACTAAAATTGTTGCAATGTCAATGATATTGGTGATGAGATGCTTTTAAGATTGTTAGAATAACGTGTGTAAACTTGCAAAAATTAAAAGATATTATATCATTATCATTATATATGACCAAAAAGTAATATTGGCTATTGTGTTGCTTCTGGACATTTTGATGTCAAGGCAAGACGTGGGAATCACAAGTTGCAGATGGAAATGAATTGAATTTTTAGCTGTGAGGTGAATATTTTGTTTGGATTCATTAAGCAATATTATCTTGTAACGGAGAATGTGGCATAGCGTTTTTGTTGTTGCTTTTTTGTTTGTTTGTTTGTATGTTTGTTTATTTGTTGACAAATCTTGAAATATGAACATTTGCATATCATAGAAGTCTAATTAAGGATAGGTCTTTTACAGCTATATAAAATGTTGAGACATCTTGACTTCATATTGATTTTTAAAAATCTTATTTTATTCACGTTTTAAGCCATCATTGCGTTCAGGCAAGATTTTATAGCTTTTAAAAAAAAGATGTTAAGTTTAGTCATAAATTGTTTATGTTTATATATCAAATAATGTACATAATATACCTGGAATAAACATTTGATTCTTCAAATCGTACATGACGGCAACTATCAAGTCATTCGTATCTCAACATGACAAATATTGTATAATGCCACAATTACAGAATAGAAAAAAGTGTATCATGAGATATGGAAAATTTTATGTCAAAATTTTGTTGTGTAAATTATTAATGAGTAGCAAACCCGCTACATTCCGATGTAAATCTATACACTGACATGCATGTCATCTTCGCAATACACCTACTGAATCTGTATAAACGCCTTAAACAACTCTTTGCGTGTTTTTCGAGAGTGTTGCAGACGCACACTTTCCAATTGTCTAATGTGACGGCGGCTGTGTTGTTGTACAGGTCATGAAGATCACCTTCCAAGTTCTTTCTAAATCCACCTACGTCATATCTCTCAAATCTCGTGATGTTACTTTTTCCCTCATATTCTGTATTTTTTCATTATTGATATTTATTTCTATTAATGTGTGATCTGTATAAGTGACGCCAATCATCGTTTTGTTGTAGAGTTCTTTATTGAATTCTTTGATGACAAGCCAGTCGATGATATTCCCTTTGTCATGAGTTGGGGATGACAGGAATTGAATTAATGACTGTTGATAAATCATGTCTTTGAATCGTCTTGTGTTTCTTGTGTTTCGCTAATAGGAATGTTGAAATCACCAATACAAATCGCATTTCCTCTATTTGTGGACAGATTAGACCATATTACGTTGATCTCATCTCGGAGGCCCTCGATGGGCACTTTGTCATTACTTGGCGCTCTATAAATACACTGAGTGCGGAGTATTTGCTTTCCTAAATCGATGTTCATAATAAAGGAAATTGAAGATATTACTTTTAACAACATTGCGATCACTCAATTTCTTTTTGTAAAATACAATAATTCCATTTCCTCGTCCGTTATTCCCATGTACTGATTTCGAGTTATACTCATCTGTGTTATGGCGATGATAAGGGGTTCATCTCCAGTCTCATATAACCATGTCTCTGTTAAAAATAAAAAGTCAGGTTGATTTTGTGATAAAAGGTCGTGTATGTCCTGTGTTTTATTTTGCACAGAACAGATATTTGTGTATAAAAGATTATAAACCGTCGAGCTGGTGTTCGGTGATTTTTTCTTATGAATTTTGTTTAGGCGAATTGCAATAAAACGGATCAGAAGAGTTAAAAACCGTCAATGATAAGGTTTACTGATGAGAAGTATTCACAGTGATGAGATTGGGTGGGGGGGGGGGGGGGTCGGGGACGACTGGGTCGTCTATGTCAATATAGATAGAACGAAGATGACGTCACTCGGGTCTTTGTTATTGTTATTTGCCATCCGCGTTTATGAGTAATGCTCACCGAACTGTATTAACCCGACTATATACGTTCATGGATACACACAGTTTTGTGTGTTGGTCCCTTATACTTCCGGATGGCAATGTTGTGAACTCCTTGGCCAAACGCATTCTATCTATAGATAGTATGCGCTTGGCTAAGAAGCTCATAACATTGCCATCCGAAAGTATAACGGACCAACACACAAAACTGTGTGTATCCATGAACGTTTATAGTCAGGTTAATACAGTTCGGTGAGCATTACTCATAAACGCGGATGGCAAAAAACAATAACAAAGGCCTGAGTGACGACATCTTCGTTCTATCTATACCACATTCTTTGTTTTCTTACCCCTCGCTGACGACTGTTTGTTGACTTGGATATAAAATTAGATGATGAGAAGAATTCGTCAAGTATGAAAGTTTAAAATGTTACTAAAATAGAATGTTAAAAGTCGATATAGAAAAATGTTAATCCATTGTAAAATGTTAAGAAAATCACCAAAAAAATCACTCGAAATTGTTGATGAAATTTGATAAAGACAATATTGTCACGAGTAAAATGATATAAAATTCCGTTTAAGAAAACGACAATTGATCTTAAAAATCTAGTCTAATAAATTAACAAATAATCATGAAGATGACGTTGGTGATGATGATCAAACTACGGGGACAACGATGATGACGATGATGATGATGATGATGATGATGATGATGATGATGATGATGATGATGTGAGATGGATGATGATGTGATGATGATAGATGATGATGATGATGATGATGATGATGATGATGATGATGATGATGATGATGTGACGATGATGATGATGGTGATGATGATGATGATGATGATGATGATGATGATGATGATGTGATGATGATGATGATGTGATGATGAGAATGATGGTGATGATGATGATGATGATGATGATGATGATGATGATGATGATGATGATGATGATGGTGATGGTGATGACGGTGATGATGATGAGAATGATGGTGATGATGATAATGATGATGATGATGATAATGACTAGAATGATGATATGCGTTTAGCTATAATACTCACAACATCTGTCCACCAGATACAAATCTGTACCAACACGAAAAACTATTTGTATTACCGAAATGCACACTACCGAGATATATTTTGTTATTTAAAAAAAAAAATTAGAATTCGCAAAGACCAATAGCAGGATTGTGTATTTTCCAGACTCTATATCGATCGGTCATTCATTTTTCAACAAGAGGGGGTATCTTTCTACATTAGTCACACAACACAGCTAAAAACAAGACGCAAGATTGGACAATGTGATTATACGACTTTTGTGTTAGATATAACCAGCATAGTTCCTTATCCAATAGCGGATTTCTAATCAAACTAGACATTTATTGATCTAAGGTCTTGCTCTGGCTACTAGAGCCAAGGTCAAAAGTTGCCATATGCCAAGTGCTTATTTTGAAGTTTCTAAAGGGCATATGTTATAGTTGGAACCTTACATTTTGGAATTTTTATGACTGAAAAATGATATGTGAAGCTCGTGACCCAAAATTTGACACAAACATGACAAGTGTCCATGGTGTCACTTCGGATCGATGACGACAAAAATATCACAGAAAAGCAACTCAAAAACCAGATATAGCTTTATTTTCAAGATTAGATGCAGAGAAGTATCAATGTTAAAACATATCTTTATACATGTAAAAGAAACATCCAGTCATGGCATCGGCAGAAGCGACACTTTCGCGAAACAAAAGTTTTCAAATCAACAAGAAATGGAGACACAAATGTGTGGAAATGTAAAGTTTTGAGTTAACAACTGATGCTGTATGTAATAAAGACAATGTCAACTTTACTGAGCACATCTCTCTCTCTTGGTTCATACGTGTTGGTGTTGCTTAGGAAAATATGTCGATGACTCCAAACACACTATTTTATGTACCTTGCATTGAATATTCTAAAATAATATTGAAATGACAAACAATATAGCCAAATAAAATATGTTTTATTCCATAAAGTTCTTAATATTGAGAATTATTGATTACAGGTGATAAGTACTTGTAGCTCTGCATTGATATTGTGTTGCTTACTCCATTTGACAACAATGACCTTCGTGTCATAAATGTAACTTGATTCTTTAAAAAAAAAAAAGTGGTCCAAGGTTAATGAATAAAATAACTCTACCTCATTAGGTTATACTTTTAAAAAGTATAATTTCCATAATTAATTATCACGTTACAGATGTATCACTCATACCTTTTTGAGGTCACTTCTGAAAAGTTACACACAAAATGGTGTCACTTCTGACAAATATATATATGATGACAACAACAATCAACTTATCGCCTTGAATAAACGCCATTTGACAACTAAACAAGAAGTTGGTGAATTCATTAAAAACATGAAGCAGTTCCTTTTGAACTTAGATACGGCTTTGTAGAATGGAAAATCTGCCTTTACTGGGGCTGTGGTGTCACTTATGACAAATGTTAACAAAACAATGAACTTTTTATTTCTTCTATGATATGGTATCCTTTTACAAATTGAACAGTAACATTTATATATTTTTACTTTACCTCACAAATAGGCACAGCAAAACACATATTATGATCACAATACATTAAACAAATTGTAATTTAACTATGAAGGGAATTGATGACGACACACGTCAGAAGTGGCACCTGTTTTATAAATTCCCACAATGTATCTATTTCTTAAACAATTTGACTGACATTTGGTTCAAAATAATATTTAAACATTATATTTTTCGATTTGGAAGTGACTGACATCATAACATTACAAATAATTGATTCAGCTTATCCTGCATTTTGCAGGGTTGCCATAATGAATGCCACATCTCCATGCATCTCGGTTCAGAGCATCATCTTCCTCCAGGCCCAGTTCCTTCATATCGTCCTTTACCTTATCAAACCATCTAGTCTTTGGGCGTCCCTTTTTCCTCTTTCCCGCTAATTGCAAGTCCAATACTTTTCTTCGCACGTACTCCCTCTCTTGTTTCTCTACATGTCCGAACCATGTCAATATATCTTCCTTCTATCGTCTCTCATCTTTATTGATACATTCTTCACTTCAGTTAACCTTCGAATTCTTCATCTTTATCTTTTCTTGTCCAGCCAAGTGACCATCTCAACATCTTCACTTCCGCCACCTCAACTTCTTTATCTTGTTTCTTTGTTGTAGCTCCTGTCTCTATTCCATATAACATTGCTGGTCTTACAACAGCAGTTGTATATTATATTTTCCCCTTCAAATTTGCGGAAATTCGTTTGTCACACATAACTCCAGTTAACTTCCTCCAATTATTCCTGCCTCCTCTTCTTAACCTCCATCTCATTGCCCCCATCTCTTGCTCCTTCCTCAATGATCACCATTAATACCTGCTGAAATGCACCCAAGAAAATCAGCGTATTTCTTGTGAAGATACAAACAAATTAAAGAACCATGACCAAAACTGAAACAAATTGCCATCATATTTCATATCTTAGACATACTGACTTGATAACTGTAAAGAAATACTCTTGATTGCACACGAATCATTAGCCTCCAATTCGGATTCAAAGTCATGCGTGTCTGTAAAGCACATTTTGATATTACTTGTCATTTCTCCAATGTTTTTGATTTCTACTTTACACTGAAAGAGTGTCTTACCTTTTTGCAATAATATTTTCTCACTTTAAATTATATACATTTATACACACAGACACACACACACACACACACACACACACACATATATATATATATATATATATATATATATATATATATATGTATACTATATACTATAATATCCACCCATCTTTTTAATTATCTACCAAACTATCTGCCAGTAATTGATCATAATATACCATTTCAGCCAGCCATCAGCCCATCGACTCAGCCATTAACAAATCCAACAATAGCTATTTAGTTACCGTCTCATTCATTAATTACTACCTCGTACAATTATTTACAGTTCCTTACCTCCTCGAAACCCGCAGTCAGTTATACACCTGATCTCTTGTTTATTGAATATAGAATACACTCATTAATCTCCATGTTCCATAATGCATTGATCCCCTGCATTTATAGGTAGACTTTACACCGACAAAGCTTCTGTTTTATATATTGTCTGAAAACGAATACCCCGTAATATACCGATTAATTAAAGTTACGAATTTACTCCCTATTTATCGAAAGTCCTTAAAATCAAGACTTTAAACAAATATCAGCCTTGATAAGTGTCATTTAGATTCATCGATGTCTGAAGTAAACGTTTCTTGGTCAAAATGTAAAATAAAGTATTTTGTACGTTTACGGCTTTATGTCTGCCATTATCAGTAAAGACGGTTCTAATTATCCCTGGTTTGTAAATTGTATATCAGGGAAAGTTGTCACGAAACGCTGTCATTTATACTGTATAGAGATTCTCCACATCATTAAGACGCCAGACTGCCATTCCTGCCATGAAATCTCTCATGATTCATTTCAGGTAAAAAGGCGTTCCACGAACAGAAATCTTCAAAATGGATGACCTGAGATGTTTCACTATAATACGGACATTCCATGAATTAAACAATGGAACTACAATATACCCAAATGCATTTGTTTTGGTAATAATGGAGAGGAAGCTGATATATATATATATATATATATATATATATATATATATATATATATATATATATATATATCTTTAGTATAATTATTTCTATGAAAATGTAAAAAAGACACACACAAAAACAAAACACCCAACAAACAAAACAAACAAACACCGCTCCAAAAAAAAAAAAAAAGAAAAAGAAAAAAAAGAAAGAAAAAACAAAACAAACCCCAAATTTTTAAAAAAAGAACAGAAAACAAAACAGAACAAAACTCAAACAAAAAAACACTGGGTGGGGTTCCTGACCTCCCGTAGTGGGCAGGGAGGTACTTGCTGTGTCTTCTATTCCCCTGTATCTGTTTTTCAATTGCTTTTTCTGTCCTTGTCTTGGAGTAAGATTACTTGGTTTTGTCCTGACCCTGGCCGGAGTTCTTGGCTGGTAGGGAAACAGTCGAATGTATAGTTATAGTTTTGGGAGATGATATTCTTTTCCCAGCTCTCTGTTATGCATTGTTATTTTTTTAAATTTTCAACATATAGTTTTTAAACATTTGAGTATCTTGCATTTGGTATGGGAGATTCCTTCTGTGTTGAAACTTACAACATTGAAGTTTTCCATTGTCTGGGCCGAGAGAGCAGGTGGCGCACCCAGAAGAATGGTCTTCCCCAAGGATCAGTGCTGGCTCCAACACTTTTCAACATATATACAAATGATCAGCCTGAGTTCCCAAATATCCGCCGATTCATATATGCTGATGACCTATGCCTTGCAACACAGGATGTGTCCTTCCAACCAATCGAGAGCAGACTGACAAATGCCCTAGACACCCTTACAAAGTACTACACTAAAAACTCGCTGAACGCCAACCCAGGGAAAACACAAGTGTGTGCATTTCACCTCAACAACCACCAAGCCCACAAAAAACTTAACATCAAGTGGAATGGCCAGACATTAGAGTACAACTACCACCCAGTGTACCTCGGAGTGACGCTTGATCGAACTCTGTCCTTCAGAGAACACGTGAGAAAGACCAAGGCAAAAGTGTCCACGCGTAATGCCCTCCTTGGAAAGCTGGCAAACATGAACTGGGGAACTGACCCTAAAACTCTAAGGACCACAGCATTGGCCCTCAGCTACTCAACTGCGGAGTACTGCTCAGCTGTATGGGCCCGATCATGCCATGCCTCCAAGCTAGACCCCGAGCTCAACAACGCCTGCCGGATCATAACGGGCCAGCTGAGAGCAACACCATTACCACTGGTCTACCGTGCAGCAGGAATAGCCCCACCACACACCGGAGGGAAACTCATGTCCAAATACAAAAATACAAACAGGAAATGGACCAGAGACACCCCCTTCATGACCACAATTGACCCAAAAGCAGGCTCAAATCAAGAAAAAGCTTCCTCACAGTAGAGAGCCTTCACCCAGACCACTCAGCATTCTTCCGCCTGGACAAATGGGTAGAATGGGACAAGACAGCAAACGATGCCCTCCAGCCCCCAACAGAAAAGCTCCCAGCAGGCACAGACCTCAAGAGAAAAGAATGGGTGGCGTTGAACAGAGCTAGAGCAAAGGTGGGAAACACCGCCACCAACCTCTTTAAATGGAAAATCTCACCGGGCACTGAATGCCCATGCGGTCACCCCAGACAGACCATGGACCACATCCTGTCCGAATGCCCGCTGGGACCTCACTGCACCAATGCTGACCTGAGGGAATGCAACCAGACTGCCCGAGACTGGCTGACTCACTGGCGCGACAAGATATGATGATGAACATTTGAGTGTATTCCTCTTAGTTGGATATTGTGTTCGTGTCTGGGCGGGAATTTTAGGTGATCTCAAACTAAGTACTTTTATAGTGTGCTCTTGGAATCTACATCTGTTTCCTATTTGAACCAATTCCCCATTGTCTTACCTTTTCTTGGGTGCTTTAATTGTAATTCTAGAACTCTTTACTATCCCATGTTCTTCACTTTTACTGGCGCTGATATGACCTCACTGTGTTGCAAGCGCAGTAAAACCCTTTTAAACAAACAAACAAAACAAAAAACAATTCAGAATCAAAGACACACAAAAAACAACAAAAAAAAAAAAAAAACAACAACACACCAACAAATAAAACTTCAAAAGAAAAAAAAACCCAGACAGATAAAAAATCCGATCCTCTATGTCGCAAAATAACTACCAAATAAGCTCAAAGCACGTTTCAGGGGTCCCAAGCCAACAGTAACACTTAACATGTAGGAGGAGACAGGGCTGATGTTTGGCGCTATTCCATAATGTTTTTAATAGAGGCAACACAGGCCTGAAGGCACATTTATTAAAGCGAATATCTTCTCTATTGGTTTTAGACCGTCAGCTGAGTAATAAGTTGTCACTAAAGGCCGTCTCTCACCGAAGATTGATGCTATGTATTTAGCTAGAAAAAAACCCTCATAGAATCCGTCGGCGAGAGAAAACATACCGACACACAATACTATTATATGTGTATCCTTAAATGTTTTTTATAGTCTGCTTGATAATAAACGAAATCGGCGTCACTCACTTTGTAGTTGTTTATCGCTAGCCTTTTTATGAGTAATTCTCACTAAATTGTATAGATAGAATGCGCTTGGCCAAGGAGTTCACAACATTGCCATCCGGAAGTATAACGGACCAACACGCAAACTCTGTGTAACCATGAACTTTTATAGTCTGGTTAATACAGTTTAGTGAGAACAACTCACAAACGCGGATGGCAAAAACAATAACAAAGGCCTGAGTGACGTCATCTTCGAACTATCTATAGATAGTATGAAGTTGACGTAACCCATATCTTTGTCATTGCTTTTTGCCATCCGCGTTTATGAATAATTCTCTCGAAACTATATTGACCAGACAATAACCGTTCAAGGTTACGCAGTGTTTTGTGTCTTGGTCCGTTATACTTCCGGATGGCAATGTTGTGGGCTTCTTAGCCAACCGCACACTATCTTTAGATCCGACGATAGTTGTTGTGCGCTTGGTTTAGAAACCCACAACACTGCCCTCCGGAAATATAACGGACTAACACACAAAACTATGTGTAACCTTAACCTTTTATAGTCTGATTATTACAATTTAGCGAGAATTACTCACAAACACGGATGACAAAAAAACCAACAAAACAACAACAACAAAAAACTCCACAAAAACGCCCACAAAAAAATGAAAAAGAAAGACAAAATAAGACAAACAAACAATAAAAAAGACCCGAGTGATGTCAAATTCGTTCTATCTATAAACGGTTATGGTTATGCCTCGTTTTGTGTGTTGTAACGATAGATATAACCGACTGGCGGATGTTATGAGCTTTTTGGATAAATGCATATCATCAATAATTTAGTGAGAACTAACTAACCATCAAGATGGCTGTCTAGACACAACAAAGAGCTGAGTGACGTCAATTTCGTTCCTTCCATAAACAGTAAGATTAAACATGCGATTGTGTTTTGGTATAATTCATATTGTCAGCACAATAAGCGAGTATCTTACCTCAACAGAAAGCATCAACACTATCTCATTCTTTACAAAATAATGATGCTGAGGACGGTCCTAGCATTTTTAAAAAGTCTAAATTTCAGCAGGTCACAAAATTTCGTGAGTAAATCACACCAAAGGTAACAACAAACATGTTTTATTGATGCTGTGCGTTTAGTTAAAGAACTCATAACATCCGCCAGCCGGATATAACGTACCAACACACAAACGTTTATAGTCTTATTATTACAATTTAGTGAGAACTACTCATAAAAATTGCTGGCTAAAAACAATATAACAAAGTGGTGAGTGACGTAAATTTCGTTCTATCTATAAAAATCAGACTATAAAAACATTCAAGACTACACACAGTTTTTACCTTAACGCACAGAATCCATATTATTCACAAAGACAGAAATGTTAAATTCACTTCAAGGCTAATCTGATGGTAAACCTGAGACGTTCATGAATACCTGGCACCAATAGCTCTGTGCACCATGTGGGTTTTATGCAAATGTACGTGCTTCAAGATCTAAAAAATGAATAACGATAGCACAATAATAGAACAGCAAGATATGAAGTGAGTAGAAAAGTGCCAGAAGACAATAGAGAATAAAAATTATTCGCGGCGGTGGTGGGGTTCGAACCTGCGACCTTATTGGTACGACAACTCCGCCTGGCAGGTGAGAGCGTGGCTCTACCGTGTGAGCTATCCACGAACACAAAAATATTCGTTTCAAACCCAAGTCATTTCTAGATCCCTCTCTCACCCACTTCTTGATATTGCCGATTCGTTCGCACACCACCATCGCGTAGTAATTTTTGACCAGCAGTTAAGCTTAATAGCCAATATTCTCAACACAAACATATAACATAGAACGATTGAGACATTGAGTATGCTCCGGTGTATGGGGTGAATTTTTAATTCAGAAAAGTGAGTGGAGCAGGCACTTATGTTGGTAACAACAAGATATGAAGTGAGTAGAAAAGTGCCAGAAGACAATAGAGAATAAAAATTATTCGCGGCGGTAGTGGGGTTCGAACCTGCGACCTTATTGGTACGACAACTCCGCCTGGCAGGTGAGAGCGTGGCTCTACCGTGTGAGCTATCCACGAACACAAAAATATTCGTTTCAAACCCAAGTCATTTCTAGATCCCTCTCTCACCCACTTCTTGAGATCGCCGATTCGTTCGCACACCACCATCGCGTAGTAATTTTTGACCAGCAGTTAAGCTTAATAGCCAATATTCTCAACACAAACATATAACATAGAACGATTGAGACATTGAGTATGCTCCGGTGTATGGGGTGAATTTTTAATTCAGAAAAGTGAGTGGAGCAGGCACTTATGTTGGTAACAACAAGATATGAAGTGAGTAGAAAAGTGCCAGAAGACAATAGAGAATAAAAATTATTCGCGGCGGTGGTGGGGTTCGAACCTGCGACCTTATTGGTACGACAACTCCGCCTGGCAGGTGAGAGCGTGGCTCTACCGTGTGAGCTATCCACGAACACAAAAATATTCGTTTCAAACCCAAGTCATTTCTAGATCCCTCTCTCACCCACTTCTTGAGATCGCCGATTCGTTCGCACACCACCATCGCGTAGTAATTTTTGACCAGCAGTTAAGCTTAATAGCCAATATTTTCAACACAAACATATAACATAGAACGATTGAGACATTGAGTATGCTCCGGT
This sequence comes from Berghia stephanieae, assembly GCF_034508935.2. Taxonomy (NCBI): domain Eukaryota; kingdom Metazoa; phylum Mollusca; class Gastropoda; order Nudibranchia; family Aeolidiidae; genus Berghia; species Berghia stephanieae. The sequence goes on along the minus strand of NC_088360.1, from coordinate 67,853,028 downwards.
GTATGGGGTGAATTTTTAATTCAGAAAAGTGAGTGGAGCAGGCACTTATGTTGGTAACAACAAGATATGAAGTGAGTAGAAAAGTGCCAGAAGACAATAGAGAATAAAAATTATTCGCGGCGGTGGTGGGGTTCGAACCTGCGACCTTATTGGTACGACAACTCCGCCTGGCAGGTGAGAGCGTGGCTCTACCGTGTGAGCTATCCACGAACACAAAAATATTCGTTTCAAACCCAAGTCATTTCTAGATCCTCTCTCACCCACTTCTTGAGATCGCCGATTCGTTCGCACACCACCATCGCGTAGTAATTTTTGACCAGCAGTTAAGCTTAATAGCCAATATTCTCAACACAAACATATAACATAGAACGATTGAGACATTGAGTATGCTCCGGTGTATGGGGTGAATTTTTAATTCAGAAAAGTGAGTGGAGCAGGCACTTATGTTGGTAACAACAAGATATGAAGTGAGTAGAAAAGTGCCAGAAGACAATAGAGAATAAAAATTATTCGCGGCGGTGGTGGGGTTCGAACCTGCGACCTTATTGGTACGACAACTCCGCCTGGCAGGTGAGAGCGTGGCTCTACCGTGTGAGCTATCCACGAACACAAAAATATTCGTTTCAAACCCAAAGTCATTTCTAGATCCCTCTCTCACCCACTTCTTGAGAATTAAAAATTCACCCCATACACCGGAGCATACTCAATGTCTCAATCGTTTCTATGTTATATGTTTGTGATGAGAATATTGGCTATTAAGCTTAACTGCTGGTCAAAAATTACTACGCGATGGTGGTGTGCGAACGAATCGGCGATCTCAAGAAGTGGGTGAGAGAGTGATCTAGAAATGACTTGGGTTTGAAACGAATATTTTTGTGTTCGTGGATAGCTCACACGGTAGAGCCACGCTCTCACCTGCCAGGCGGAGTTGTCGTACCAATAAGGTCGCAGGTTCGAACCCCACCACCGCCGCGAATAATTTTTATTCTCTATTGTCTTCTGGCACTTTTCTACTCACTTCATATCTTGTTGTTACCAACATAAGTGCCTGCTCCACTCACTTTTCAGAATTAAAAATCCACCCCATACACCGGCATACTCAATGTCTCAATCGTTCTATGTTATATGTTTGTGTTGAGAATATTGGCTATTAATCTTAACTGCTGGTCAAAAATTACTACGCGATGGTGGTGTGCGAACGAATCGGCGATCTCAAGAAGTGGGTGAGAGAGGGATCTAGAAATGACTTGGGTTTGAAACGAATATTTTTGTGTTCGTGGATAGCTCACACGGTAGAGCCACGCTCTCACCTGCCAGGCGGAGTTTCGTACCAATAAGGTCGCAGGTTCGAACCCCACCACCGCCGCGAATAATTTTTATTCTCTATTGTCTTCTGGCACTTTTCTACTCACTTCATATCTTGTTGTTACCAACATAAGTGCCTGCTCCACTCACTTTTCTGAATTAAAAATTCCCACCCCATACACCGGAGCATACTCAATGTCTCAATCGTTCTATGTTATATGTTTGTGTTGAGAATATTGGCTATTAAGCTTAACTGCTGGTCAAAAATTACTACGCGATGGTGGTGTGCGAACGAATCGGCGATCTCAAGAAGTGGGTGAGAGAGGGATCTAGAAATGACTTGGGTTTGAAACGAATATTTTTGTGTTCGTAGATAGCTCACACGGTAGAGCCACGCTCTCACCTGCCAGGCGGAGTTGTCGTACCAATAAGGTCGCAGGTTCGAACCCCACCACCGCCGCGAATAATTTTTATTCTCTATTGTCTTCTGGCACTTTTCTACTCACTTCATATCTTGTTGTTACCAACATAAGTGCCTGCTCCACTCACTTTTCTGAATTAAAAATTCACCCCATACACCGGAGCATACTCAATGTCTCAATCGTTCTATGTTATATGTTTGTGTTGAGAATATTGGCTATTAAGCTTAACTGCTGGTCAAAAATTACTACGCGATGGTGGTGTGCGAACGAATCGGCGATCTCAAGAAGTGGGTGAGAGAGGGATCTAGAAATGACTTGGGTTTGAAACGATATTTTTGGTGTTCGTGGATAGCTCACACGGTAGAGCCACGCTCTCACCTGCCAGGCGGAGTTGTCGTACCAATAAGGTCGCAGGTTCGAACCCCACCACCGCCGCGAATAATTTTTATTCTCTATTGTCTTCTGGCACTTTTCTACTCACTTCATATCTTGTTGTTACCAACATAAGTGCCTGCTCCACTCACTTTTCTGAATTAATAATAGAACAGACGCTGTCAGACATGACGGACGCCTTACCAGTAAGGAGCAATCTGTTTTCTGTCTTGTATAACAACGCCATCTTCTCATCTCTCACTGGGCTTTAATGTCCCGTTCATCATGTTTTGCTGAGAAAGGGGAAACCCAAAACGTCCACATCATCTGTGTTCATTGATTGAATTGAAGTTTCTATTCCATTTTATAATTTTTATTTACAACATTTGGGCTACACTGTGGACACGTGCTATGACTAAAACCAACTAACCGGGAACAAGACAAAAGCTTCTTTAGTCGAGCACTTGGTATCGATTCCTGGTGTAGTCCTGGCCTCTATGTCCACTCAACCATGTTAGGGGATGACTGACCTGAGCAAATATTTTTAAAAACTTTTGGCCCGAAAACTCGTCCTTCAAATATCGATCGGATTAACATGCCCCTCGATTGTCAAACACTCTCAAATCTTGAGACTTCAGGGAAGTACTCAAGGAGTCTCAGGTTTGATAAGATGAAGGTCATTGAAATCCATCGATATTCGAAGAACGAGTTTTTTGGCCAAATGTTTAAATACGTGTTTTTCCAGCGTGCGGCCGTGAACTGATAAAATATCGTTCCATGAATTATCTGGCTCAGTCCATCATGATTCAGATTCTAATTAACCATAGGTATCGCTGGGCATTTCCAGTCAAAATGCCTACCATGTATTGTCGTCCACTATCTACATTATTCATCTATCTCGTTATTTGTATCAATTTTGAATCATAATTGCTTTGTTTGAAATTCAGGTGATTATGGTACATCGCATTAAACTAACATGTTATCAGAAATTTTTAATTCTAGGATTTTGAGTGAAATTCTAACCTATCTGGAAAAGTGAAGATGGCAATTCTCTCATTTCTCACTGGTTCCTAGTGTCTCATTCAGCGCATTTTGTTGACAAAGGGGGAAACTTTTAACGTCCAGTTATTTGTCATTGTAGATAAGATTGGAGATTCTATGCTATAATATTTTTGTATATTATTTCTTGAGCTTCAAGCAGCAACATTTATGCCTACATTACACCAGGCTATAACTTTAGAACAGAAATATTTTCAATAGATGCTTTTGTTGTGTGCCTTTAGTATCGGAGAACCCAAACAACATAATTTGATAGGAGATAGGCCGTGAGCAATGTGTCAATTAAAGAGAAGTTTTACATTATGCTGGACGTGTGTCTCATCAAAGCAATAATATAATATATTATTTAGTAGACGCGATAACTTTGGACTACGAACCTCTGATAAAGCACATTATTTCATTTGGGCCAGACATAAATTTCCCTTGGCATATCGATCTATTAAAATGACCCTCAGCTTGTTAATAAGTCTCACACACGACTTCACCGGTTTTAGACATTCTTAACAATTGTGAGTCACCTGACTATTTTGATATATGAAGTGATAAATGTTTTCTGGCCAAATTAATGAGAAAATGGCGATTTGTCGATATAAGACGGGAATGTTCAGACTTATAAATATGAATAAAAAGATCTCCTTTATATCTACATTTATTGTTTTCATAGCACATAACAAAAGCAGACAGCATGACATTAATATCTATTTGTGCAAATGTTGAATCAATTGTGTGACTCTGGACAATCTGTTATTCAATTTACATCTATTAATATTTATTGGGTGTCTTTAACATTCGATGGTTTGTTCCATAGTCTCATTAAAATGAGTCTTCTGAGACGAAGTAGATATAGACAGACCTATAACAATAATGATGATAATGATGACGATAATAATAATAATAATAATAATAATAATAATAATAATAATAATAATAATAATAATAATAATAATAATAATAATAATAATAATAATAATAGTAATCTATCCGTATATTTTTAATCAACCAATAGCAATGAAGATCAAAGAAGAAAGAATAACCAAAAATACCCAACAAATAAACAAAACAACAACAGAAAAATTAACAACAAACAAAACAAACAAATAATGAAAAGAACAAAAAGAAAAAAACCCAAAACAATTCATCATATCCTTTGTCTCGAACGTGACCTGTCGATACAAGGCCCAGTGAGCCTGACGCTGACATTGATTTGAATATTTAAAATGTCATTCTTGAATTCTATTGTATTTCGCTTTTATTAGCCAGTTAACTACCGTAATCTGGAAAAACTCGATTAAAAAAAAAGCTTGCCAGAAAACTCGTCCTTCAAATATCGATCGATTTAAATGACCCTCGCCTTGGCAAATTTCTCATACCTGGGACTACGCGAGGTCCCAGGTTTGAGAGTGTTTATGAAGATGAAAATCATTTAAATCGATCAGTATTTGAAGGACGATTATTCTTGGCCAAATGTTTAAATGTACTCGTATGTCTTTCGGAGTAAGGCAGTTAACTGGATAAGCAGAATGCATTAAACTGAATTGAAAGAAAATGTGGACTGGAGGAAGTATTGAATAGAAATGAAAAACAATAGCTTGAAAAAAGGATAAAACTCTTTACACGAACATGTCAGGCTCATTATCCTTCCAGTCAATAACAAAAGCTATTAAAACTATGCAACGAAAATAGACAATATAGCAAAAGAATTTATCACTGCTCCTAATAGCATGAAAATGTACAAGGTGGTCAGGCACATTAAGCAAAAAATGAAGGATAAACTGATCATTAAAGATGACGATGGGAAAGTCATTTGTGGTGACAGACAAATTGTCGATAAGATAAAAGACTATTTTGATGCCAATTTCAAAGGGGAAAATGAAATAGAACCTTTTGAGAAGATGAAAGAAATAAATGTTAGCGAAGTAAACAAAGCTATAAATAAATAAAATAACAACAGAGCTCCGGGGATAGACACAATCAAAGCTGAAAAACTCAAATGCCTCACTGAAGAAGACAACGAATATCTAGCAGACATGTTAAACGAAATGTTTATACAGAAAAGCCATCTGGACTTGGGGTCAGGGAAATTCATTTTACTGAACAAACCAAACAAGACGAAAGGCCCATTACAAAACCTTAGACCTATAGTACTCATATCTACCATCAGAAAGGTCCTTAGCCTTAATACATTGAAGCGAATACGACCAGCAGTGGAGTATATGTCACATCTCAAAGTGGGCTTCGAAAAGAAAAAATCACGTCACACAGTATGGACACACAGGTGGCTAAACACTAAAACCCAAAATTACAAAGTAGATTTTGCAATTCACGGTATAGATATGAGTTCTGCCTTCAACACAATATGTAGAAGCAAATTTTTAATAATAATAATAAAGAGGGACCATGTTAGATTGCCAATACAACTCTCACATTTACGTACGCCAAAGAATCAGCAACAATCAGAACAGTAGTAGGAACGCCACAGGGGGACGGTCATAGTCCTATCTTATCCCATGTCTATCTAGAAGCAGCACTCAGAGAATTAAAATCAAAATTACCACCAAATCAAAGACGATATGGACCTCGTTTGCTAGTCAGAACTATACCTGTGGTATCTAACACGCTAAGTCAATGGAACCTCAAAGTCACGAAACAAAAACGAAAATAACAGTAGTTGAACGGACCAAAGCTGATTGGAAAAATGTCAGGAAGCTTGGGAACTTGATCAACGAGGAAGAAGACATTAAAAGAAGGAAACTGCTAGCACACAACGGCTTTCTCGTCCTATTAAACTACTGGTATAGGCAGGACACCATTAGTGAAATCAAAAGAATACGCCTCTATGAAATCCTTGTATTACCAATACTGCTCTACTTACTGTGGTACATATGATTAACAAAAAAAGAGTTTAGACAGTCTAGACGCCCTACACAGAAAACAACTCCGTCGAGGCATAGGTGTGATATGGCCAGACAGTATTAGTAACTAAGATCTCTACAAAGATTGAAACTTCTTAGCCACATTCTTCGAAGAGACATGAAACATACCGGCCCAGTCAGCAATGAAGAAATACTTCAAAGGCGGGAAGAAATACCTCGAATACCGACGTCTCCACCAACAACACTAAATGCTGACCTGCAGACCTACCATCGTCTACCCTAATCAACACCAGGAGAATTTTGTATCTTTACAGCTACAAAAAAAAACTATTCCATCAAAACTACAGACGGAACATGATGTGGTCGCTCTTAAAACGTTGGCACAGACAGGGATACATGGAAAAATATAACAAAAGGAATCCAACAAGCAGAGGGCATGCTGACAATCGCATAATTCATGGCAAGCGTCCTTGAGACAGCGTAGCCAAGATCATCATCATTAAAACAGTTATGGAGAAGTGATTAAAGCCCAAAACCTTACGTTGTTTACTCAGTTTTGTACAAATTCAAATTTCGTAGTTCTGGTCAACTTGACTTTAAACTACTGTCTCGTCTGGGTCATCCTGACATAATACCAGAGTGTCTCGACAAGGCACAAATTGATTGATCTCATAAAATATAATACATTACGGAAAATCTCCTCCATAGAAAAAAAAACAAAAAGTTTTAAACACAAACAAATAAGGACAAAAGCCACTAATGAGCTGATCTAATGGAAGAATAAATCTGTCCATTCCACTTCCTGATGAATGAAATTGTTGTAATAAAGGGAGAAAAATCCATAAAATAGAACAGAGTGGTTAATAGAGAGATAGCAAAGAGAAGGAAATGGGCAAGAGATAGATAGATAGATAGACAGACAGACACACACACACACAAACACACACACACACACATATATATATATATATATATATATATATATATATAGTTGGATAGGCAGACATACAGATAGATAGATAGATAGATAGATAGATAGATAGATAGATAGATAGATAGATAGATAGATAGATAGATAGATAAATAGATAGATAGATAGATAGATAGATAAATAGATAGATAGATAGATAAATAGATAGATAGATAGATAGATAGATAGATAGATAGATAGATAGATAGATAGATAGATAGATAGAGCGGTAAAAGAGCCAATATGACCAATCACTAAAATGCCATTAGTTATGCAGGTGATTGGGATAGAGTTTTCAAGGTCTGCTGTCTCTGAGCCCAGACGTCAATTGTTTGCTGGAGGTCATGGAATTTCCGTAACAGAGATCCACCAAAATACGCTGAATTGGAGAACATAATCTTTTCCGATTTGACTAGAATTCTGTTTACTTCAAATGTCAATGAATTTTTACGTGTAGGAAATTCTCAACCTTGAGACTTTTTTTTATAGTAGGTCTTAGGTTATCCCTCTCCTTACCACCTGCATCAAAATCGTCACATTTGTTACGACACAATATACATTTTTCTTATTCAGATTTATTTTATACATCACAAAATTTGAAGAATGATGTTTGTTTAATTAATAAAAACTTAAAGTTGTTTTGTAGACAGCTCGGTTGAGTTCTGACATTCCCATTTTTCTGCTGGGTAAGCCTGTTATTTGGGGGGGGGGGGGGGGGGGGAGGGATACTGAAAAGGATCGGTAAGGAGAGAGTTAAAGATTTTTTGTCGATTTGAATGTCATATTTATTTAAGTATGATATTTCTGACCAAAATGCAGAAAGCAGTTTAGTCAGTGTACAATAATGTTCAATTTGAGTTGAGTTTGAGCTTTTATATAGCTAAATATCCACCAAACGTGCTCAAAGCGCTTTACAAAAGATCCCTGACCGCCAGTAAACTGTAACATGTAGAACGAGACATGACGCCTGTTAGGCGATATTATGACTTTTTTTTCCGACAGAGACAACGCTGTTAACGGTCAGGTACTCATCTTACACTTGAAAGAATACCACAAAATACGCGATTCCAGTTGACTGCATTTGGCTAGAAATTCGTGCTTCAAATAACCGTCGATTTAAATGACCCTCATCTTGGCAAATCTCTCAAACCTGGGACTTCGCGAAGGACGAGTTGTCTTGCCAAATTTTTAAACAGGAGTTTTTCCAGAATACTGCAATTAACTGGTTAAAGAACTGACTCCGTCTTCAGACAGACAGAGTCGGCCGTCGATTAGGTTTGGATTGCAATTTGGATCGCTGGATGTACACATAATTGATATAAAGAGAGAAAGTCGATGCCTCTCGCACAAAATTCTGGGCTTAAAAATGCTTTTGTCTGTTTATTAAGAACATTGGCTTTACGTTTCACTCCACATGCGGCTCAATGGAGACCTAACCCCCCCCCCTCCCGCCAAAACACGAAAAAAAAAACCCAAAGAAAAAAAGCAAATCACAACTAGGGAACAACACAACAGCAAAAGCGGAAGAAGGCAAAAAAAGGAAACCCGAAAAATTACAAACAAATGAACGAAGACACTACAAGACAACAAGAAACCAAAACAATAATGAAAATATAAAAAAATAATTAAAAAAAAACAGAAAAAAGCAACAACAAAAAAAAAATACATAACATAAAAAAAGGAAAACAAAAGCAAAATAGTAAAGCCTACACAAAAGCCCCCCCCCCCCCCCCCCCCCAAAAGACAAAACAATAAACAAAAAAAAAAAAAAAAACGAACTCCAGCAAACAAACAAAAACAACTACAACAACAACAAAAAACCCAAACAAAACAGACAATCCCGGGCAGCTGATACTGGTGTCAGTGTGAAAGTACATCCATTCGGACATCCCATTACTTATTACATGAATATATTTTGAGACAGCTGTTTGCATTTTGTAGCTTTTTTTTCTTTCTTTTCTCGAAATAACACCTCCCTTCCAATCTTCAAGGTTGGGGATAAAACCTCTTCATTCTTGATATTGGAATTGTGATCGGAATGGTCAATCATTATTATAGATTCGTGAGCAATGTATGGATATGAATCGGCTATGTAGTCTTCTCGCCTTACGATCGGACAGTCAGAGTCCCGCTCTGGCAGGCGCATAGTTCATTCATAGGAAAAGGCTGTTTACTCACATATTCTTATCGTACTCGGGTGTGAAATAGTACCTCGCCGTTAACAGCGTTAACTTTGTCTTGAAAAATTGTAATATTGCCTAACAGTCGTCATTTCTTCTTCCACATGTTATGTATTACTGTTGGCTAGGGATCCCCTATAAAGCGCTTAGAGCACGTTTAGTGGTTATTGCACTACATAAAAGCTCATTTTTTCCCAAGAAACAAATAAGGTCAGCTTTGGGGGAAAGTATGTCACTACAGTAAAACATGCCAGTTGTATCGATAAGAGAATAATAAAGATCGAAGAGAATTTGGCAATAACACTTATGTTTGTGCTAAAACAATCCTACCCAATCAAACATTGCAAATATATTATATAAATTATATAAAGCACATAAACCTCATGAACCTCACCTTGGCAAAAACTCTCAAACATGGGAATCCGCGATGTAGAAAGTAGACGACAAAGTAATATAGATCACGGTATTAAACACTGATTAAACTAACAAACAAAATAAAAAAGAACAAAACTTAACATGTTGGCCTGCGAGGCGTTATTAAAATTTATATTACAGAGACAACGCTGTTACCGGCCAAGTACTCATTTTACACCTGGTTCTGGTGACAGAAAGTAGGTATAGAGCCTCTTTGAAGACTCAGCCAGCGACCTATAGGTCCCTAGGCGAGAGTCATTCCTCAAAACCACATAGCCACAGACTTACTCTATTTGTGTGCGATAATTTTAGTTAACCTTTTGTTCTCTAGCCCTTCCGTTTCCGGTCAGGGTTTTTCTTTTGAATCCAATTAAACAGGATATAGAGCAATATAATTAGGTGCCCCAAACGTAAACAAAGGTCTAGAAGCACATGGCAAACCACATGTTCCTGTCTTGACAGCTCAAGTTCCAATGTAAATTATAGAAAAAAAGTAACCTTTAAAATTTGGCTGTTAGGTGGCAAAAGAAACACATATTCATAAATACTCGATCATGCATCAAATAATGTTTAGATATGGATATTTTATGGAACAAAAGGTAAAATTTATCAAAAGTTACAGTCTATCTATTTTTAGACCAGAGCAAATTATTGCGCTGGTGTGAACAAAACGAGAATTATTCGGAGCCTGATTTTCAGAATAATTTAGTCTTATATTATTATTTCTGCAACTGTTAGATTTTATGTAAACATATTTTCAATACTGAAAGTGTATTGCCTACAACTCAAACTACAAAATTGGGAGACCTATATTGTGCGTAAATTTTTCCGGCCCCTAACGAAAATCACTAGCAACTTGTTATTGTTTACGTTTGGGGCACTTAATTATACTGCTCTATAAAATGTAAATTCGAACAAAATCACAAGACTTTTCTTAAATTAAATTGAGCTTTTATATAGCGCAATATCCACTAAACGTGCTCAAAGCGCTTTACAAGGGGTCCCTGGTCAACAGCAACATTTAACATGTAGGACGGGACATAACGCCTGTTAGGCGATATTACAATTTTTCGGACAAAGACAACGCTGTTACCGGCCAGGTACTCATTTTACACCTGAGTACGGTGAGAGAATGTGAGTAAAGAGCCTTTTCCAAGGACTCAACTATGCGCCGAGCGCGAGGCTCGAACCCAGGACCTTTCGATCCGAAAGCGAGTGTCATACCACTAGACCACATAGCCGCACAAGTCAAGTCTGAATGAATTTGTTTCCGATAATAAAAACCCGTCTTCATTCCCGAGGTCCCAGTTAGAGAGTTTTTGCCCATGTGAGGGCCATTAAATCGATCGATATTTGAAGGACGAGTTTTCTGGCCAAATTTTGAATATTCGTCCTTCCATGGTACGGTAGTAGACTGGTTAAAAAGGCACTGATATTTTCTGAATCTTTGAAACCGTCGAACAACCCACTGTCGTAAATCAATAGAAGTTTCTGGCTACATTTCTTTCTAAGGTTTTCGGTCATTTGATTTTGGCCCATTATTTAAACTCAAAACCAATGAAAATTGTCCATTTTGTGGACAATAATGATTTATTATTATTATTATTATCATCATCATCATCATCATCATCAAGCCTGAGTTTAAGAGGGAGCGATTAATATACATATAGAAAATAATATATCTACACGTTTGTGAAATATGAGATAGATAGATAGATATAGATAGATAGATAGATAGGTAGGTAGATAGATAGATGAACGCATATATAAATATATGAGTAGATAAATAGATAGATAGACGGACGGATAGGTAGATAGATAAATAGATGATACAAAAGGGAAGAGTGATATATATATATATAAGGACATGCGTATCATAAAAGCAGACATATACAAATAATATTATAAAATGATGACGAGAGAGAGAGAGAGAGAGAGAGAGAGAGAGAGAGAGAGAGAGAGAGAGAGAGAGAGAGAGTTTTCTCTTTATTCATTTCTTCTCAACTGTTTTAGATATCGGTGAATCCCGTCAATTTGTCATAATGAACCATCATTATTGTGTTATCAGTATAATCCTATTCCCCACCACAGGCTTTGCTTATTAAATCAAGAAGGACAAGCCCGACAAATTTGATTGCCTCCCTTTTCTTTTGTGTTAAAAACCAAGAAGCAGTTGAAAGCTTTCTATCGTACTCTGAAAAAACAAATTTTTAGAAATTTGACCAAAAAGCGTTTACTTAAGTTTTGATGTTTAAAATGAGCTTCAATTAGTCAAAAATGATTAAACCGGAGACTTCTTGTGAAATATTTTCTGCTAGTTGAGATTTATTTTAATTGATTGATTTTTATTAAAGTTAAGATCGTTAAAATGAAGAAGAAAAAAAATTCAAAGCATTGCATGTTTGGGCCTTCGTAACCATCTGATAATCAATGGGGAAATCGGATTGTCTTTTCTGGTTTCAAGAAATAGGTGATTTTTCTTGTAAAACAATATAAGTTGTGGCGTCCTAATGGCTGCTGTTGAAACATTCCCTGCCGATCTCTGTCTCTCAATATTGGTAATACACATAATTAAAAGGAAAGCATTTGACGCTGCATCCGCAATCTCGGGTATGCATTGACAATGACAACTGTATGTTTTGTAGTAGTAATGCGCCTGATGAGCTTTTGTGTCATGACTCTCTAGTCTGTAGTGTAGGGGTCCGGTCATCGGCTAACAACTACAACTACAATAGACTACGTCCGATGGTTTGAGTCGGCACCTCGCCACACAGATAAATCCGAGACTCCGACATAAGACCGGACTGACGCGGTGGGTTACATTCATTATGTATGGAGAGAAAAAAAGATGGAGCTGTAAAAAACGCCCTGAACGATGGGCTATACAATTGTTTCCTAGTGAACGCATCCTTTTGTTTACATTCCAAGATATCATTAGAGAAAGGACGTGATTGTTTTATTTTCTTCTCTTCTGTGTATCTGGGGTTTTAAGTAATGTATCTATGTTTAATTGGTTTTGTTTTTTTCAGCCGAAGAAGGGTTTTGAGCCCGAATCGTTTCATGTTCGGTATTTGTTCTTTTTTAAAGGTGTTTTTATATATCAATAAATGAATATTATTCATTTTTGTATATTGCATTGTAAAAGAATGTGCGGCTATGTGGTCTAGTGGTATGACACTCGCCTTCCGGTCAAAAGGTCCAGGGTGCGAGTCCCACTCTGAGCCGAGAATAGTCGTCCTTAGAAAAGGCTCCTTACTCACATTCTCTCACCGCACGTAGGTGTAAAATGAGTACCTGGTGGTTAGGAGCGCTGTATCTGTCGAAAAAAAAAATGTATCATCGCCTAGCATGCGTCATGTCTCGTCCAACATGTTAAGTGTCGCTGTTGACCAGGGACCCTTTGTAAAGTGCTTTGAGCACATCTAATGGATATTGCTCTATATAAAAGCTCACGTATTATTTATTGATATCACCAGATATGTTGTGATTATCCAGTGATCCCTTGTAAAGCGCTTTGAGCACGTTTAGTGGATATTTCACTATATAAAGCTGTGTTTATTTTTATTGATATCACCAGGTACGTCGTGATTGTCCAATGACCCCTTGTAAAGCGCTTTGAGCATGTTAAGTGGATGTTGCACAATTTACGCAAAGCTCAAGTGTTTTTTTTTTATTGATGTCACCAGGTACGTCGTGATTGTCCATCCGATGAATGCCAGGTCTTGGTGTAATGTGGAGAACACCAAGAAGATTTTACCTGTACTTTGGCTTCTGGCGTTTGCTTTGTCATGTCCGTGCCTCTATGTGTGGGTGAGTGTCATCATCATCATTATCATCACCATCATCATCATCATCATCATCACCACCACCACCACCTTCACAAACACCACTGCCGCCGCCACCACCACCACCACCACCACCACCATCATCATCATCATCATCATCATCATCATCATCATCATCATCATCATCATCATCATCATCACCATGAACAACACAATCTTCATCACACATCATATAATACCCAGAATACAGAAGAGTACACTTTCTACAACAACGAGACGTCCACCACCTTGATAATGTGTTCCGATGCTATCACTGACAACAACCGCCTGGCCTTCGCTTCCTATCAACTTGCCATTATGTTTGTCATCCCTATCATCATCCTAACTTTCTGCTATGTCTTCGTCATTGATGTGCTGTGGACATCTTCCCTTCAATTGAAGCAAATGACCAACTGTAACTCAAGGTAACTACAAATTTACTCAGATTACACACCTGATCTAGACAATGTTAAAATTCGCAATTTTAGGAGATAAAAATTGTAGTTGCTGTAGTTAACTTTAAAATCACCAATTTACCCTCTCAAGGATTAATTAACACACCGAATCCCTAATATTATGGAGTCTGGCATCAACTTTCATGTTCGATAAGTTTTAATGACTTAGGATGCTCATGAAGCTCTGAAATTTGAGCCACAATTTCGTATTTTAACGAATTTTTGTAATAGTAGGAAGGCATGAGATTCTCTTACCATACTCAGGCGTAAAATAAGGACCTTGCCATTAATAGCATTGCTTATTTCCGAAAAAAAATATTGTAATATCGTTTCTCGTTCTACATGTCAAGTGTTACTGCTCGCTAGGGACACCTTGTAAAGCGCTTTGATATTGCCCTTTATAAAAGCTTTAAACGTAATATTTGGAGCGTCGCTGACTCAGCGATATGTTTTCTCTTGTAAAAAAAAAATCCGTCTAGAGAAATTAAGCATCTTCAGTAATCAGATGGTGACATAGGAAAAAAAAATCATGTAGATATAGCAGAAGATCAATAAAAATAAATGAAGTCAATGAAGGGTATTCAATACCTAATGACTGCTCCATAAAATGATGACAAGGTTTACGCAAACGCGCAGTCTAGAGAACTTAAACAATGGATTTCAGATATTCACTGCTTGAAAAGAAATTCGCATGTTTTTCTCACAAGCTTCTCACTTTGGCAAGACCGATATGTAAGTAGGATACAAAAAAGAGGAGAAAGAAGATATTAAATCGCATATTTATTTGTTTGCCGCGTATCGTTAGGGATTTCAAGATACGTTATGATTAGGCCCCTTCTGCTTCCACGAAGGATTCTTTTCTAATAAAATGCTTATTCCAGGTTGTTTGTAATACGGACAAGCAACATGTGTAATAATCTTTGATAAATTAAAATCCTTATCATACTATCATATTTATATAAGAAAAGGAGACATAAAGCGCATGGAGTGATATCAATATTCATTTTTTTTGTGTGTGGCAGAACTTTGGAACGCAGCACTGTGACGTTTTAACTATATTTTGTTATTGACTGAGGACGGGTTTTGAGCACGAAACGTCGGTAGTTAGTATCAGTTTAAAAACTAAAACTATTACATTTATGTTCATCCATTGCTTTTGCCATACCATAGCTTCCAGCAGTTTAGTATTCAATGAATATGTTTGTGTTTATTTCTTTTGATATGTCGTATGCTGTGTGTGAATGCATCAATGGTTTAAAAAAAAATAGAATTAC
This sequence comes from Berghia stephanieae, assembly GCF_034508935.2. NCBI lineage: Eukaryota > Metazoa > Mollusca > Gastropoda > Nudibranchia > Aeolidiidae > Berghia > Berghia stephanieae. Next base: position 67,837,880 of record NC_088360.1, on the reverse strand, counting down.
ATTCTCTTGCATCAAATACCACTTTCGATTTTTCATTTTTAGTCTATTTCTCAAGAAATGGCATGCATTAAAAATGCAATCTAATCATTTCTGACAGACTATATTTTATTCCGTCTAAAACTTGATTTGAAATGAAAATTTGAATTATAATGTGGTAATAATATGAGGATAGGCTGAAAGACTTTGATGTGATGTCCACATGGATCTCCATCCTTGCTGTCACGGCACACATCCATAATCCAAATATTATTTCATCTATTTGTCAAAACCAATCTATTGTGTTGGGAGTATTCCATGTGATCGCTTTGGTTTTTATCCGTCCTATATTTAATTTGTGTCTTGCGTCAATATCGTATTGATACTATGCGTTTAGGATGAAATACTCACATCAGCCAGCTGGATATAACGCACCAACAAATAAAGCTATGTGTAACGTTATTATTATTATCATTGTTATTATTATTGTTGTTGTTATTATTATTATTATTATTATTATTATTATTATTATTATTATTATTATTATTATTATTATCATCATCATCATAATTTTTATTATTATTATTGTTATCATTATCATTATTATTAATATTATTATTAGTATTTTCGTATTATTTATTATTATTATTATTATATATTATTAATTATTATTATTATATAATAATAATAATAATATTAATATATTATTATTATTATTATTATTATTATTATTATTATGTTATTATTATTGTTATCATTAACTTATCATCTTCAGCATATTCATCATCAGCATCAAAATTATCATAAATTTTATTTCTCTTTTTAATATCATCAATTTTACAGCCGCCCCACACAGATTAAATGTCAACCAGAAATTAATGAACTTTAAACATCAAAACAGCAATAACTGCGCCTCGACAAGGATCGGTCTAATGATAAAAACTTTCTGACACAGTGTCAGGTTTTAGTCAGATCGAATGACGCATGAAAAGGGTTAGGTCTCTAGTAAATAGATCATAAATAAAATTCCCTTTGTGCATCCCATAGGGGACATTTTTCTCTAGGGTCTATTCCAAGGGGAGACTAGGATAACCCAGGCGTCAGCCGCAGTGCAGCGCCGCAAATTGAGCTAGGGCGAGGTGACTTGCTCAAGGCCACACATCGCAACGGCGAGTGATTGAACGGGTACGAAGCAAAGACCGTACCGCTGAGCCACGCTACCCCCTGGTTATTACTATATCAATGTAAGACAGTTACACCTATCAGTTGTTCATTTGGTCAATCAACAAAAGATACATATTTGTGGAAGAAATTGGTTCATAAAACTAAAACATCCAGACGTCCTGGTTTGAATGTGTCGTAATATTTGACCGCCATCGTCATCCAGTATTGAGTCAGGGAGAATTTGACAATGAAAACTAAGTGTTAAGTCCAAGTGATACGATTACACTGAAAGGGATTTTTCAACCCGTAGCAAACTTAAATTCGGAACTTGTTATTATTTTTTATTTAAAACCCAATGTTATTATCCCGTTCATCTTGATAAAGAAACAATAATAAATTGGAATAGAATCAAGCTTCAATTTAATTTACAAAAACGGATATAGACGTTTCTGGTTCCCCTTGGTCAACAAAACATGATCAAAGAAACATAAAAGACACAAGAGAGATGAGAGAATGGCGTTGTTAAGGCGAATCGTTTCTTCCAAGCAGCAGCATTTGTGTTTATCCTGGTGTCATGTCATACTTAGCAGCTAGAAGCTCTGGTGGACTAAAACCCTATATAAAAATGAATATAGCAACTTCAAAAAGTAAAAAATACCAAACACAGAACGTTTCGGGTCCAAAACCTTTCTTCAACCAACAAAAACAGAAAATGAAACCCAATTAAATAGAATTCTGTCTGGGTTTTAACCTAATGTGTTTATATTTGAATTGATTTTTGGCTGAAGAAGGATTTTGAGCCAGAAATGGTCTGTGTTGTGTTTCGTATGTTGTACTTTTTGAACCTGTTAAATTAATTTTTGTTTATTACTTGTTCACCTTAATATGACACCAGATTGACGTGACATGGCGTATTCAGAGACTTATACTATGTGATACTCTGTAAACATTTGAATATATTCCTCTTAGTGGGATACTGTGATGGTGTCTGGGTGAGACTTTTAAGTGATCTCAAACTAAACACACTGATGGTGTGCTCTTAGAATCTACTTCTGCTCCCTAGTTGAACAATTCCCTTTGTCTTACGTTTTCTCATTTTCTTAACTATCCAAAGTTCTTCCATTTTGCTGGCGCTGAAATGACCTTAATGTGTCGCAAGCACCATAAAACCCTTAAAAGCATACACAACCAATTTCTTTCCAGCTCCTACACCATTATGTCCCACGACTCTAAGAGACAAAGCAGTACCAACTACGATGTTAATTACGAAGACCATCCCTCTGCTTCCACGCGTCACTCCCACATACGCTCCAGAAGAAGCATGCTTAGCCGGGTCACTAGAGAACACAGTGCCGAAGTCTTGAAAGCCAGAAAGCAGGTAATCCAGTCGATTGTTGTTTGTGTTATTCATCATATATACATATATATATATATATATATATATATATATATATATATATATATATATATATATATATATATATATAATTTTGCACAGGAGTCCCGTCATCGAAAATTGAGTAAAGAGCCTTTCCCATAGACTCAACTGTGCGACGTTCTGAACGGGATTCGAACCCTGGACCTTCGATCCGAAGGCGATTGCCATCCCACAAGACCAGTTAGCCGCACTGTGAGAGAATACTGATGGATTATTTTTGAAATGTTATACACTGCCCTGTGACGAGATGAGCGGGAGGTTTCGAGGCTGGTCTCAACTGCTGTGACGAATTAAAAGTGGAGATGTAGCCATAAGCTACTACTACCGTTAATATGTGTAAAATAAATACCTGACCGTTAACAGCGAGTGCTGTGTCTGACGGAAAAATAACTGTAATATCGCCTAACAGGCGTCATGTCTCGTTCTTCGTGTTTCTGTGGTCAGGGACCCTTGGTATAGCGCTTTGAGCAGGTTTAGTGGATATTGCGCGACAATGGGTAATCGATGTACAAGTTTATAATATTTCCTTCTATTATTGCTGATAGTGTCAAGTTCTCTCTTGTTGTTGTTGTTGTTTTGATTTTGATTTTTTAAAAATACAATTTTCTGTCTTCTGCTCCAGGTGATTAAAATGCTGGTGGCGATTGTCATCGTTTTCCTGTTGTGTTGGGGTCCAAAGTTGACGTTTAACCTTTTGTTACGACTTGAGATGAGCTGGACGCATAACGTATGGGCTTTGAACCTTAAGGTACGAAGAAGGTTAATAACGACCTACAACCTTACACGGACAAAACATTTTTACTCCCTTTAACCAGGAAGCTTTTTACTTCATGTCTCCGTACATCAAGTCCATGGAACCGGAGTTTATCCCGGCTTCTGTAGCGTTAAATGGACCATAGAAATTGCTTACTACTCTTTGGATAGGACAAAAATCCATCACGAGATACTTTTCATTTGACCTAAATGATCCATCTACCCAATAACTTGTGAGTGATCAGGGCGGGGGAACAAATGATCCAAAAAATCGACCGATTCAGGTCACTTTGTCAGCAAATATTAGGAAATATTAGCGTAATATTAGGACTCATTCGAGAAATTATGAAGATAACCCCCAATTTTTTTTTTTTAATCTTCCGTCTGATGGCACAATGCACCTAATTTTTGTCAACATTCGACCTTGGCAAAATTAATGTTTAAAAACATCTCTCTCTCTCTCTCTCTCTCTCTCTCTCTCTCTCTCTCTCTCTCTTTCTCTCTCTCTCTTTCCTCTCTCTTTCGTCCCTCTCTCTTTCTCTCTCTCTCTTTCTCTCTCTCCCTTTCTCTCTCTACAGTAGTTAATCGATGTACAAGTTTATCATATTTCCTTCTATTGCTGATAGTGCCAAATGCCTTCGCTAGTGCAGATCAGATGGGCGATGAAAAAAATCTATTATACTTTTTCATTAAGAAAGAAATGTCACCTCACATAATAACAATATCATTATTGTAGCGTGGGTCAGAGACAATTGGGACAAAGGGGAGTGTAACTAATGGATTGTGTAGTTTGTCAAAAACTATTGGTGTTGTTGTTTTCAAACACAGGGTCGTCCCTTAAAGCTACCAAGACAGATGAACTTTGTTTCAGTGGTCTGATATAAACATTGAAATTGATTGCTACCATCTGAATGCCTCAAGTCAGTGGGAGGAAACTCTTCATCAGATGTAATATTTGATCCAATGACCTCATCAATGGTGGATAAACGAAAAGTTTAGAGATAATTCAAATATAATGCAGGGCCAAGCCAGGTCTGTCAGACAGCTTATCTACCCATTAGCCTGCAGGACTCGCATGATGCTCAGCCCTAAAGAGCAATCTTTCTGCTGGTCGCTTCCTCATTTCGCACTAAGGTCTGCTTTTCCCTCTTGGCCTTTTCTGCTTAAACGGTATTTTATTATATCTAACGTCTTCCATGTGGCTTGTATTATTGCATATAAGAGAAGGAGAAAAAGCAGCGAATTTTCCATCAACGTTATTATGATATCATTTATATCGTTGTTCCTCGCTGACATCTTCATTCTAATGCATTATTCAAGGGTTAGCCAGGGGAATAATAATTATAGATAGACATACAAGTAAATTGCCATTTACTCTATAAATTGAACGAAATTGACGTCACTGAGCTATTTGTTATTGTTTTTAGACATTCATTTTAATGATTAGTTCTCACTAAATTTTATCAATCAGACTATAAACGTTTAAGGGTACACATGTTTGTGTTTTGTGTGTTGACATGTTATATCCGGCTGGAGGATGTTGTAAGTATATTAGTTAAACACATAGCATCAATTGACTCCAGGACCTCTTGTTTATTAATGATGATGATGATGATGATGATGATGATGATGAGGATGATAATAATACATTGCGCTTATATAGAGCATATTCCCGGTGATGAGCTATATCTATGCGCTTTACAATAAACTACAAAAGATATGAAACCATGACATACAAATATTAGCGAAAGGTCTATTCTATATTTGATATTATTAGAAATAAAGAAAAATGTGGCACACGTCGAGGGACACAAATAGATACATTAAAAGTTGTATAATAAGTTAAATTATGAGTTGTGATCATTAAAAACCAATAAACATATATAAACATTTCTTGATTTCTAATGATCAAATCTTATAATACTTAAGTGTTTTTAAAATAATATTTCAAGTCTAAACAACCAATGTCCTCGGGCAGGTTGATCCAACTTTGAGGCCCTGCAAATTTAAAAGATCTTTCACCATATGATTTTGGCCTCACTTTGGATTTTTAAAGACACTGACTTAGATGATCATAAATTGCGCACAGGGGAATAAAAATTAAGATGATCTTTAAGGTAGGATGGAGCTTCGTTATTTTCTTGAGAGATAATTTGGTGGCAAATGCATTCTATTTTATAATCAATACGTGCGTCAACAGGCAACCAATGAAGATTTATGAGTGATTGTCTGATTTGTACAGTAGTTCTAGTGACAATACAAGCTGTAATGTTTTCTTTACGCTGTAATTTAACAAATTTGTTTCGCTGGAAGGCCTATCAAAAGATAATAACAATAATCTAGACGACAAGGTATAAATGCGGATGTGCTTATCTTTGCTGGAGACAAGGATAGATAAGGTCCTATGAGCCCGTGTTTTCTCATTTCTGTAAAGAGAGACTGACATATTTTACTTATTTGAAAATCTATATTGAAAGTTTGATCAAATTTAGAAATGTCTTTTGTTGTTCTGAGCTACAGATGAGTCTATTGTCATTGGGGGGGGGGGAGGGATTGATAAATTTTAATTTTATCAGGTTTAGTCAAGATAGTGTACTAAGGTGATCGAAAAACAACCATACAATGCCCTAATCGGTAAACAATTAAGAACTAAAAACAAACAATTAATGAGTTATTGTTGTCAACTCGTATGAGATAATAAAGGAAACGGGTATTGTTCAATATACACAATTGTCTACACAGGATAATTTGTGAGCAAAAAGGAAATCATAAATAGAGAACATTGGATATGATTTTGATAGGGGGCAAACTAAAACATGGTATGAAATGATAAAGCATTTTTCATAGGTTTGGATTTATCTATTGAGTATTTTTTTAGCGCCACAAAACACTACAAGCTTTCAAGTGAGTGTCATTGAGCTCTTCGTAACGAATTTAATAAATCCATAGCCATGGAGAATATACAAATTTTCCCCGTTTGACTGGCAAGATAAACTAAAATTTTATTAAATTAAGACAGAAACTCATGAGAGTGAGACAGGAAAATTGTGAATTACCGATGTAAATGAAGGTACAGTTTAGCTTTGAAACATTCGATGTAAACGTTCTGAAATCGTGTGAGAGTGCGATTGTTACATTTAAAAAAAAAGATCCACATAGAATCTCGTGTTTTTAGTTTCTATTTTCATTTTCAAATCAATGTGATCATCATAATGGTCAAAGCTTGATGTGTTCTTTTGAAAAATTCTGTATAGATAGTATGCAGATGACGTCACTCAGGCCTTTGTTATTGTTTTTGCCATCCGCGTTTGTGAGTTGTTCTCACTAAACTGTATTAACCAGACTATAAAAGTTCATGGTTACACAGAGTTTGTGTGTTGGTCCGTTATACTTCCGGATGGCAATGTTGTGAACTCCTTGGCCAAGCGCATTCTATCTATAGCCTGACACTAGATCCGTAGCCATCGTTAACATAACGCCGGATACTAAACCCTCTAGGACTGGCAGTTTGAAGTCATTTTTTAAGATGTGTGTATCGTCTAGTGAGTTGTCGTTAGTAGAGCTCATGAAAACAAGTTATTTCATTGGTTGAACTATTGAATACAACCCACGATGTGTTTTCTTTTGAGATACAGGAAACAGCAAAGGGCTTAAACAAGAGCTTACGCATTTATTTATTAAACTGCTATTTTTAGTCGCTTCCTTTGACCGGAAATGAAACTGTTACCGAAAGTAATCGTTCTGAGCGACGTTTGCTGGGTTTTTGTTAAAGCAGGTATCAATATAGACATAGCAGAGAGAATACTTCAATAAAAATCCTCATCCCAATTAAATAATCACCCTAGAGCGACTGAGACTGGACCTTCATCTTCATGACAGTCTATTGTTTCATTCACTATTTTTCAGTTCATTTATCCTACACCAGTGGCTGATTCCAAATTTTTCAATTTCAAGATTTCAAAATAAAGATACAATTCTTCTTAAGTTAAATTGAGCTTTAAATTTAGGTTTTATATAGCTCAATATCAACTAAACGTGCTCAAAGCACTTTACAAGGGGTCCCTGATCAACAGCAACATGTAACATATAGAACGAGACATGACGTCTTTTAGGCGATATTACAATTTTTTCCAACAGGGACAACGCTGTTAACGACCAGGTACTCATTTTACACTCAGGTACGGTGAGAAAATATAATTAAAGAGCCTTTTTAAGGACTCAACTTTGCGCCGAGCAAGGCTCGAACTCAGGACCATCCGATCCGAAAGCGAGTGTCACACAACTAGACCACATATCCGCACAAGAGAAAGTTATTAAGTTATTATAAAAGCATAGCCGAAACAAAATTTTACTAGGTCCAATTTAATTTCAACTCACTTTTGTAACACATTTTATATTTTATTTCACCAGATTGGCCTATTTCTCTTGCCATTCGTCCATTCTTGTCTAAATCCAATTATCTACGGCTTCATGTCAAGGAATTTCCGCTCCAGACTGTTGTCAGCCTTCCGGTCTTTCGCCTTGTGCCGCAAAACCCACCCCAAGGAATCCTTTGTCGACAAGAAAACAATGGCTGGCTCGTACTACGAATTGGAATCACGCTCTACCAATGGCACAATCCATACCAAAATCAGTATGAGACAATGCAGCAGCAGTAATTCGGACACTTGATAACGATTGGAAATACATTTTCATTCCAGTTACCAGGACGCTCACTTTTTCCCATCTAAGCTGGTTTGGAGTGAAAATTCATTCTTGCCACGATTTTCATCGGTGTTTATTAGACAATGTTGGAATTGTAAAAAAAATAAAAATAAAGTAAAAATAACATAAAATAAAATAACATTTATAAAAAAGAAAGAAAGAAAGAAAGATAAATAAAAAATGATTACGTCCCGGGTGTCTTGGAATGTGTGTGCTATATCACCAGAGTGATTATTAAAGGCGAGCTGGACCTGCATGTTCAAGTGAAATACAATCAAGCACGGTTTCCTGGTGCTCCTCGGGGCATGCAAAAGAAAAGTTAGAGGAAACCGTGTCTTGCCATAACAACGAGATGGTGAAGGGAGGAGGGAAAAAGGAGAGGTGCTTCGTACCAGAAAGGTACCGACTTCGACTATATACCGCGATAGGTGGCCTTGAGCAAGTCATCTCTCCCTAGCCCACTTAGCGGAGTTGCGATGCGGTGAACAATTGGGTTATCCCAATTTTCCTTTGGAATAGACCCGAAAACAGGTTTTTGTTGAGGATGAATAAAGGGAACATTATTATTTATTTGCTCTATTGATATGTTGAGGAAATTAATTTTATCATGACATGTTACAAGGAGTTATTTTCTGCGTCACAACATTCATTTATCGTCGTAACCAACGATTGGCAAATCCTGGCAAAGAATAAGCAATGTTCCCTTATCGATTTAGATACAGTACTAGTTGGATTCTAGCGCTCTCTCGGGAGAAGCCAAGAAAAAAACCTCGCTAGAACCCATCTATAACTTTCATACCTTGGCACACACACACAAAAAGGCGAGAAGTGGATGAATTTTGTGATGAGACACTGTGTAACCATTTCATTATCATATTCCAACATTGCGTATCCATCTGATTTTCTTCAGCCCCATCAATGTGACAATTATTTTCTTCAGAATCGTGACATTCATTTCGATAAGGCATCAAGGTCTGAAAACATCTCAAACCATCACTACATTGTTAAAAATATAATTATTTCTCTTGATCTGTGGTGGTGGGCATGTTTTCACTCATCAAAATGGAGATGCTATTGAATATCTCATCACCCGTCGATCCACTCTAGAATAAGACACCAACTTCCTTCTAGAGGGTAATACAACAAACAAGATTCGTGTTCATGTGACTTTGTATCAACATCCATAAAGACTTATTAATATTCTGATAATGGTTATGGCGAATAAAAGACATTTCATGTCCATTGGAGTTCTTGACAAATGCAAAACAAACTTTGTAATGCATAGCATTTGCATTAGCATATTGCGATTTAATATTCAAGAAAGCGACGCCCAAATATCATCTTGTGTGTTTTCCTACGATTATTATTTGAATAATTTGAAGTAAAGGAGGAGGAGGAGAAGGAGGAGGAGGAGGAGGAGAAGGAGGAGGAGGAGGAGGAGGAGGAGGAGGAGGAGGAGGAGGAGGTGGGAGTGGTGGTGGCGGTGGTGGTGGAGAAGAAGAAGAAGAAGAAGAAGAAGAAGAAGAAGAAGAAGAAGAAGAAGAAGAAGAAGAAGAAGAAGAAGAAGAAGAAGAAGAAGAAAGATGAGGAGGATGAGAAGGAGGAGGAGAAAGAAAAGGAAGAAGAATTAGCTATGAGTTGGAATAAAAAAAAACAATGTTTAAATTACAGAAGGCGACCAGTGGTCGGTGTACTTTGTGTATCTAACACTTCATGACCAATGAGCATGGCTATTTCTCTAATTCAAAGATAGGAGAAGGCAGAAATATACAGTTTATTTTAAATTTTGGTGTGAAAACTTTACTTTAGACAGAAATAGATTAAAATGGCCCCCAACTTTGGAATCCCTGGTTGAAGACGTGTGACAAGTTGAGATGTTTTGTGTGGCAGTCAGGCATCATTGTTCTACTTTTCAAATCTTGAAAGTTCCAATAAGCTGTTCATACATTTACCATTGTTTCGAGAACGTTCCTTACATTGAGCTATCAACTTTCATACATTTTGCCGTCATGCTGTTATGATAAAACTGATGAAACAGGAACAGGCACTGAGTAACAACAGCATCATGAGATTTGGTATATTATTATATTATTATTATTATTATTATTATTATTATTATTATTATTATTATTATTATTATTTTATTATTATTATTATTATTATTATTATTATTATTATTATTATTATTATATTATTATTATTATTATTATTATTATTATTATTATTATTATTATTATTATTATTATTATTATTATTATTATTATTATTATTATTATTATTATTATTATTATTATTATTATTATTATATATTATTATTATTATTATTATTATTATTATTATTATTATTATTATTATTATTATTATATTATTATTATATATTAGTATATTATAGTAGTAGTAGTAGTAGTAGTAGTAGTAGTAGTAGTAGTAGTAATAGTAGTAGTAGTAGTAGTAGTAGTAGTAGTAGTAGTAGTAGTAGTAGTAGTAGTAGTAGTAGTAGTAGTACATAAGATAGCAACGTACTTGATAAAGTAAAGAAAAAAATTACAAGGAAAACATAACAAAAAATTAGTAAGTCATTGACTTTTGCAATATCAATTAAATGAATGTTTTTCTTGTTTTTTTTTTTGTTTTTAATTTTAAGTCATTTCAATATCGCTGTTGTTACATCAATCTACAGACTTGCATTGTCGATCAAACTTGCACGGTTTGATGAGAATGGATGTACATGTAATTATTTACAAATGTGTAACCCAATTAAATTGGTCTTATTGTTGTTATGAACGATCTGAAATGAATGCCAACCCATAATAAGGCGGATGAAGAAGACCTTAAATGACGTACCTGATCAGGGTTGTATACTTAGGGTTGTGTCACAAATATTTCGTATGTACGTCATTATTTTTATTGGCTCAATGTTAAGACCTTGTTTTTAGCTTAAATCAAACATTGAATTGTTTGTCAAAAGATGCCCTTAAACTACGGGTTCGTAATTTTATCATTTTATGTCACAACAACGTTGTTATCTTTTATGGAGTTCGTGATAAAACCATCATTCCTTGTTTGAGTGTGGTCTATTATTGATCTTGTCTCAGATAATGTTCAGCCAGAGGCAATGAATTACATTTTCAAAATGTAGCTTTTATCGTTGTTCTCTGTCATAAATTTTTATCCAGTGTCTGTTTGGGAAAAACAACGTCATATTTTTTAATCTGTTAAATGTCGTACTCTGAATAAACTCGTATTTAAACATGTGGCCAGAATATTCGACCTTCAAAAATCGATCGATTTAAATGACACTCGTCTTGGAAAATAAAACAACCTCGGACATCGCAAAGATCAATATGACCATCATCTTGTCAAAAACTCTCAAACCCGGGAATTCCTCGACAACATTGTTGAAGTCCCAGGTTTGAAGGTTTTTGACAAGATGAGGGTCATCAAACTCAAATCATATTTGAAGAAAGTTTAAAGAATGTCTTTTTAAGAGTACGACAGTATTGTCATCTAACAGTAAAAGGGAAGAAAAGTCATGACGTCACACTATATACTTTTCCGTTTCCAAAATCATTCGGGGGATTAATAATGAATAGGTTACATATTGATTCATAAGGTAGCATAATCAATTTTGCAGCAGGATGTAAAGGCAGATTCTACAGAATGCTGGACGTAAAAGAGCGAGGATGAATGATCTTTATCTACGGCCAGCATATATTTAGACTAGAAAATAAGATACGTCGTTCTGATACCAGAAGATCATTTACACAAAGTATGTATTCGGTCCTCCGAAAGAATAGATTTACACTTCTTTTGAGATTGGAACCAATTTTATGACATCACACTTTGATCCCTATTGACTTAACTTATATTATAGTTTGATAGTCAGACAATATGAGAAACGGTGGCACCCCGTGGACCGACACCTCAAACCGGTTGTACATCAGAATTAACCAAATGCCGAAATGTCAAGTCTAAGTTAAACTGATATGAAAGAAATCATTTCGATTTGTCACACTAAAAGAAACTTGATTAATTCTCAATAAAACACGAATTTAATCCACGCCTTATAATATATACTTCAGAAAAGTGAGTGGAGTAGACACTTATGTT
>NC_088360.1:67815735-67820735 GCF_034508935.2 Berghia stephanieae | reverse complement strand
AGGGTGAATTCTCTCTCTCTCTCTCTCTCTCTCTCTCTCTCTCTCTCTCTCTCTCTCTCTGTCTCGCTCATTCACTCTATTTTTCCCTTTCATATTCCCCATATTCTCTCTCTGTCTGTCTCTCTTTGTCTCTCTCTCTCTCTCTCTCTCTCTCTCTCTGTGTGTGTGTGTGTGTCTCTCTTTTTATCTCTCTCTTTCTCATTGTTATTGTTTCCGGACCGTCAGTTCGGTGATTATTTCTCAAAGAAGTCGTTCCTACTATAATCTTGACTTACTTGACTTAGATGCCTTTCGCGTCTCGACCGAAAGATCGGGTCGCCTTGGCTGTTTCCAGTATTTCCTGTGTGAGGTGTCTCCAATATTGCCGTCCTCTGCTAGGGTTCTCAGATTTTCAAGGTCCCCTGCCGTTATGAGACTAATGCTTTGTCCAAGTGTTGTGAGGTTTTTGTTTAGGATCACAGGGAGTGTTGTGATCGGTCTTCCTCTGAAAAGGTTCCCGTGTTTTTGGAAATATCCCGACATGGCTTGGTTAGCTGGTATGTTTTTGTCCCTGCGTAGTATGTGACCGAAAAGTTGCCATCGTTGTTGTAAAATGTCAAGGGAGATTGGTCTTTCTTTTGTGATCTTATAGAGTGATTCATTTGAGATCTTTTTTGGGTATTTGATGTCCAGTACCCTTCTTAGCTGTGTGCGATGGAAGGCATCCAGATGTTCTTCTTCTGATTTTGTCAACGCCCAAGTGCCGCAGTTATACAGAAGTACCGGTTTTACAAGAGCACGGTACAGTTTCAGTTTGGTTTTTCTCTTTATTTTGTCACCTCTAATCCATACATTGGTGAGTTTACTGAGTGCGGCGTTTGATAGCTGTTTTCTTCTTTGTACATCCTCGGTGTCTCCAATTAGTGAGCCGACTTTCTTTGTTCTTTTCCATTCCTCTTTCAACTATTGTCCTCAACAGAATTAGACCGAAAATAGAAAAATATCTATCACATAGCCAAAGCGGGTTTCGCCAAGACCGAAGCACATCGGACGTTGTATGGACACATAAATGGTTGGCAGCAAAGGCACTCAAAGAAAACATATCCATAACAATAACCGGAATCGATATGTCCGCAGCCTTTGATACGATCGACAGAGGAAAACTTTTGGAGATATTAACAGACATAGTAGACGAAGACGAGCTCCGAATAATCCGATTTCTCTCAGCAACACAAAGATACAACCAAGGATATACGGGGCCATAAAACAGACGCAGTTCGAAAGTAACATCGGGACCCCCCAAGGAGATAGTCTAAGCCCGATTCTGTTCACAATATACTTAGAACACGCTCTGAAAGAAGTTCGAAAAGTCATTCCAAAACCAACGACTCATATTGAGAATGCAATCCCTAGAGAAATCGCCTATGCAGATGATGTAGATTTTATTGGATCAACACCAGCAAATATAGACATCATACAAAATACCCTCATGAAATATAACCTCCAAGTCAATGCCAATAAAACCGAATTTACAACAATATTGAGGAACAAAGAGGAATGGAAAAGAACTATAATCTATAAACGTTAAAGGTTACACATACTTATTTTTTCGATATTCATCTGGGCAGCAGACGGCTGTTAATTTTATTTTACGTAGTCCTTTAGAGCCATTAGATCCATAGAGCCGCATAAGCAAAGACTCAGCTAATTTGCTCTCTCTCTCTCTCTCTCTCTCTATCTATCTATCTATCTATCTATCTATCTCTCTCTCTCTCTCTCTCTCTCTCTGTCATAGCTTCATGACCACCAGTTCGGTGATTAATTCTTACTATCCTTCGGACAAGACGCCAGTCTATGGCAAAGCATTTGAACTACTAGACCTAGATGGCAAGGATCGGGTTACCCACGCAAAAGCCATTTAAAGTTGGTTCCATGTTGGTCCAGAGCTGAATCCATCTCGACCCACTGGGACAACCAGAGAATGAATAAAAGGCTCCTCCATAAAATAACCAGGCAGAAGCAACCGTAACGCCGCCACCAGTCACATCCAAACAGATATGGATCCAATTTTATTCATTGAGAAACGGACCATAAAGGGATGAAAATTAACTACCCATAGCCGAACTTTAATTAATTAAAATGTACAATTATTCTTTTTGCTATAGTCAGATTTTTTAAAATTAATGGCGCGTGTTTTTCTGGTTTTTCTCACCTGTCCCTCCATCAAAAGTTGTAAAAATTGGCATCAACCTCTCAATCAATTTGTCTTAACTGAATATAGATTTTGGACCGTATTAATGCCATATCAAAAAAGTTTTTTTCTTTAAGACCTATAAAATCCACTCTAAAATCGCTGTCATAAAATTAGAGATTTTACACTGTTAAATCTGTAAACAAGTTACGCACCACAAAGTATGAGATGAATTCATCATTTTTCAAACAAATATCGTGTTGACACTAGTGATTACGTGTTACTTGTTTCCGAATAAAAACAATTCGCTTTAACTGTTATACACTTAACACTTATTAAGTAGTTTGCACTAAATTTTAAATTTATTATTTATGGCATATTTTCTACATCATGTCGCAATTACCAAAGATCGATATGAAATCTCTAGCTTTAAATAATTTGGAATAGTGATTGTGTGGTCAATATTGTCAAGTTAACAATGAATGCTGTTTATATAATTTTGAAAAAAAAATGTTGTGCATGAAAGTTTCACAGAGCCTTTAACGGTATTTAAAACCAATTAGGCTCTTAAACAATACGATGATACGATACAAAATCTCTATCGGTTCCACTCTCGTAAAGCTGAGAAAATAATTCTTGTATCTATCGATAAGCCAGTAACCCTCTCCTTACCACCTATTGGAAAATCGTCACATTTGTTACGATGCAACCGTCACTTTTCTTATCCAGATTTAATTTCTTTTTGCTATAGCTATAAACCCTTGACATTCTGTAATAAGTTCATTTTGTCGAACAATATTACGTATAGAATGAGTTTGTTGCTTTTTTGTTTAAGTAAGAAATGTCTGTTTTTGTGTTGGGTGGGTGTGAAGTTTTGGGGAAAATTCTGAAAATGGCTGGTAAGGAGAGGGTTAAATAGGATGGCTAAGGAATTGGAATTTCACTATGAACCATGAGAAAATGGTTATCAAAATACTTCAGAGAGATCATCAGTGTGGATCAATGTGGTAGGAAAAGGATCCTAGACAACTTTGATATGGATATCATCCAAAGATGTGTGGAGCTGGGTGAGCGTAAACATACATCCGACAAAATACTGGACGTCTGATAATTCGGGCAGAAAAGGGCCCATGGGTTATGGGTAGAGTATCATTGTTATTCTTGCAGGTGGTGAAAATACTGGATATTTAAAAGGATGCCATGCCATTTTTTCTTCTCTGCATTAACTGGAAGGTAGAGAATATCATTCTGGAATCAATGCAAAGTGTTTGAAGGACTGGCTAAATACTGTTTGATGCTTTCCCTCGAAGCAACCAGCTTTATTGTAATGTACAACGCTACCATTCGGTGGCCCATGATCACTTCAATGCTCCAAATTAGGCAAATATACAAGTTGACATGATATCATGGTTGCAGTCAGGCAGCACGACATATTCAGGCCATTTAACAATGGGCTAACTATATCCTTAATAAAAAGAATTGAAGCACAAACCGTTTTCAAAGCAGACTGTCTAATCAGGGAGTTTTGACACGAGGTTGCACGACTTCCCCCATATCACTGTGAGCGCAATCCAATCGAGGTCATTGGGCCTAAGTAGAGGGAAAGATTGGGAAGAGGAATAGCAAATTTACTCTCACCGACGAAGCAATAAATGAAATACGATTGGGAAGATTTGGAAAAGGTATGCTTCAGCCTTCGCAAACTGGAGTAAAATTACATTTCATTGGATAGAGTGATGCTCGGAATCTTTCCGCAGTCGTTCCATTTCTCCTTTTCATCATCATCGTATCATAATGTGGTGATTTGTGTTTCTAGTATTTCTTGGTTGTTGTTGTTAAACATATGCACATATTTGTGGAAACACTGTATCATAAATTGATGATTTTCTACGTTTGAGCAGTCTACATTAAATTTATATCATCCTCTTTGGCATAAACACAAGCTTTTTCTCGAAATTTTGCAATAAAAATAATGTTGGAAAAATGTAATCTTCACTTCCGATTGTATTCATCAGTAATGTGTATTGATAGTTATTAAATGTAGATGCCTGATAGTTAAAAATTGCCATTCGTTGCTTCTTATTCAAATACTGTATGTTTATCGTCTAAGTTCCAATTAACCGAGCATTCCGTTTTAACGTATTTCTTCAAAATGGATAAGCGGAAAATTCATAATTCTGATCATGTAAATCTTCTATGAGTTCAGATCCTTACCTGTTATCGATTTTAATATCGTTGAAATAAGCGAAATCCGTTCCTATTGTTTTACAAATTATGGAAAAATAGTTTTTGATTAAGACAAATTGATTCAGAGGTTCATTCACATTTTTGCAGCTGAGAAAACAGAGAAAAACACGCGCAACTTATTGAAAATCTGACTATAATTAAGCATTAACTTGTTATTTTGTGAGGCAATTCTGTTGATGTATATTAAAGTATTTCTGCTAAAACGGGTATTAATTCTTACTTTTTGAACCTATCTATCCCTCTATAACGTACCAATACTCTGCCACTACTTCTACTACCTATTTCTTTAAACTTACAAATTTTCTTACTATCTGTCGAGTTGTCAGGAATTTGTGTTTTTAGGAAAACTATCTGACTCCTAGTTGTCTACTCCTACTTGCCACTTCTACATAGACGAGCCAATTACGGTCATGGATCCAAAAGACATGCTTTAAGAGCGTGAAACAATGAAAATTGATAACCATCCTTTGGACAGGACACTAGTCTATCACAGAGTACTTTCCGCTCGATCTACTAGACCCAGCTATCCAATCAAGGCACCGAAAAAAATATGTATACTTCTGTGTGGGAGATTCATTTCTCT
>NC_088360.1:67805735-67810735 GCF_034508935.2 Berghia stephanieae | reverse complement strand
ATTTTATTTTACAAGATTCAAAAGTTTATTTGTAGGCAATTGCAACTCTAATAATTCACATTTTATGAATCAACATAAGATACGACATGACGATAATGATTTTTTACACTGTACAATGGGATTTGTTTTCATAAGATTTATATAATCATGAAATATTCTTATAGCAAGAGTAATATTATTGCTACTGCTACTACTACCACTACCACCACCACTACCACGACTACGACGACGACGACTACTACTACTACTACTACTACTACTACTACTACTACTACTACTACTACTACTACACTACTACTACTACTACTAGTAATGGATGAAATAGAGGTTGCATATTTCTGTGCTTTACCACGTGGAAAAAAAAAGACAAATTGAAAGAGAAAACAATATTGGGTGCATCCTTTAATGACCCAAAGATTGCTCAAGGGTCAATTCCGTAGACTCTATGGTGATCTCCGATCTTATCTTAAAATGGCTTTCTTGGAATCACCTCATTTTACCCAGGTGCAAATGAGTACCAGTTCGCTGATGAAAGTAATCTTTGACGGACTAGCATCATTCAAGACGATAATAGAAAGTCAGCATGGTTCGTACCCGAAAGGCATCAGTTGAGTAAGTCACCTCACCTAGCTCAATTTGCGGCGCTGCACTGCGGCTGACGCCTGGTTATACCTTGTCCTAGCTAAATTTGCGGCGCTGCATTGCGGCTGACACCTGGGTTATTCCAGTCTTACCTTGGAATAGACCCTCGAGAAAAATTTCCCCTATGGGATGAAAAAATGAATTTTATTATTTTAAATTTTAAACTGTTATCTGTCTGCTCAACGCCACAGAAACATGGATAAGTTCCGGATTTATAAGCTTAGGAGGCAAGATGGCCTATGGTTAGCGCGTTGTACTCTGGACTCAGAGGTTCTGTGTTCGATTCCTACCGAAGCCAACTTGTACTTTCTAGAGCAAGAAAATTTACTACAATCAGTCACTCCATTCAGGTGTAAAGGGGTACCTGTCAAGCTGGGATAGTAATCTGCGATAGACTACAGACTATCGTCCCGTTCAAAGGTTTTCAAACAAATACGTTAATTGTCCGCTTCACGCTATTGAAACCGGAATAACTCCTGCACCATTGGCTACAAGGCTCTAAAGGACTTAATTTGTTTTACAATGAGTCCAAGTGGCTCAGAAGGACTTACTTAAAAATATTTTCATTGAGAATTCCCGAAATAAATAACGATAAAGATAATTGATCCCACAAGTTACCGAATAGATGTGCGACCGGTTTTAGACACGTTACTGCTGTGTCACAAAGTGTGACACTTCTTAAATTATATTTATAAACATACGTTTTTTAAATTGCCGAAAATATTTATGTTGCTATGCCTTCTGTACGTGGTTTCATCACATAGAATTATTTTTTGAATTGTTCTTGCTTTTTTATATTCAGAATTGAAATAAATAAATAAATTATAACTGTGAAATTGAATGTAAGCTTCAGTTTAATATACGAAAACATAAAATGGACGTTTCGGGTTTCCCCTTCATCAACAACACATGATGAATTAAAAACTACAGACGAATGAGATAATGTGGTAGTGGCGTTGTTAAGATGCATAAACAAAAACATTGATGGGCAGGAAATTGTTTGCTACTTTGTGAGGAAGCGCGAATTAAAACAGAGCAATAGAAATTTATAAAAGGTGCGTACTTAATTATGTCAAAAGAGGGGAGGCGGGAAGGAACTGTGTAATGCAGTATAGAAAGTGAACTAAAATAAAGTGTGGACTATTGTTGGAAAATAAATACAATGGAATTGGAAATAAATACAAAATATAAGGGATGTAGGTATTATTATATTAGTGGCATTAGCCACAGTAGTAGTAGTAGTAGTAGTAGTAGTAGTAGTAGTAGTAGTAGTAGTAGTAGTATAGTATAAGTAGTAGTAATAGTAGTAGTAGTAGTAGTAGTAGTTAGTAGTAGTAGTAGTAGTAGTAGTAGTATAGTAGTAAGTAGTAGTAGTAGTAGTATAGTAGTAGTAGTATAGTAGTAGTAGTAGTAGTAGTATAGTAGTAAGTAGTAGTAGTAGTAGTAGTATAGTAGTAGTAGTAGTAGTAGTAGTAAGTAGTAGTAGTAGTAGTAGTAGTAGTAGTAGTAGTAGTAGTATGTAGTTTGTAGTAGTAGTAGTAGTAGTAGTAGTAGTAGTAGTAGTAGTAGTAGTAGTAGTAGTAGTAGTAGTAGTAGTAGTAGTAGTAGTAGTAGTAGTATAGTAGTAGTAGTAGTAGTAGTAGTAGTAGTAGTAGTAGTAGTAGTAGTAGTAGTAGTAGTAGTAGTAGTAGTAGTAGTAGTAGTAGTAGTAGTAGTAGTAGTAGTATAGTAGTAGTAAGTATAGTAGTAGTAGTAGTAGTAGTAGTAGTAGTAGTAGTAGTAGTAGTAGTAGTAGTAGTAGTAGTAGTAGTAGTAGTAGTAGTAGTAGTAGTAGTAGTAGTAGTAGTAGTAGTAGTAGTAGTAGTATGTAGTAATAGTAGTAGTAGTAGTAGTGCAGAAAATAAAGACAGGCATTTCAATTTTGTCACGGCGCCGCCAAGTCTGGACTTTTTTGTCCTAGTGCGGAAGTCTGCTATATTTTTCTTCTATCACAAACGATATGAACACGGGACTGGGACAGTCCTGTCCCGTTGATTTTGTAGCATTTCACAACGGCCTGGGACACAACGGGACTGTTTTGTCCCGTCCCAATAGGTGCGGAAGATTTCTCTAAATTCTATATGTTACAGATTTGGGACAGGACTGTCCCGGGACAGTCCTGTCCTAGTGCGGAAGAGGGTTTAATTGTTTTTCATCGTCATATGGAGAGGGGTTTCAGCATTGTAACACGCGTTCTTTCAAAGTCCTGAATCGTCTCAACATTGTATATAGAGGGGATCTGCGACTACGACTGACATCCATGACCCCAACCATTGGCAAGCTCAATGGACGCACACCAAATTCATCACAGTAATACGATTCAACAGTCTGATGTCACGCTCCCGGTAACGGAGGCCATCTTGTTTCTAAACAAAGAAAATCATTACTTTTTACTTTTCATGCTGGCTAGAACTTTTCATATGCCTTGTGATCAGAGTGTGTAAAAGTCAAAACATGATCAAATTTATGTGTTTTTTTCCCCCTCTGGATACCCTTTATGCTCGCCAGAGAAATATTCCATACGGGCGTCCGCCATTGTTCCGATAGTTTAGAGCCAGTTACTAAGTTACGAGGGAAGTGACTCCATGACTGTTGAAGCCAAAAGATAGTATGCGCTTGGAGAGAGAGAGAGAAGAGAGAGAGAGAGAGAGAGAGAGAGAGAGAGAGGGAGAGAGAGAGAGAGAGAGAGAGGAGGGGGGGGGGGATTTGCGTACAACTATCTTTTTTGTCTTTGTCTGCCTTAACTATTTTTTGTTGATGATGAAAAATCAGGATGGGGGGAGGGGGGGGGGGGGGGGGGGGGGACTGGGTCACCCAGCCATTCCTAGGGGGGGGGGGGGCGATGACCCAACTAAGTTTGAGAACCACTGCACTAGAGTCCTGTCCAGGGGATAGTAAGCTCTTTCCATTGTTTTCGCCCTGGACTGCAGATCCGTGGCTCTTAAGGACTGCATTAAATGAAATACACACCCGGCTGCTGCTCAGATGAATGTACACCCGGAAAAAAAACTATTTGTCATCTTTAACGTTCATGGTTTGTAGCATGCATGACTTCAATGAGAACTAATTATCAAACTGGCAGTCCCAAAACAATAACAATGAGAGAGAAATAGCTAAATAAAGAGAGAGAGAGAAGAGAGAGAGAGAGAGAGAGAGAGAGAGAGAGAGAGAGAGATAGAGAGAGAGAGAGAGATTGGATAGCTGGGTGTGTTAGGTCAAGCGGAAAGTATTTTGCAATAGATAGAATGCGCTTGGCCAAGGAGTTCACAACATTGCCATCCGGAAGTATAACGGACCAACACACAAACTCTGTGTAACCATGAACGTTTATAGTCAGGTTGATACAATTTAGTGAGAACAACTCACAAACGCGGATGGCAAAAACAATAACAAAGGCCTGAGTGACGTCATCTTCGAACTATCTATAGACTAACGTCAAATACGCGTGTGTTGTGGCTCCATGTGCCTAATAACTCTAAAGAACTACACTAAATTAATATACACACCCGTGCTGCTGCCAGATGAATGGACTTCTGGCAACAACAACAAATTGTGTTTTAACTTTAACGTTTATAGTTTGCAGGAAAAGGGACTTTAGTGAATACTAATCACCCAACTGGCGGTTTAGCAACAAACAATGCATTCCTCCCCGAAGAACCATCTATCTACGATCGGATGGGAGCACAGCGCTGTAGGAAAAAACAACTAACACACGAGGTGAGAATACTAAATAATTCGTGCTCCAAAACAAAACAAAACTGTCGAGCACTATGTGATTCAAGCTAATAGATAGTTCGAAGATGACGTCACTCAGGTCTTTGTTATTGTTTTCTGCCATCCGCGTTTATGAGTAATCTCACTGAACTGTATTAACCTGACTATAAACGTTAATGGATACACACAGTTTTGTGTGTTTGCCCGTTATACTTCCGGATGGCAATGTTATGAGATTCTTAGCCAAGCGCATACTATCTTTTGGCTTCAACAGTCATGGAGTCACTTCCCTCGTAACTTAGTAACTGACTCTAAGCTATCGGAACCATGGCGGACGCCCTTATGAAATATTTCTCCGACGAACATAAAAGTGTACCCAGAGGAGCAAAACATTATAAATATGATCATGTTTTGACTTTTATAAATTCTGAACACATAACATAAGAAAAGTTCTAGCCAGCATGAAGAAAAAGTACCGATTTTCTTTGTTTAGAACCACATCAGACTATTTATTGAATCCAATTCCCGTCGTATATATATATATATATATATATATATATATATATATATAATATATATATATATATATATATATTATAAACTAA
>NC_088360.1:67783235-67790735 GCF_034508935.2 Berghia stephanieae | reverse complement strand
ATCCAAGAAAAAGACAGAAAGCATGTTTAAAAACAGATATAGGGGAATAGAATACACAGTAAGTACCTCCCTGCCTACCGCGGGAGGTCAGGAACCCACCCAGCCACGATAAACATTGTAATATTTGAATAGATAAAGATTTGTAGGAGAGGTACGGATTTAATCATATATAACATATAATTTGTAACAGTAATATTATCATTCAAACTGAGCTGGTATGTATTCGTCCCTGATTTAGCAAGATTTTGAATTAACAACAATCAACAAAGCATTAAAAATGTATTATCAGTATCACAATGATATAGTGAAAATTATAATAATAATAATAATAATAATAATAATAATAATAATAATAATAATAATAATAAAATAATAATAATAATAATAATAATAATAATAATAATAATAATAAATAATAATAATAATAAAAAACAGTAATAAAAACAATAATAATAATAATAATAATAATAATAATAATAATAATAATATAATAATAATAATAATAATAATAATTAAAACAATAATAAAAACAATAATAATAATAATAATAATAATAATATAATAATAATAATAATAATAATAATAAATAATAATAATAATAATAATAATAATGAAAGTAACAATAACATGATAAATAGTATGACATGTTTAAAGTTCTATATTTATTTTAGGACACACTATGTGTTCTGGCCCCAATTTCAATGGTCACACAACACCGTTGTAGATTTAATTTGGAAATTAATCAATATTCAGCTCATTCCATTCTTTCAAGCTGACCAATCCCAAAACTGAAGAAAAGTGAAACCAAAACAAACAAAATGAAGACAAAAAAAATCACACACACACACACACAAAAACATGATAATAATATATTAAACAAACAGTAAACAACTAGAGAAAATGTGAACATCATTTATAATGATTACTTTAGCGGAAAAATTATGCCCGGGGGGGGGGGGGGGGGGGGGGGGGAGTGGGGTACATAAACAAAACAAGCAAACAAACATTAATATGTATTCAATATTATGAGTTTCCCGATTTTTAGCTCGTTGAAAAAACTGAATAGACCTAATAATGTCCTTTTACAAATTTCTAAACTAGATTTGCATCTGTGCAAAAAGATCATTGGTTCATGAACGCAAAACCATGTTTGACACTGTATAGGGAAAAGTATTAAATGTCTACTCAGTGTTTGACCTTATGGAATCCGATACTTTGATAACACCGGAGTTTATCCCAGGGTTTTTATAGCATGACACTGACAACATCAACGGTTGACCCTTTGGTGGGTTGAACTCTCGATCTATCACAAAATATTTCCTTCCTTTCTTTATTAAATCCAGTTTCCTCGTTATTGCTAGGTGGACAATAGGGAGAATGGACACATGACAATCTAATGCTATCTGAGTGGAAGTTTCATATTTTTTGCACTGTTCTGGGTGCCTTCTAAATTAAAACTATCGGACAAACTAATAAAATGATATTATTGTGACGTGAAAGAAATCTCAAGGTTGAAAAAAATAAAAACAACAAAAAAAAAAACAAACTATGGCCGTCTAATGAAGATGGGATGATGAAGCTGTACACATACACCCGTTTTTGCGTCCTTGTTGATGATACCAACCAGTCCAGTGGATGAAAACAATCTCATTATGTAGTACTCATCAATGCAAATTGTAGCTATTTACACATATACACAATGCTCATTATTTTTTCAAAGTTCAGTCGACTTTCATCCAACTCAAGTTCTTCGTGTAAAACAATGATGAAGTGCCATGAAGGTATGATCTGACTTCGTGTAATATCACTCGTTCTATAATGTACAATGAACCATATTCATTTGAAGACATCTCAATTGCCTAAATATAACAGCAATGTTTTCGATGCCTACTTTGAAAGTAATGTGATGTAGATTTCTCAGAAAAGTCAAATGAGACTATGTACAGTAGATATGTGATGATGGATGTGTTTGGAATCATTGTTTACACATAGCTCAATAAATTTATAACCAATCTTTTTTCAAGTCATCTTTTATTTAGCAGCACCGCCTTCTCCAGGCATAATTGATTTTCACATGCAACTACCAATCGAACAGGTTGGCAGAAGAACAATGATGAAAATGAAGATCACGGCTAGAGATGAATGAAATAATTATCAAAACCAAATTTATGGAGAATAAGTCAATATAAATTCAAATATTAGCAAGGATTGAGACTTGGATTGGAACGACACTCATTTCAATGTCACTGCTAAGCCGTGGCCGACAGCATAATGAACATTATAAAGCACGACAACACGTCCGTAGGTAAAACCTAATCATTTGGGATCTGTTGACTTTATGACATGCAAAGCTGCCTGTAAGTAATAGACGGTCCGGTCCTTGCATTAGTAGAAATGTACTTGACTTTCCTGAAATCTGTAGTGTTCAAGACTGCCAAGGCATTCGACTAATCTTCCCTATTGATTTACGTACAATTCTGACTCGACTTTCTCCACCTCGCTGAAACTTGGCAAATGTTTCTGATCAAGGTCATCAACAGGCATCCCTTTCTCCATTCGTTTCTTTTCTATCAACTCCCTCAATTGTTTCATTTCTTCTTGCAGACCGTTAAGCTCCTCTCGAAGTTTATTGTTCTCATTCTCAAGATAATCTGATTTAACCTCCCGGATTCTGGTCAAAGTTTTTCTGTTCTCTCTGCATTTTCTGGCAGCCTCGTTGTTACGTCGCCGACGTTCTAAGTATTTCGGGTCCATATATTTTTGGTCCATGGGGTTTCTCCTGGCCATGGCACGATTCGTCGAATCCCGCCGCTGTCTGAAATGTTCCTTTTTTATTAGAGAGAGTGGATTGTTTTGGCCCATGGCAATGTCTGAGAGGTGAGCGAGACCATTGATGAAGGGATGAGGTGGAAACGGTGGCTGACTCGCCGTTGCTCCCGGTGGAATTGTCGCTGATGGAGACATGCTAGGGAAGACATCTTTGGGGTAAACGTCGTGAGGTGGAAGTTTGTGGCGAAGTTTGTGCGGAAATGACGATGCAGGTGGACTGCCTGGGGTTATATTGTGTTTATCTCTCAGATTATTCCCGCCTTGGTCAGATTCCCTACTACTGGCATCGTCCATGCCTGTATGGCTGTGGGCGCTGTGGGTACTATGCGTACTGAGATTACTGTCGCGGCGGACTGTAAGTTGGAGTGGCTCATCGTAGTCTTCGCTACTGTGACTGGAAGCTGGAGATCGTTGTGACCAGTTGTACGCGGGATATGGGGTGCCGTCGTAAGGTCGTTGAAGAAAATGGCCTGGATTCACACCCCTGTTGGCAAGGGTACCTGGATATGCTGGGTGAATGGATGAAGACATTGATGGACTAACTGCGCGTCCATATTGGACGTAATTTCCAACACTTCCTCGACGTACAACAGGTACATCTGGAATTTCTATTTGGTAGCTTGGTCTACAATCAATGATGTTACTGTTGCTTCTCTCGCGTATCCGGACGTCCTCAGAAGTGTGTTTTTCTTGTTTTATTCCGTCAATTGGAGGATAAGTGGAAGTACGTCTTATATGGGCCGGTGGTCCAATATGTGGATGACTTGTTGGAAGTGATGGGATTCCGGGTGGTATGCCAGCACCACGCGCTTCCTGGTTCATTCTGGAAGCTTCAGTAAAGAAGTACGGCAGAGCTGGGCCGGGGCTAGGGTAGACTGCCATGCCCATCTGAATAGCACTTGCTACAGTGATAAGAGGGGGTGGAGATGTGTATGGCGTATTTTCGACGTGATTATTGTGATTGATGTTATGATTGGTGGTTGCCAATGTTTTAGAGTTATGATGATTGGACTGCGATGGTGTTGATGATGACATTGGTGGCGGGGGAGACATTCTGACAACATTGTTGGGTGGAGGAATTTCTTTCACATCTTGGTCCATAGAATCATCAGGGACTTGATCCTCCGGTAAGTTAAAACGCTTTTTCAAGACAGATAGTTCACGTCTGAGGCGCCCATTATCGGTCTCCAGACTGGAGATCCGTCCTTCCATGACCATGTCTTGCATTCGACGCTTCTCTCTAGATCGCCGGGCAGCTTCGTTGTTTCTGCGTCTCTTATCCCAGTACATGTCGTCTTTCAATGTGTCCGGAACCATTTCTCTGTATCTGGAGAGGAAAGTGGAAAGAAAACAATTTAAGACCAGAAATGTTCACCATCCACAAATTTACGATTGTTAACATAATTTACATCGTCGATAAAGAGACGTTGAAAATATTTCAATTTTTTAATTGGTTACTGCATTACGAATTGCATTTAACGAGGCCTTCGAAGTTTTTGCTACCTGCTCATGTTGACTTCTATTTTTTTTTTAGGCGGTTGGTCCAATGAAAAAATAAGTTATAAAAAAACATAATAAAAGTAAAATAAAACACATCAATATTCTAAACAAAATGTACGAGAATACACACACAAGAATGATACAAACACACACACACAAAACGCACACACACGCACTCGCGCAGAGTCACACACACATACACACACACACACACACACACAAACAAACATATACTGGGACATAAATCTCATTTGATTTCTCAGAATATTTTTGGTATTTTTCTCTACTCACGCCTGATCGCATGGATGCTTAATATTAGTTTGAATAGAAATGTTAAGTTTTGAATTGTTAATGTTGTATATAATATATATATATATATATATATATATATATATATATATATATATATATATATATATATATGCCTACTCAGATATCTGAGTGAATTTTGTCGGAAAATAGAATACCTGAAAGGCGAGTTAAATAAATGTCTATGTCCATCCTCATGCCTATTGTTTTCCCCACTGGTTCTGTCTCGAAAAAGCTCAAGATAACTCAGGCGATGTCCTCAGTTCAGCGCCGCAAAATTAGCAAATGGGGTTAAGTTTCTTGGTCATAAAAATAACGGGATTCGAATTTGGGTCTCCCGATTAGAAGCGCAATGCCTTGTCCATCAGTACCCCGCCCTTATGACACACACCGGCGTTCAACACATCAATGAGCATGTAATCATATTTACCTTTTACTGTTGTAGCCATCACTGTCTATGGGTCCTGTAGTTCCTGAACTATCTGAATCGCTGTAGTTGCCGCTTTTGTCCTGGTTGAGGTCCAGCTCTTCCACTTTGTCGTACGTCCGTAGTTGTTGAAGTCGCTGGTGATGTTCTTGGTTGATCAGCTGGTGCTCCTGCATCTGCTGTGGATGCTGTTGATGAAGATGACTATTTCTTTCAATGTCTTGATCACGCTGTTGTTGTTGTTGAAGTTGGTGCTGCTGTTGATGTTGTTGCTGTTGCTGTTGTTGTTGTCGCTGCTGTTGTAGAAGATGCACCATTTGCTGTGAATCTGGCGCTAAATTTCGGGCTAAGTTGGAGGTGTTGGAAGTATATTCAGGGGAATGGCCTTTTGGTGATGATGTCATCATTGTTTTCTCATCCATGTCTTCGGGTGACGCTGATCTTGATTTCTCTGTTGGTCTATGAGGGGGAACATGGGCGGTGGCATCTGTTGCGGGCTGGTTCGGTGAAGGGGTGTTTAGTATCTGGGACGGGGAAGAGCCACTTTTCATGGACATGTCTTTGGCTTCAGATTCGGTAAACATCGTGTTGTATGGAGCCAGCTCTCTTGTCTCTGTCCTATACGACTCAGATCTGTGATGAACGAGAATGGATGAAACGTTATAATTATAGAAAAATACGCAGTGAATTGGAATAAGAAATAAGAGACATATAATTAGTTTTAGAATGGATGTAGGCTGGCCAAAACCCATCAGATGCATGGAAGTGGTGGTGGTGGATGTGAAGGAGGAGTAGGAGTAGGAGGAGTTTGAAGTGGTAAAGGTGGAAGAGGAAAGGGGAGGCTGAGATGGAGAAGAGGAAGGAGGAGGCAATACACGACTCGATCAATACCGAATTTAATATCACGATTTCTGTGTGAATTCGGTTTTGTTCTAAAGTCGGTATTTTTAAAAAACATACGGCATACCCTCCAATAACATAAGAACATAAATAAGTCAGCCTGTGATGAACATATAAGGGCACGTATCTAAATATGTAGACTTTCCAACTGGTCAATAAGTTTTTAAAAGAACTGAAAACAATGGTCTATTTTTCACACTTATACTCGTATATATGAGACATACACATACACTGTTGGTCATCAACTGATGACTGGCCTCTGATTTGACGAGGAATGTTCAAGGTCAACAACAAGATTATGTTGATTAATTCCTTTTGAAGCCTTTACTCTCGACGGATCTAACGAGACCCGGGTACTCATTTACTTTTACACAGATCGGCGGTGATCAACTGTGCACCCCAAAATCGGGAACTTTTTTTTTTAGAAACTAAATATAAAACTTAAAACCACCCGGAGCACTTAAGAAGTGTTTTGTTGATGACCGTAAAAATGGAAAGGCCTGACAATGGTATCAGTTGAATGAGGAGTAAGATACATAATATTTGAAAATAGGATGACGATGATGATGATGATGATGAAAATAAGAATAATTTATAATAGTAATAATAATAATAAATTTAAAAATAATAATAATAATAATAATAATAATATAATATAATAATAATAATAATAATAATACTAATAATAATAATAATAATAATAATAATAATAATGACAGTGATGATGATAATGATAAGATAACGAAGAAAAGGGGAAAAGGCAATCAGCATAAACAACGAATCCTAATATCTTTGCATAGAGATATGTGTGGAAACAAAAGCAAACGGAGAAAACCAAATAATTAGGAAAGACTCTATTGACTCGAGTCAGTTTCTAGTCATTAACATTACTACGCTACTTTGACGGATTTTCGATTCCATTCGATTCCATTCAATGTTAACAAAACGTGTAACAAAACCAGCACAGTAAACATACCACAATAATATAACCATCCTTTAAAATTAACTACTTTTTACATTTTCTCCCAAAGTAATGTTACTTTTATTTCCCAAACAATGAATAGTCTCAAACAATAAAATAATCGTTTCGTTAATCCCGCTTCTCCACATCGTCAAACTAATTCACGGACAATTATAAGCATCATCATCATCATCATCATCATCATCATCATCATCATCATCGTCGTCGTCGTCGTCGTCATCATCATCATCATCATCATCATCCTGACCACTATTGATATCACCGACCATCATTTCAGCAATAATTCTATATACAGTACCTAACGCCCAGTACAAAAACACCACTGCTAATACTACAACATCAATCAGTACTACCAATAATAATAAATAAAGTAAAAAAAAAAAATCAATACCAAAGCAGCTCATATCAACCACCGCGGACCACTATGACCACCTCTACCATCACCATTATGAAACCTTCCATCAGCTCGACCTAAGCTTACCAAACATGCCCCATCCTCAATCTTTCCCTACCCAACCACACCCTCCCCGTTCCTCCCTACCTCCCTCACTCC
>NC_088360.1:67763235-67775735 GCF_034508935.2 Berghia stephanieae | reverse complement strand
ATAGCTGTAAACAGGGAAACTTATTCGACAAAGATACGAGAGTTATCTAACTTGTTTATGCATGTTTTATTTTTTCAAATTCTGAGTATAGACTTGTTATAAAGAGTGTTATTGGCGCCTATGTTGTGGTTATATAGTAATGCACATAATAATGAACAATCATTTTGGACTGAGATACTAGTAATATCATCAGCATTTTTTGTTCATTATTCGGCATAGTGTCTATAAAAACGCCATAATATATAACATGTTTTATAATTGTATAGTTCATTTTTTAAATTTCAAAATCACTTTCTATTTTAAGCGTAGGCCAAAAATCAATCACAGAATATAAATGTATTTCCCAGTATCTTTTAGAATGAATGAACGAATGAATAAATAAATAAATAAATAAATAAATAAATCAGACAAATTTAAAAAACAGACTCAATTCGGGTTTTTTTTTCATTGCTATAATTCCCTTCCAATATTTCACGAGGGATATTGACGTCAAACATGCTTAAGGTTTAGTTGAGGTTTTTGGGTGTTTTTTTTTTTTCGTCATTTACATTATCATATTATCGTTCCAAAGTGTTTCAAGTGTAGATAGGTGGCTAGATGCCTTTGAAAAAAATCATAATCAATGCGTGACCGAAGAAATAATGAGAGAGAAAAAAAAACATAACTTAATTTCTACTCAATTATTGATGATAACCAGGGTAATTTATCCCAGTACCGTGGGCGGGATGTTAAATCTCGAATTGCATGTTTCAACACGATGAATTATCATTGTCTTGAGAGACGTGACCCAGATACGGCATGACGCGAGGTGGACGCCTTCAGCGATTATTCATCATTCATTATAATTCATCACCATCATAATTATTTGGTGGTGAAAATCCCCCTCAATCTAAAAATAATGGGGGAACAATAAAAGAACACGCAGGTCGCAGGTTTTGTTTCATTATCTTCACTCCTCTATGCTATCAATATTATTAAGTGTTAATGTAGTATGCGCTTTAATTCCAATTCAATACCTCGTAATTTTCGGGCTAAAGATAAAATGAAATGGAAGCCCCGGCCATATGTGGAGGAAAATAAAGAAGAGAATTTGGGTTTTGGGTAGTGAGTGTGTGTGTATGTTTGTGTGTGTGTGTGTGTATGTATAGGGGGAGGGGGGGGGTGAGAGAGAGTGTGTATGTGCTTGTGTGTTAGTGCGTATGTATGTGAAAGAGTTTGTGCGTGTATAAATAATCGCTTGGAAAACAAAGAGAGAGAGAGAGAGAGAGAGAGAGAGAGAGAGAGAGAGAGAGAGAGAGAGAGAGATTTATTTTTAATAACGGCAGTGATTTTATCATGTTCACGTCACATGAAAAGTTTTCTCTCATGCGTAGTACTCAAATCCTACCAAGGTCTTTCCTGTGGGACAAAGTAAAATATTGCCAAATGAACGTGCCCCTACTGAAAATTAAAAAGATCAAGTAGGAAAAGGATGAGCCATTATTCTGTCAAGGTATTTATTCGCCACAATGGCGCTACCGGGATGGGTTGGTTAGGATTTCAGTGGTCATTCATTGTGTTCAAACCTGGCCTATTATGGAATTGTGTGAGGATGACAAATGCAAACGGGATGGCGGTGTTTTATTGGCTGAAGTGAGGTCACGTGCCTCCATTGTCTGCCGCGTCCTTCATCATTGTCATCGTCATCACTATCATCATTCAACAAAAACATCACCATCATCCCATCATCTTGTCCTCATTTTTTTTACCCTTTGGTCGCACTTTTCCCCGTAACATGGGGATTAGTCACGAGTCGCGTCCCTTTCAGCAATCCTTTTCATTGCATGGAGAGCACCCCCCCCCCCCCCCCTCCCCCCATTATTTTTTTTCACCTCTCAACTACCCGACAGCCACACTCCCTCCTCTGTCCAGGCTAGCAAACACAACCATAGGTCATCTGAGGACGGACAAACGGATAGATGGGTGGGTGGATGGATGGGTGGGATGGGGCTGGCTGATGTCACTTCTTGACAATCTGTCCTCAGCTCGAGGTGACTCGCAACTGCTTTGGGACTAGGATCTTGTAAATCAAGTGAAGAATGGCAAACGTCTAAGATGAAACATTTTCTAACATAGATGAAACAACAGCAAGCAGCCAGCTTAGTTATCAAATCTATGACATCCGATTTGACCGGTAAAAAACGGAGATGTATGACGTAAGCTGTAATCAACAGAGAACATTTTTTGTTGCTGAATATGGTCAAGCAACAATATTTTTATTAGTTTTGAAAACCATTGTTCGGAAAACATGACACATTGAATGTATGGCATGCAACCAACAACCAAACTCTTAAGATCAGAGAAAATTACTTCAATTGGTCAAGAAATGTTGACGTTTTTTAAAAAAAGATGTGGCCTCTTAAGCCCGCTGGCAAACTCAAAGGGAACCTGCAACGCACTTTGGAAAATTAGGAACTCGATTTAAAAATCAAGTAGCTGACGTGGATTAGAAAATTTGACACTGTTCATAAGTTTATAGTTAAGTAAGCTTTCTTTTCAGAGAAAAATATTCTTCTTCTTCTCCTCCTCCTCCTCCTCCTCTTCTTCCTCCTCCTCCTCCTCCTCCTCCTCATCATCATCATCATCATCATCATCATCATCATCATCATCATCATTTTATTATTATTATTATTATTATCATCATCACCATCATCATCATCATCATCATCATCATCATCATCATCATCATCATCATCATCGTCATCATCATCATCATCATCATCACCACCACCACCACCATCACCATCATCAACATCATCATCTAAAAACTCCGAAACTTCAACAGTAATTACTGACCATACCAAAAGAAAAAAACAAACCCAATGTTAAATTTTTAAAAATCAATGAAAACCCCGATGATTTGTCTTTACACAGCAAAGTCTATTATTTTCTTTCAAATCACTTCTAAAACCTTCATTGTGCCAATGATGGCTCTCGAGGAGGCAATGGTATCTCATAAAAAGGTTTCTGTTAATAAGGGGATTAGGTTTTCAAGACTGTACCAAATCGTGAAAAAAAAAAAAAACAATTAAAAAATAAACAAAACAAAACAAAAACAAAAAACATCAAAGATTGAATTATTCCTTACTTTTGTAAGTGTTGAGACAGGATTATTTACAATAAATATATAAATAGATATATTAATAAAAACAACTCCATCTCACTGTGTATTGGTGCTATGCGTTTAGGTAAAATACTCACAAGATCCACCAGCCAGATGAAACATGCCAACACATAAAATCGTCTATATATGTTCTGCGCTTGGCTAAGAAACTCACAACATTGCCATCCGAAAATATAACGGACCAAGGCACAAAACTATGTGTACTTGAACGTTTATGGTCTGGTCAGTACAGTTCAATGAGAATTACTCATAAACATGGATGGCAAAAAAATTATTATAACAAAGAACTGAGTGACTCAATTTCGGTCTATCTATAGATAGTATGCGCTTGGCTAAAAAGCTCATAACATTGCCATCCGGAAGTATAACGGACCAACACACAAAACTGTGTGTATCCATGAACATTTATAGTCGGGTTAATATAGTTCAGTGAGCATTACTCATAAACGCGGATGACAAAAAACAATAACAAAGGCCCGAGTGACGTCATCTTCGAACTATCTATAGATAGAATGCGCTTAGCCAAGGAGTTCACAACATTGCCATCCGGAAGTATAACGGACCAACACACAAACTCTGTGTAACCATGAACTTTTATAGTCTGGTTAATACAGTTTAGTGAGAACAACTCACAAACGCGGATGGCAAAAACAATAACAAAGGCCTGAGTGACGTCATCTGCATACTATCTATAGATGTTGTGCTCATCACTAAAAACGCTAAAAACAATGTGTAACCTTGAGAGTTTATAGTCTGGTTAATACAGTTTAGTGAGAATTACTCATAAACTTGGATGGCAAAAAATCAATAACAAAGACCAGTGTGATGTCAGCCTCGTTCTATCCATTGTCTGATTGATAGAATTTAGTGATAACAATTCAGTCAAAAGGCTGTATGAAAACAATCACAAAGAGCCGAGTGACGTCACCTTCCTTTCTTCTATTGTTAACTGAACTGATAAAGTCAACGCTTTTTAAGAGATAAAATAAAATGAAATGACTGTATTGTGACTCTGACAAAATTATTATTAAAACATATCTAGATAGTCACTGAAAAGAATAAATGGACTTATTGGAGTAATGACAAGCTGAGCCAAAGAGAATTGTAGCTTATTTTAATTTTAATTTTCAATAGAATTATGAAGGCACGTGCTAGCGCTTGAGGGCATGGGGGGCGGGCAGTGGCTGGTGAAAGCGAATACAATGTAAGACCACCTGTCGGTATTTCACCATTTTCAAAAACTACTCACTAAGACGGAAGTGGCACGTGTTGTTTTGAGACCGGCAGAAACCTAACTTGTAATGGAAGGACCGAAATTGACGCCCTTTATTATTGTTTTTAGACAGCCATATTATACACTACTGGCGGATGTTGTGAGTATTTTACTTAAACGCATAACATCAATACAATTATTACGTCAGTGAGGACATTGTTTGGAATCTAAGAAAGTGCTGTCATGAGATAATAAATAAATAAAAATAATAATTGAGCTTTTATATAGCGCAATATCCACTAAACGAGCTCAAAGCGCATTACAAGGGGTCCCTGGGCAAGAGCAACATTTAACATGTAGGACATGACGCTTGTTAGGCGATATTACAGTTTGTTTGTTTTTTTTTCGAACAGAGACAACGCTGTTAACGGCCAGGTACTCATTTTACACCTGAGTACGGTGAGAGAATTTGAGTAAAGAGCCTTCTCCAAGGACTCAATATGCGCCGAGCAAGGCTCGAACCCAGGACCTTCCGATCCGAAAGCGAGTGTGATACGACAAGACCACATAGCATCATTTAGATGAGGAGTGGCTATGGGTATTATGGTCAGATTGAATGCAGCCCTATTCATGATATGTTTTTAGTTTTTTAAAAAAAAACCCTCACAAAGAGATAGAACCAAAGTAACGTCATTCAGGCCTTTGTTATTGCTTTTTGCCATCCGCGTTTATGAGTAATTCTCACTAAACTGTATTAACCAGACTATAAACGTTTAAGGTTACACATGGTTTTGTGTGTTGGTCCGTTATACTTCCGGATGGCAATGTTATGAACTTCTTAGCCAAGCGCATACTATCTATAGATAGTTCGACGTTGACGTCACTCAGGTCTTTGTTATTGTTTTTTGCCATCCGCGTTTATGAGTAATTCTAACTAACCGCATAAAACTGACTATAAACGATCATGGTTACGCAAAGTTTTGTGTATTGGTCCGTTATACTTCCGGATGGCAATGTTGTGAACTTCTAAGCCAAACGCATACTATCTATAACTAACCAACACATAAACCTTAATAAACGTTTATCGTCTAATTAATATAATTTAGTGAAAACTACTTCTAAAAATGGCTGGCTAAAAGCAATAACAAAGAGTTGAATGACGTCACTTTCGTTCCTTCTGTAGAATGATTGTCATGGGGTAGCAATGCCTATCCAATGATTGACATCCACCTATCATCATTATCATGAATCAATGAATACCGAACCAGATAGTATATTTTATTCCATACGGAGGTGGGCGAGTCATAATTAATTACTTTCAGAGGAAACATTCACACACACATAAACACACACACACACACACTCACACACGTACTCTCTCTCTCTCTCTCTCTCTCTCTCTCTTTCACTACATGTACGTGTGTGTGTGTGTGTTGGGTATGTGTGTGTGTGTGTGTGTGTGTGTGTGAAATGATACTATTACTTTTGCATCAAATTAACATAACCAAAACCGTTTTACAGCCATTCTCTGAAAAAAAACAACAACAAAAAAAAAAAACAATCCAACAAAAGAACACCTATTTAGCATTTTGGCCAATAACAAAAAAGTCCTCCCTCTTCAAAAAACGATCGATTAGAATGACCACCATCTTGGCAATAAAACAAAAAATTAATTAAAAAATAATCAAACAAACAAACAAACAAAAAAAAGCAAACAAACAAACGAACAAAACAAAAACAAAACAACTCCCAAACCTGGGACTTCACGAGCTTTCTGGCCAACTTTGCTCAGATCTGTGTTTTTCCCGAATGCGACAGAAATGTATTTAATGCATATGACCGTGTACTTATTTGTGGGTCTGATAACCTAAACTGGTACGGTCTCATTGTTGTTATAGAAATACTCGCAAACCGATTCAAATATTATCCTTTACAACAATGTCAAAACCAGGCCCTAAATATGGTTCGATTATCAGACCTGCAATACATATGTGTTTCTAGATCGTGACACAAGTTATGGCATTTCATTCACCCGACAAACAACGTACCTTGACCCACACCATCAGTATTTCTCCCCTTTATCCAGCCCATGGATTGTGTAAGTGGACGAAATTCTGTTTTACTCCCTTCCCAATCCCCCGCCCGATGCACGGAGCGACGAGTGCGGTCATCACAGGAGACTGACCCTAGCGCGGTCATATTTTACGGTGTAAAGGCACGCTTTTAATGACCTCAGAAATTTTGCAAACTGCAAGTTGAAAAAAAAGCAAATTTCACGAATTATGGTGGAGAGTAATCATTTATCTATCTATTCTTTCAATTCCCCCCCCCCCAACCCACCTATCATTCCTCTCTATCTATCTATCTATATATCTATCTATCTATCTATCTATCTATCTATCTATCTATCTATCTATCTATCTATCTATCTATCTATCTATCTATCTATCTATCTATCTATCTATCTATCTATCTATCTATCTATCTATCTATCTATCTATCTATCTATCTTTCAATTCATCCATCCTTATGTTTGCATCTGCGCTGAGCGACGGTGTGGCAATTTTGAGTCGGCAGTTTTACACCCAAATTAAAGTTTAAAAAAAAAAAGAAAAATGACATGCAAATCGATTTTGTCGAGTAAAACATCCAATGTAATTAACCATAAAATAATAAAACAAGTACATGTACCAAGTCCCCTCCCACTCCAATAACATTATAAAATGACATGTTTTAATATCTTATTTTATAACAAATAGAACGTTGCGCGATTCGCCCATAATCATAGGAATATCATGTTCAACAGTATGATCGGTCCGTTGACATTTCAGTCCTCATATTACGTATGTGAATATGTATGTCCATATTTGATTTCATCCCGCTAAAAGTCAATCAATAAAATTAAAATCATAAAGGGAAAAATAGGGGGGAGGGGGGGGGGGGAAGAAAGCAAGAAGGGAAGAGAGAGCGAGAGAGCGAGAGAGAGAGAGAGAGAGAGAGAGAGAGAGAGAGAGAGAGAGAGAGAGAGAGAGAGAGATACGTGATCACAGTTTGATATTGTATAATTTTAATCTCTTGTATAACACTTTTGTTTTCTATCTGTATCAGAAGGGATCAATCCAAATGGGGAGAACAGTGACTTGTTGAGGTCTTTAGGTCTTGATATTTCTATCTAAGAATCCAATACTGTACATCGAACAAATACTTGATGTCCATTATTATCAAACACCGTTTGCTTCATGCCATGATAACCCCCAAATACAAAAGAGATCTTCTGTGGAATCCCAGGTTTGAAACATTTTGAGTAGTTAGTTGGGAGGAAGGGGAATTAAGATTATGTTGTGCTATGCGTTTAGGTAAAATACGTACATCATCTGCCAGCCAGATTAAACATACCCACATGGGGAGTAGGGTGACTCCGCGTACGGTAGTTGCATTGTACCCGAAAGGTACCGAGTTCGATCACTTGCCGCTGCGCTCTGTGACCTTGAGCAAGTCACCTTGCCCTAGCTCAATTT
Organism: Berghia stephanieae; assembly: GCF_034508935.2. Classification (NCBI taxonomy): domain Eukaryota; kingdom Metazoa; phylum Mollusca; class Gastropoda; order Nudibranchia; family Aeolidiidae; genus Berghia; species Berghia stephanieae. Next base: position 67,767,841 of record NC_088360.1, on the reverse strand, counting down.
GCGGCGCTGCACTGCGGCTAACGCCTGGGTTATTCCAGTTTTTCCCTTGGAATAGACCCAAGAGACAAATTTCACCCTATGGGATGAATAAAGGGAGTTTTATTTTATTCTAAAAAAAAAAATAAAAGCTGTAACCTTTAACGTTTATAATCTGATCGATAAACTTAAGTGAGAAATTATCATTAAAACTGGTGTTTAAAAACAACAACAAATAGCTGAGTGACGTCAACGACGATCTGTCTAAAGTAACAACTCAGAACGCAATTACCGATTTTAATTAGTGTCATGGGCGTGACCGCAATTCAGTTATTTACTTAATATAGCAATGACAAACAAATTCAGGTTGTGTGATTGAGAAATCCACGATAAACTTAAAAGAAGGATTTAAATCTTAGCTCCTTATATGTCCAAGGAAATGGTTGTTATCTTTGAAAGTCGTTATTTTTTAAACTTATGACGAAGGCAATTAAAATTTATTTTACATCCGTATGACGAACGGTATATATTATATCAATCAGACTATAATAATACATTCTTTTTCAAGTATTGGAATAAAACACACACACCCAAGGCTCTCTCTATCTCTCTCTCTCTCCCTCTCTCTCTCTATCTATCTATCTTTCTATCTTTCTATCTATCATCTATCACACACACACACACACACACACACACCCATAGACACACACATATAGATAGATAGATAGATAGATAGATAGATAGATAGATAGATAGATAGATAGATAGATAGATAGACAGATAGATAGATAGATAGACAGAGAGACAGACACACACAGAGGGAGAGAGAGAGAGAGAGAGAGAGAGAGAAGAGAGAGAGAGAGAGAGAGAGAAGAGAGAGAGAGAGAGAGAGAGAGAGAGAGAGAGAGAGAGAGAGAGACTCGTCTTCTTTTCTGCCTTTCTCTGGAAAAACCCATATTTGAAAGTTTGGCCAGAAAACTAGTCCTACAAATATCGATCGATTTAAATGACCCTCATCTTAGAAAAAACTCTCAAACCTGGGACTTCGCGAAATGCCCGGTTTGAGAGTTTTTGCCAAGATGAGGGTCATTTAAATTTATCGATATTTGAAGGACGAGTTTTCTGGCTAAATTTTCAAATATGGGTTTTTCCAGAGGACGACCGTTTTTATTATGAAAGAAATGCTGGGGTCTTGTTACTGGATTCGAGAGAAGGCAATGATATTTTCCCATGGCCTTGAATTCTGATTGCTTTGTTCCATCAAGTTCTTCAACACAGTCGGACTCGATAAGGATGGTCCCCTGTGTCTATGACCTAATACGTCGTTTGTGGAAAGGACAGTTATTTACATTTTTTAAAACACAATTCCTGAAAAATTCAAAAGAAACATACGAAACAACAGTGTGGAAAATCCTTGACCTTTACATTTTCAACAAGTTCTGAATCCATTTGGCAAAGGACGAATGCAAGAAGTCAATAAATATGGCTGCTCTGGGCGTTTATGAAACTGCCAAGTGGAGGTGAAAGGGATGCAAGTAGATACTACACGTAGTTAGTTACTTATAGAAGGATAGTATGTGTCTTATTTTTTTAAAACCACTGTTCTACCGCTTGATGAATAAAACTAACACATGAATCTATGTGAAAACTTAAACGTTTATAAAATGTCGAGAAAATAGTGTGATAACTAGTGACCCATTTGGCGGTATAAATAGAATAACAATGATCAGAGAAAGGTCGAATTAATTCTCTTTATTGTTTGTAAACAACCAATGATGTTTGTCCGAGTATGTGTGAAGGCGTGTCACAAATTTCATGTTTTGATTGGTATACTAGTTAATTGCCTGGACAATCTTTTAACTTTGAAATCCAATTTAAAGAATGAAAAGGGCCAAATGACAAGTCTGATAAACGAAGTCAATTATTTGGACTCGTTTTAACATTATTCTAATAATATTTTCCTCGTTGGCATGAACCTTTGTCCATTATTAACAATTGAGACTATAACATTAATATTATGGGTTATCAAAACCGTAAAAGTGGGCGAATACAGGCTAATTTCCACGATGACCTAACCTTGACATTTCCCAAGGTTCAGTGAGAGGTCACAGACGGCATTAATTGGTTAATAATGGCGGTAGGTACCGAGGCTGTAATCTATAATTAGTAGGACCCCAGAAATGTTGTCACCGTGTTGTGTAAATTATCAACATTATTCTAGGATGCTCCTGATTCTTGATTGACTAACCTTTGGTTTCCAGCCATTAATTATGTATTGCAATACCATGCAAGTTAATTAGTCAGGTTGCCATACGTGTGTGATTCGTAGTATTTTGACCCATGACCCCAGCACCCAATAATCCACGGAGGATGATATCCAATATCTTGGATTTTACTTACGGTGTTAAACGTTACTTAATGCATCCGGCATTTGGCATCTCTCTCTCTCTCTCTCTCTCTCTCTCTCTCTCTCTCTCTCATTCTCTCTCTATATATATATATATATATATATATATATATATATATATATATAATGTTTCAGGCTTAATTTGCCATCGTCAGGACTGAGTTGTTTTGTTGACTGTTGTTGTTTCTTGAAGTGGTTCCGGTTTAAAGTTAATCAACAAGAATTTCCGCCGATGTGGACACGTTCCGTACATCTCACTTTTCGTGTTGAGTGTGGCTTCATGAGGGTGTTTGATTATAGTATATTTCTCTTCCAGGCATAAGCTACATTGTTTTGATATTGGTGTGTATCCTGTTGCTTTAGATAAAAATTTTCCATGAAATGTTGTGGTCTAGTTTGTTGTCTTTTAATTTCCAAATATGTTCGCTGAGTTTTGTGGATGTTTTTTTGTTAGTGTTTCTAAATGTTGAGGTGTGAAGGTTGTATCTTGTTTTGAAATTATTTTCTGTTAGTCCTACATATTTTTCTTGCTTGTTTGTTTTAGTTTCTGTGACTGTGGCTTGGTAAATTAAACTTGATTCTAAGCATTGTTTGTTTAGCGGGCAATGTTCTTTATTTCTGCAGTTGCAGTTGCACCCACCCACCAGAAAATCTCATATCATCACATCTGTATTATATTATTATGCAATATAGACCCTATACGCTGTAGTTGCTTATAAGAATCAACACAATATAACGATATATTGTTATACTAACACATACACCCACAAACAAAAACACACTCACACACACGCACACACACACACACACACATATATTTATATATATATATATATATATATATATATATATATAATATATATATAATAGTGTAATTCTTTCTTTTTTTAAAAAGTAAAAATATAGAAACCGGACCTCTTTCCTCTTTTTTAGGATGGTGATAAAGAGAAAAAGGATTGTGAAGCATATTTAGCTCAAAAACTCTATAGATAGAATGAAGTTTACGTCACTCATGTGTTTGTTATTGTTTTTTGCCATCCGCGTTTATGAGTAATTCATACTAAACTGTATTAACCAGACTATAAACGTTTATGGTTATACATAGTTTTGTGTATTGGTCCGTTATACTTCCGGATGGCAATGTTGTGAGCTTCTTAGCCAAGCGCATACTATCTATAGGAATATGCTGGTCTTGTCAAGTCGGTAAACATCCTCTCACTCATAATGTTTGTTTGAAATCCAAATTAAATTTGGCACGGGTTTTTGCAGCTTTCTATTTCTTCTCACTAAATTCTCTCAGAATAAAACTTTTTATGTATTTGTACGATCGATATAGCGGGAAGAAATAGTGTGTATGTTATTTAAACACATACCATCAATACACAAATGCCATGTTTACCGACTTGACAACGAAATCCACATGCGGAAGGAGCCCCTAAGTTTCATGCCTCCATGTTTTCATTTCAGTCTCCGATATAATGGTTGGACCAGTCCGTAGCCTTCGTTTACTTATAGCCTGACACTGAGACTTATTTTTGGCGTCATTAATAGGTGAGTTTACTACCTAGTAAGTTATCGTTAGTCGTGCTCAAGGAAACCTATTATTATGATCCCATTGGTTGAATCATTGAAAGGAAATCACGATTTGTTTTCTTTTGTGGGCGTCGACATGTATTTTGAGGTATTTTTTGGTCGGTCTCAGGCTAGAAGTGAACGAAGGCGACGCTCAATCAGTCCATAAGTGGCCAGTCTTACCTGAATCGTGCTGGAAATGTTTCTTTGGTACCACTGAAGGGGTGACTCGCATCACACGCCAGCATGTCTGGGGGTTAGAGATAATGATGGAGATGAATTAGGGGATGGTGCTGGGATTAAATTAGTAGTAGTAGTAGTAGTAGTAGTAGTAGTAGTAGTAGTAGTAGTAGTAGTAGTAGTAGTAGTAGTAGTAGTAGTAATAATAATAATAATAATAATAATGATAATAATTTTTCATAATCGAAGGTGTCAAATAATATCTTATCAATAACAATTATATTAATCATTTTTTAAACCATATTTTTAGAAGAATTATATATTTATTTGCTTACCCAAAATTATATTAACTCATTATAAGAACTCACAACAGAATATCGTTATACTAGAAATATATCATAAGCCATTGTGTATAGCACAGACGTGTTATTCCCGTAACTTTCCAATGCCGAGAGAAATTCCAAAACAGCC
>NC_088360.1:67755735-67760735 GCF_034508935.2 Berghia stephanieae | reverse complement strand
CATATATTATAGGGTGCGAGAAAATAAAAATGGAAAAAATCACCACGCTATTTCAGTACGACGTAGACACTAAAAATATTCAAAACTTTTCAAGCTACAAGAACAAAACCATAAGTTAATTCTTGCCAAGTTTAATGAAAACGGCTTTATTGGTTAAGAAATTAATTAAACTCGTATGAAAATGACGATTTCGAAAGTTTCCAAAAACATGCGTCTTGTTTTAGCAGTTATTTGTTACTAGAAAAGGGCCTAAGTAAATTAAATGAGCAACTATTACTCTCTGGCGTAACAGAACCAATGGTAGAAACAAGCCTTATAGCTCGAAAAACTATTCTTTTTTTTTCTGTCATCCATTTACCATGCTCAATGCGCTTCACGATGCTTTATCTGGTTTCCAGCAGGCCAAAGAATCAAATTCTATCTCATTTACATCGCATGTCGTGTTAGGCGTCCTTTATGGACTCTAAATATCACAATCTCATTCACTTTTATGACAACACTTGCCGTTGTCTGGGGAATCGTTTTGAGCTGTATAAAAGCATACGTTCTTTTGTTTACATTTTATCTACATAATAATAATAATAATAATAATAATAATAATAATAATAATAATAATAATAATAATAATAATAATAATAATAAAAGTGGTTTTTATCAAGCGCCCTGCCCGGTATCTCAACATGCTCAAAAAGCGCTTAACAGTAACGTGACAATTTTCACTCAAACATACAACCACTCAAACATGCACAATGAAATTCTAGTGATACGTATTAAAAAGAAACGTTTCAAGATGTTTAAAAAGAATTCTGCATCAATACTGCACTATCAAACGATGTTAATGCACTTGAAAAAAAAAAGTAAATTAAAAATATATAGAAGTATACATGCCATTATCCAAAACATTATCTTCTCTCTCCGTGCAAATTAAAGTTTTTTGTTATTTTTAAGATTTGCTAAAGAAAGGCGAAGTCCCAGGTTTGAGAGGTTTTTTTTGTTGCCAAGATGGGGGGTCATAAATGGATCGATATTTGAAGGAGGAGTTTTGTCCAAAGTACGGCAGTATGCTAATGGTTGTCGCTTCAATGGTCGTGTCTGGGATACACACACGATTGACTGTAGCCTACTGGTAGACTGGTACAATCATATCAACGGGAAAGGTCGCTGGAACAATTATATCGACGTCGCTCTATTAATATGGCTAAAAATGCTGAAGGTTGAGTTAGTGAATAATTGACGGTTACGTCAATGCCATCAAGATTATTATGGTAGAACTTGATTTTGTCAAATAGATAAACGGTTCACAGTTTATCTCACTTTCCAACTCTCTAGACACGTCATTTACAAAGCTTTATCTAATTATTAGACAATAATAATAGGCTGAGCAGACGAGTGTTCAGTTGGCAGAGCTCTCGAATCGAAATCAAAGAAACCATGCACACAAAACATCATATTATGAGAAGCTGAGAATAAAAAGCTAACATCGTCGTCATCATTATTGTCATTTTTATCATCATCATCATCATCATCATCATCATCATCATCATCATCATCATCATCATCATCATCATCATCATTATTGTTATTATAATTATCATTATCATCATCATCATCATCATCATCATTATTATTATTATTATTATTATTATTATTATTATTATTATTATTATTATTATTATTATTATTAAGTCATAATTTAGGTCCCTCTGGGTAAAAAAAATAATAAAAAGGCCAGTAACAAAACAACAACAACAACAACAACAACAACAACAACAACAACAACAACAACAAAAACAACAACACTCACACAAGAAAAAAAAAAGATAACAAAAACCCAATAAAGAAAAACAAAGAAAGAATTAAATCGACTGAATAATTACCTTTGAACAATGAATCTATTGCGCATTTGATGACTATGTTTCACAACGTATCATTAATTACCTGTGCGTATTATTATGCTATTACGAGTATCTTGTTTGTGTGTTTCAATAATTTCGATATTAAAACAAAGTGCTTGCGTAATTGTATTTTCATCATGACCCGTGGTCTAAGTGCACTGATAAACGATCGATGGGTGACAACATTTTTTAAAAACATTTTTTCCAGCAAACCTTTACAATATAATAATAATAATAATAATAATAATAATAATAATAATAATAATAATAATAATAATAGGTTACGATGGCCTCCAACTCGTCAAAAGGACTTGGGCTCGAGATAAAAATAAGAAATGAAAAAAAGAAAAAGAAAATCGTAAACGAAATGAAAAGTGATCACAAGGTTGATTATAAATAAAAAGAAAAGAAAAGAAGGGAAATGATTTTAATAGGAAAGAGAGATCGGTAGATACGTTGTGTCTAGGTTGACGTACACTTATTTGCAGGTCTGATAACCCAATTCATTATGGGCTCATTGTTGTAATGGAATTTTTTTTTTTTGACACAAAATATTGTCCATTACAACAATATTAAACTAGGTCCATAATTGGGATCGGATGTCAGATCTTCATATATGTACACGTTGTGAAAAAAAAAAATAAGAATAAAAAAAAACTGGAAAGAAAGCAGCAAACTGAAGAAAAAAATCCATTAAACATAAAATGTTTCAATACAATGGGAATTTAGAATTTGGTCAATTTTTAAGTCCGAGAGAGAATACAGTACGGTATTCTTCGGGTTATTTTATTTCCTTTTTTTCTTTCTCTTTCTTTTTTCATTGCAGTTGACATTAAAAAGGTTGTGATGCTTTTAAAAAGGGACTACATTTTGAAGAAAACATTTAAGAATTCCAATGCCATCATCATAGCTTGTCGCTCCAACACCGAATCCAGTCTACAGCATCTGGGGAACAGACTCTTAGGTCATGGTCAGTACAACTGGGCCTGTCCTGGCATTCTCTAAGGATGTGCTCCATCGTCTGCTCTGGGCATCCACATGTACACGAGCTAATCTCAGCCAGCCCCCAGTTCTTCATGCTTTCAGTTGTTCTCCCAAGTTTTGCCCGTGCTTCGTTCAGTGTTACCCATTCATTCGTGGGGAGCTACGTTCCGAAGGGCAGTTCTTCTCTCGGATCTTCAGCGGCTTCAAGTGCATGATTGTCCCATTCCCGCCATGTGGAAAGTCTGTATACAGCTGCATGGTCAGGGTTGGTGCTTTCTTCCAAGAGAAGAACTGCTGTTGGTGTTGTGCGTGTTGTAGCAATCGGTCTCCAGCGAGGGATTCCAGGCACGCGACGTGGACTCTTGCTACATGTCCCCAATTTGAATGTATAGAACCACAATTGAAACGTAGGTTAAAGTCTTAATAAATAGGGGAAGTTTTTAAAAATAAACACAAAAAACAAAACAAGCAAAAAATAACAAAACAAACAAAGAAACAAAAAGCGAAACAAATGAAGAAAAACAGGAATTATTTACATAAATACACAAACTAAAATTAAACATGACGTAAAAAGAACAACAAAAGAAACAAAGAAAAATGACAATGTGACAACTGCAAGAACGTGCCACCATCATTCCTTTCAACAAGGAAAAACGACAACAACAACAACAACAACAACAACAACAACAACAACAACAACGACAGCAACACCAACAATAAATGAAACTTTAAGCGGAACAAAGTCGAATGCAATTAGTGTGGATTAGAGCAAATATTAGCAACAACAGAGACGTCACCAAACCATAATATCAACTAATAGATGAGAGACATGGCCGACAATTATAACATTATCATCTTACTTACACCACGTATTGAACGTACATTTAAGATCAGAATCAATCTATCTGCACTTTACAGAGTCATTTTCTTAACTAATACTATTGAGAATTAGGTTGTATTAACTTGTTTTACATGTTTACACTACGCGTATTTTAATTGAATGGTAGGGTCAACGGAACACTTATCATTGACATACCCTTGATCTAATAGAAGGAATCAAACCGACGTCACTCAGCTCTTTGTTGTTGTCTTTAGCCGGCCATTTTTATGAGTAGTTCTCACTAAATTAATTGTATTAATCAGACTATAGATGCTCTGCAGTTGGCTAAAAAGCTCACAACATATCGCCAGCCGGACATAACGTTCCATCACACAAAAGTTAAACGTTGATAGTCTGATTGATAGATTTAGTGAGAACTACTCATGGCTAAAAACAACAAAGAACCAAAGAAGAGTGACGTTAATTTCATTATATCTATAAACGTTAAGGTTACATGTAGTTATGTGGGTTGGAACGTACGTTATACCCGGCTGGCGGATGTTGTGAGTTTTTTAACTAAGTACATAGCATCAATAATATCTATCAACAGATGAAGTTAACAAAGGAACTTAGCTCTTTGTTATTGTTTTTAGACAGCCATTTTAATCATTAGTTCTCACTAAATTATATCAATTCGACTATGTGACTGTGTTCAATGTGACACATAGTTTTGTGCATGTATTCGTTATATTCGGCTGGCGGATGTTGTGAGTATTTTATCTAAACGCATATCATGATTATAAGTGCACGGCTGAGAGTTAAAGCGTAAATGGTCATTCCAAAGTGGTGAATTTAGTTGTGGTGGTATTCTTTCAACTGCCGTGTCTCGAGCGCCTTTAAAATGGTAACATAGAAAGGGGGGGGGGGGAATAAAATTAATGCACACACACAAACGCACACACACACGCACACACACACACACACACACACACACACACACACACACACACAGGGAAAAAAGATGGGGATGGGGTAAAAGAGAGGAGAGAATGGGAGCGATCGAAATTCAGGTTTTCGTCCAACCAAGTCATCAATCGCATGATTTGTTGATGTTCAACGATTGGATATTTCTTAACAAATGTAAACACGTTGCTTTGTTTACAAATGTTATAAACATACCCATGTGTCAAGCTGAATCAAATGACCAATTGTGATGTCAGATATTTAAAAATCTGTGAACACTTTTCACCAAGTGGGTCACTTGGAGCACAGTTTGCAATGTGACCAATGACCTCGAGCAC
>NC_088360.1:67738235-67750735 GCF_034508935.2 Berghia stephanieae | reverse complement strand
GAATGAAAGGCATGTTCAAGAGACGATATTTGTTTTAAAAAACGAACCAAATGTTTTTTTAAAAAAACAAAAAACAACCAAAAAAAAAACAAACCAACAAACAAGACCAAATCAAAATCAAAACAGAAAATAAACAAAGACAAAACAATACAGAAACAAAACAAAACAATAAACATTTAAAAAACAGCAACTAAAAGGCAAAAAATAAATAAATAAATACATAAACATAAAAAACAAAAAAAAAAAAACAAAAACAAAAACAACAACAACAACAAAACTCCCACAAAGAACCAGAAACAAAACAACATAGCAACATAAAAACAAAACCAATAACAATAGCAAATATTTTTTTTAAAAAGACCACCACTACGCTAGCAGCATTGGTTGTAAATCGCTCTCCACTCTCCCATCAAAGCGTGACTGCGTATCCACTCGGCCATATTACTAGCTGGCCAACTCAAAATAAGACTGTGACGTTATGTCATTGGCATCAAGTAATTAACGCTGCGATTGTCGCAGGATTCCCTTTATAAAGGCATTACTATGTAGGTTATCGTCATAGTATTATATCAATTAACATTAATCACTAGGCAATTACGGGTTCATTATGAAACGGGTGCCATCATCATTAAGCAAAGACATTGACACAGCTTACCAGCTATATTTATCCCAGGTCTTTCGATATTGGGAAATATTCCAGTAGACTCCCATCACAATCACCACCTCCACCACCACCACCACCACCACCACCACCACCACCACCACCACTACTACTACTACTACTACTACGACTACTACTACTACTACTACTACTACTACTACTACTACTACTACTACTACTACTACTACTATTACTACTACTCCAACTACTACTACTCTACTACTACTACTACTACTACTACTACTACTACTACTACTACTACTACTTCTTCTTCTTCTTCTTCTTCTTCTACTACTACTACTACTACTACTACTACTACTACTACTACTACTACTACTACTACTACTACTACTACCACCACAACTACCACTACAATTAAATATGTTGATGATGATGATGATGATGATGATGATGATGATGATGATGATGATGATGATGATGAAGATAATAATAACAATAATGATTATCATCATAATGATAATAAAAATAATAATAATAATAATAAAAATAATAATAATGATAACAAAAATAATAACAACAACAACAACAACACAACAATAATAATAAATAATAATAATAATAATAATAATAATAATAATAATAATAATAATAATAATAATAATAATTGCAATTTACGAGTAGATTAATATCAAGACCGTAATCAACAACAGTAACAACAATAACATCAATAACAAAAACCCCCGACAAAATAACAAAAGCAACAACAAAACACGAACAAAAACGATGACACCAACAAGAGCAATAATAATAATAATAATAATAATAATAATAATAATATAATAATAATAAAAATAATATAATAATATAATAATAATAATAATAATAATAATAATAATAATAATAATAATAATAAATAATAATAATAAGCGATATGATAATAGCGATGATGATGATGATGATGATGATGATGATGATGATGAGATGCTGATGATGACGATGATGGTGATAATAATAATACTTATAATACTTTCGGATATAGACACAATAATGTAATGTATAACAAAATATGATGGTAATGTATAACAGCTTTAACTTACCTAATCAGTTTTTTTAAACTTGAATAATTTTGTTTCCATATACAAGTCATAAATCATGTCCTGATCCCGTTAAAACAACTCATTTCCATCCAAGGAAATCAATCACACTTTATTCATGTATCTTTCTTTTAAGCGCACAATCTGTATAACGGATTTGAACAAAAATAATACTCTTTCAGCTTAACTTTTACTTTAAAGTTCGAAGTGACGAAATCAAGAAAAGATCACATTTATATTTCAAACTAAACTATAATACATAATATAGAATAACACAAATGGGAATGGCAGTTATAAGTACATCATTTTAAAAAATAAAAATACATAGCCGATGTCAATATTTAAGTGATTCAAGGCCATTACAGAGCAAAATAATAGTACATTACGCGTTGTCCGGAACATTCTAGTTTAATAAATTCAGAACTGCATGTGAGCTCGTTAAAGCTAGGTAGATAAAAAAAAAATGCGTGTTTTTATTTTTTTACTTTTTTTTCTCCATAGTGAAGCGAGGGGGACGGAGAGAAGAGAAGAGAGAGACAGAGGGAAGAGAAAGAGAGGGGTAGGCCGGTCTAACAAAAAAAAAAAAAGAGAAAATGCGATGCGAGGTCCGAGCAGTTTAGAAATCAATCAATACACACGAAACTTAGAAACACACATGCTGAAAAGAGACACTGAACTCAAAGTAGTAAGCGAAACGAGCGAACCACGAGGCGGCGGCGAGCAGTCACGGACCAATCGTAAAGCAGAGATTTCTCTGCGTCGCTTTTTCCATTATTTATTTTTATCTATTTAACTTTAGAATGGCCGGCCGGCTGGCTCTCGTGGTAGGTTGTAGACGTTGCATGTGTACAGATTAGAAACAAAATAAAAAACGAAAATAGTCTCTAGAAAATAGATGGAAAGAACTGAACTCTCGCGACCTTTGAGCTACCTCAAAGTTACCTTTTGAAAAACTAAAAACGAATGAGTATAGATTTATTTTTTCTCTCCCTTTTTCCTTTTCTCCTCTCACAAAATAGCACGCACATGTTACCCACGCGCGGTTTGATAGTATCCTTTTTTCTGTGGTCAAGATTTTTATTTGCCCATTTCATTTCCTAATTTATTTTTATATTGAACAAGTGCCTTCTCCCAACTTTTCCGTTTATATTTTATATGCCTAATATGAGTGGTATAAGTAAAATTATATTGATATAGCTTCAAATTCTTAACAATCCTATTTTCTTTTTTCTTCTTCTCTTTTTCTCTTTACCAATTACATATTCATTAAACCTTCTGCTTTGCGATCGCGACCTATCTATTAGCCTTATAATATTAAAATAATCAAACATGTTAAAATTGTTGTTGTTGTTGTTGTTGTTGTTGTTGTTGTTGTTGTTGTTGTTGATGGGGTGGGGTGGGGGTGTAAATGCCCACCTGTATTCTATCTATCGTTTCGTATCGACAGAAAAATGTGAGAGCCCTTACTTATTTTATATGCTCTAACCAACATTATCGAGCACTCTCGTACCTACAAGTCTACAAGTACCCACCAACACTCATAAATATATATGCATATATACACACATAATAATCTATCTATCTATCAATCTATCTATCTATCTATCTATCTATCTATCTATTGAATCGTGTTTGATACAAATATGGTACGAAAAGTGCTCGACATGCAGTAATGGAGCGAATTATTATTATTTAAAATATTTACCACAATGTTTGAGACAGTCTACGGAGATGTACGGAAAGTGTCCCCATCGGCATAAATTCTTGTTAAGCATCTTTAAACCGGAACCACTTCAAGAAACAACAACAGTCAACAAAACAACTCAGTCCTGACGATGGCAAATTAAGCCTGAAGCATTAATGTAGACTGTCTCAAACATTGTGGTAAATATTTTAAATAATAATATCTATCTATCTATCTATTTATCTACTATGCTATCTATCTATCTATCTATCTATCTATCTATCTATCTATCTATCTATTATATATATCCATCTATCTGTCTCTTTATCTATATATCTATCTATCTATCTATTTATCTATCTGTCCATCTATATTATATGTCTTATACATCTAATTATCTATCTATCTATCTATCTATCTATCTATCGATCTATCTATCTATCTATCTATCTATCTATCTATCTATCTATCTATCTATCTATCTATCTATCTATCTATCTACCTATCTATCTATCTATACATGTTTTCATCTATCTGTGATTTCACATTTCTTTCCACCGATATATAATTAACTATACCTTATCTACTTACTCGCTAACCACTTACTTACCTACAAATAAATCACTTATCCACAGTACGCTCCAATATGACGTGCTATTCGTCTTGCCACATATTAGAATAATTTGCTGTATATTAACTTGACCTCTTTCCCCTCAAGGCCAAGTGTTTACGCACTGGCTATGTACATTCAAATGTATTATCTAAAATAGGTCACGCTGTAGGTATTGCTTTGTACACCTCACTCTCTTTGCTTTTTTTCTTTTTTTTTTTTTTTACCTATAATCTGGGTTGCCAAATATTACATTTTAAAATTGCCAATCAGTACTTTGAAAAAGTGTAGTTAGAAAGGAAGAAAAAAATTGAGTTTATATATTGATGTCATGCTATTAAGTATAACAATTACAACATCTGTCCGCCAGATAACACGTACCAACACACAAAACTGTGTGTAATCTTAACCGTTTATAATCTAATCGATATGATATTTAATGAGACGAATCACCCAACTATCGGTCTAATAAACAATGGCAAAGAGCCGAGTGACGTCAACATCATTCCTTCTGTAATATTTCCCCATTAAGTTGTTATGCTTCAATGTGAAATAAGAAGTGTGTAAATTTATTTCTATATAATATTTGGGTTATGGGTTAGAAGCATCACAGTCTCAGTGGTAAAGCATTGACCTCATAAACAAAAGGAGCCTTCTATCGGTCCTGAGTGCAGTCCAAATCAATACTGTTTTTTACTACTCTGCCACCTATTAGGGATTGGGTTGCTGGGTCTGTGAAGTCCGCCGGAAAGTACTGTGCGATGAACTAGCTTCTAATCCAAAGGATAGTATTAGCAAGTATTTGAAACTGTCAGTATCAACTTCAGAAACCGGAATGGTCTCTTACTCTCTAGGTCTTAAAGCTTTGAAGGGGGCTCTCCATTGTATTTTATATTTTGCTGCGGTTTTGTCAGTTATATATATATATATATATATATATATATATATATATATATATATATATATATATATATATATGAAACGAAGTTGACGTCCCTCAGCTCTTTATTATTATTTTTAGACAGCCTGTTAGTGATTAGATCTCACTAATTCTATCAATCAGACGATAAATGTTCGTAGGTTACACATAGTTTTGTGTGTTGGTAAGTGTAATTTGTCTGGCGGATGTTGTATTTTATCTAAACCCATAGTATCAATACTGTCGTTGTTTTTAAACTCTCGAGCCAGTGTTTTGATAATATACTTTTATATTATAGCTTTTAATCCTAATCATTCATTGGCGGGGAAGGAAATCCATGTCAACGTGGATGGTACTCATTTTATTTGAATTGTTTTTATTTGTGTGTGTGTGTGGGTGTGTGTGTGTGTGTGTGTGTGTAAAATCAGGTATAAATGATGTTTAAGGTGATTATTTATGCCAATGCTTTATATTGTCTACACGAAGGTGTTGAATGCTATAGATAGAACGAAGTTTACGTCATTCAGATCTTTGCCATCCACTTTTATGAGTAATTCTCAGTGTTGATCCGTTATATTTCCGGATGGCAATGTTGTGAGTTTCTTAGCCAAGCGCACATCATCTATATTACATATATTTCATATTACTCTTTGCCATCCTTTGCACTTAATGGTTTTCAAATGATGTTATGATGTGAACCGTGTTTTTTAAAAAATATAATAATATTAAAATGTATAATCCGAACGCCCATCCCCACCCCCGACCAAAATCAAAACAAAACAAACCAAACAGACCAAATCAACAACCAAAAAAAAAAAAGCAAATAAATAAATGATTATTTACAATGCAAATGCCAAGTTCTATAGATAGAACGAAGTTGACGTCACTCATGTCTTTGTTATTGCTTTTTTGCCATCCACGTTTATGAGTAATTCTCACTAAGTTGTATTTACCAAACTATAAACGTTAAACGTTACACATAGTTTTGTGTGTTGATCCGTTATACTACCGGATAGCAATGTTGTGAGCTTCTTAGCCAAGCGCATACTATCTATAAAAAATTATTTGAACAATACAAGTGTGTCTGAAAGAACAAAAAACCATCCCAAAAAATCAGTCTACCTCGAGAGGTATTGAACCTCAGACCTTCTATTTTTCTTTCTTGCTTTGTCTGGCACCTTTCATACACATTCGTTCAGATCTTTATCTTATAGATAGTTCGAAGATGACGTCACTCAAGCCTTTGTTATTGTATTTTGCCATCCGCGTTTATGAGTAATGCTCACTGAACTGTATTAACCTGACTATAAACGTTCATGGATACACACAGTTTTGTGCGTTGGTCCGTTATACTTCCGGATGGCAATGTTATGAGCTTCTTAGCCAAGCGCATACTATCTATAGATAGTTCGAATTTGACGTCACTCAGGTCTTTGTTATTGTTTTTTGCCATCCGCGTTCATGAGTAATTCTCACTAAACTGTATTAATCACTATAAACGTTCATGGATACACACAGTTTTGTGTGTTGGTCCGTTATACTTCCGGATAGCAAGGTTATGAGCTTCTTAGCCAAGCGCATACTATCTATACTGGTGTCTGATTTGAAAAACGCCAGATTGGCATCTCTGCTTCCCATGCAGACTATCACGTGATAACGGTCATGACTTGAGGCATTTTTTTTTATTCCAATCTAATCTGACATCATATTTTGATTTTTTTTTCTCACTGAGTGAAGCGACGGTGCTTCACCACGCCAAAATTCGCACCGCTTTTACTTCTAACTTGATAAATAATTGACCAGCAGTTATAACTGTTAAGTAAGAGAAATTATAATTAACCAGTAGACTTTTGACCAATCGAAACATGGAATTTGTGGCACACGTTCTCACACGTGCTCGGACAAATATAGTTGGTTGTTTATAGATAGTATGCGCCTGACTAAGAAGCTCACACTATTGCCATCCGGAAATATAACGGACCAACACACAAAACTATGTGTAACCATGAACTTTTATAGTCTGGATAATATAGTTTAGTGAGAATACGCTTCAATAGTCGTAACGTCACTTCCCTCGTAATGACGCATGGCAACTTAGTAACTGGCGCTAAACTATCGGAACAATGGAGGACGCCCTTATGAAATAATTCTCCGACGAGCATAAAAGGATATCCAGGGGGGGGGGGGGGAACCATTATAAATCTGATCATGTTCTGACTTTTACACATTCTGATCACAAGACATATGAAAAGTTCTAGCCAGCGTGAAGAATGAAAAGTACCGATTTTCTT
Organism: Berghia stephanieae; assembly: GCF_034508935.2. Classification (NCBI taxonomy): domain Eukaryota; kingdom Metazoa; phylum Mollusca; class Gastropoda; order Nudibranchia; family Aeolidiidae; genus Berghia; species Berghia stephanieae. Next base: position 67,743,515 of record NC_088360.1, on the reverse strand, counting down.
TGTTTAGAACCACGATGGCCGCCGTTGCTGGGCGAGGTGACATCAGACTATTGAATCCAATTACATAATAACAAAGACCCGAGTGACATCAACTTCATTCTATCTATAGATAGTATGCGCTTGGCTCAGAAGCTCATATATTGCCATCCGGAAGTATAACGGACCAACACACAAAACTGTGTGTATCCATGAACGTTTATAGTCGGGTTAATACAGTTCAGTGAGCATTACTCATAAACGCGGATGGCAAAAAACAATAACAAAGACCTGAGTGACGTCATCTTCGAACTATTTATAAACAAGAACGTGAATGATATCGACCTTTCTCTGACCATTGTTATTATTGTTATACCACCGATGGGTGACTAGTTATCACACGATTTTCTCGATCATGTTATAAACATATAAGTTAACACATATATCTAGTTTTCTGTGTTGGTTCTATAGATAGTATGCAGATGACGTCACTCAGGCCTTTGTTATTGTTTTTGCCATCCGCGTTTGTGGGTTGTTCTCACTAAACTGTATTAACCAGACTATAAAAGTTCATGGTTACACAGAGTTTGTGTGTTGGTCCGTTATACTTCCGGATGGCAATGTTGTGAACTCCTTGGCATTCTATCTATTGATCAAGCGGGAAAACAGTCGGTATTTTACTTAGACACATGCCATCCAAACCTGTGTAGTTCGTGATGTTTACCAATCACTGCCATTGTTTACATTATGACGACTGTCCCAGAGGCGTGGATATCTATAAATAAATAAAATAAATAAAATAAAATTCTCTTTATTCATCCCCAAGGGGAAATTTGTCTTTAGGGTCTATTCCAAGGGAAGACTGGAATAACCCAGGCGTGAGCCGCAGAGCAGCGCCGCAAAGTGAGCTAGGGCGAGGAGCTAGCTCAAGGCCACACAACGCAGCGGCGAGTGATCGAACTCGCTACCTTTCGGGTAGGAAGCAAAGACCGTACCGCTGAGCCACACTGCCTCTTGTGAACAATAAAATACTGGATCAAAGATGTGTTGCTCTAATATACTAAAACAAAACAATCTTTTTTTTTCGATTTCAGATCGGAAGGTCCTGGGTTCAAGCCTCGCTCGGACCATAGTCGAGTCCTTGGAAATGGCTCTTTACTCACATTCTCTCACCGGACTCAGGTGTAAAATGAGTAACTGGCCGTTAACAGCATTGTCTCTGTCCAAAACAATTTGTATTATCGCATAGCAGACGCCATTTCCCGTCCTACATGTTAAATGTTGCTGTTGGACAGGGACCCATTGTAAAGCGCTTTGAGCACGTTTAGTGGATATTGCGCTATATAAAAGCTCATTTAATCTCTAATTTTTCTCTTAAATTTGGCCTGAAAATTTTAACGTCAAATATAGATCGATCTACTATCTCCTTACATGCCGTCTTCAGGATGTTTTTCTCGGACTTAAAAGCAATCGGTACACAAATATCTGAACAAGTGTGTATGAAAAGTACCAGAAAAGGCACGAAAGAAAAATACAAGAAAAAAAAATTCCCAAAAAAAGTCAGTCTACCTCGACTGGGGATCGAACCTCAGACTTCCTGATTAGCGGTCAGACGTGCGAAGCGATATTTGAAGTCCTGTTTTTTTTTGTTTTGTTTTGTTTGTTTTTTTGTTTTTTTTTTTTTTTTGTTTTTTTTTTTTTGCCAACATTATTTTGTTAAAAACGCCAATGTTCTTACTTTTAAGTTCGAGGTGAAAGAAAGGAAGTGGGCCATTCTTCATATTTGTGCTTGTTTGTTATTATTTCGTGTCTCCGAGTTTTTACATAAAACTTTCCTTTGGTCAGGACCATGTTAAGACTAGATTGTGATTTTCTGGGTGAGTGACAGCGTGTTAATGAATTACTCCATAATACAGCATTGATGATGATCGTGATGATGATAATGATGATGATGTTGGTGAAGGTGGTGATGATGATGGTGCTGTTGATGATAATGATGATGATGAGGATGTTTATGATGATGATGATGATGATGATGATGATGATGATGATGATGATGATGATGATGATGATGATGATGATGATGATGGTGATGATGATGATGATGATTACGGTGAATAATTAATATTTTTAATTAATGAAAGTGAGATAACGCCGTTAAAAATATTTAAATATTTATGAACAAAAATAATGAAGAAAAATAGACTTCATAGAAACATAAAAAAAAAACAAGCAAACACAAGCCACATTATCTATAAATTGACACATTATAATCTACCGTAATGAAAAATGATTGTTTCTCAATGTACATACAGGGGTACAATTGTATCCAGCGAGTAATGCATCTTCTTTGAAGTCTCTGGTTTAAAAATTATTTACAAGTTTGGAGTCATTTCAATCGATTGGTATGATACGACGTATACTTATTTCCAGGTCTGATAACTCAAATTGTTATGGGCTAATTGTTGTAATGGAAATTATACTCTCCAACCAACTCACGTTAAAACAAAGCCATAATTTCGTTCGGTTATCAGATCTGCAAATAAAGTGAATAACATAATCAGTCGGATGGTGAAAAGGTTTGAACTGAGAGATTGCCAAGTTTAGCTAGAAGGTCAATTTTTATTAAAAAATGAGTTCTCGTCATAAATGATTAAACCAACCCTTTTGTACATCTTCGGGAAATATAAAAGCTTAATTTCACTTCTAAATATGTTTTACAGCTAGTCAAGTTGAAAAATTATGAAATTTGAGAAAAGTTGCTGGATACCTTTACCAAGACATTTGACCATAACTTCATGAAAAATCACCCGATTTACTTCAAATAAAGATTAAAATGCTCCGGGGAGCATATTGTTTCAGACAATGCAACAAAATGCAAATCAAAAATTTTTAACCTTCCGACTGATTATATCATGCACTGACACATATGAGCAAGTCGGTATGCTGTGGAATAAGAGAAAAGGTTTCTGGCTATAATATAAAATGACATTTGTGACCTTTCGTCAAAAAATTGTATTATGTTGGGGACCACTAGATGTTTCAATTAAATTTTAATATCAACGAACAAAATTGGAATCTAAATGCAAAAAAAAATATACATATGTGACGCCTAAGGAATTTCTCACAAATCAGCTAGAAACTCGACCAGTAGAGTTTACATTTTTTATCATTTATTTTCGCAAAAAGTTAAACAATTTGTCACGATTCGGATGGTTTTAAACAAGGCAACATGTCTTTAAAATCGTGGGTACTTCCAATATCGGATGGTTCATCATCACGCCCTCCATTTTGCCGGTCGCTGCCAAGTCTTGACTTCCGCTTTGACGCAATTATCTAAGTAATGATGGTGCAGTCGGTAAGTGGTCCATCCATCGTAAAATGAGTCAGGATCCACGAGTAGCGCAGTTCGAGCCCCGCTCAGTGCATTTTTTTTTTGGTGTGTGGGTTAGTTTCTGATCGTCCCCATCTTCTTATCCTTACCTGAAAATGTTTTTATGTATTTATTTAATCTTGATTTCTTTGGGGTGTGATATTAACTAAAGGTAAACTCCCCCGCTCTTTTCATGGAATGGGTGATGTTGCTAGGAAAATCCGGCAACGAAGATAATTGCTCTACAGTTCACACAATTAAAAAAAAACTATTATTCTAATCAGAAGCATTTAGCTTTAAATCTTTTAATAGATAACGAACGTTAACACAGCGAAGCGAGTCGGGTGGTCATAAAGTCATATCGTCATAAAATACAGGTATTCTTTGAGGGTAGAGTTTTATTTATTCAACTTCTAAATAAATAAACAAACAAATAAATACAGACATAGATAAATATATAAATAAGTTTAATTTCCACTTTTTTCAATTTCTAGTTTAAACTCAATTCCCTTCAATGGTTTCATCCTGACATAATACTATCACATAGACAGGCTGGGTCACATTTTGTCACTGTATAAAAGCATCTACTAGTCTGTTGCACCCTTTAAACCCCCCCCCCCAAAAAAAAAATAAAAATAAAAAATAAAAAAAAAAAAAAACCCCCCCCCCCCCCCCCCCCAAAAAAAAACAACAAAAAAAAATAAATAAATAAAAAAACAAAACAAAAAAACAAAACAAAAAAAAAACAAACAAACAAACATTGCATCAAAATTTTGGCCATAAAACTCGTCCTCCAAATATCGATCGATTAAAATGGCCCTCACCTCGTCATTTACTCTCAAACATGGAATTTTCTTGAGCTCCCCGTTGAAGCCTCAGATTTTAGAGTTATGTTGTTTGTTTTTTTTTTTGTTGTTTTGTTTTTTTTTTTAACAAGATTTTGGCCAGAAAACTCTTCCTTCAAATATCGATCTATATTTTCTGGCCAAAATGTTTTAAATGTGATTTTGTTTCTTATCACGGCTGTATTATCTATATGAATAAAAGAAAGAGCAGGTCTCTCTCTCTCTCTCTCTCTCTCTCTCTCTCTCTCTCTCTCTCTCTCTCTCTCTCTCTCTCTCTCTGACGTCTACAGGGAAAACAGACTGGTTTCTGCTGCCTAATAATTAGCCAGTTCGTTAACATTTCTATCCTTCTGACGCATGACGTCGATTTTTCAAAGACTATATAATATAATAACAATGTTCTGTTAAATTGTCTTCGATCCCTTAGATTTACGACAGCATTTTAAACCGGGAACTAAACTATGAAGAGGGGTAGAATTAGCACAGATTTGTCACTCGGCCGAATTTAGTGTACTAGGTTCATCGTGTGTGTGTGTGTGTGTGTGTGTGTCTGTCTGTCTGTGTGTGTGTGTGTGTCTGTGTGTGTGTGTGTGTCTGTCTGTGTGTGTGTGTGTGATTTGTTGTCATTCATTTTGTTTATTTTTATTATCATTTTGGTAAACTACGTTTATGATAAGGCCTGCGGGTTGGGGAGAGGTGTGAGGGAGGAAGAAGATAGAAAGGATGGGGGGGTGGGGGGGGGGGGGGATCAGTGTTTAGGTTTTTTATCCAAAATGGAGCAAGTTTGTTCTACATATCCAAGAACTTTACTCACTCTGTATTTTCTCTCTTTATTTCATTCAACGAGACATGACGCCTGTTAGGCGATATTACATTATTTTTTCAACAGAGACAACCTGAGCACGATGAGAGAATGTGATTAAAGAGCCTTTTCCAAGGACCCAACTATAACTATACGCCGAGAGAGGCTCGAATCCAGGACCTTCCGATCCGAAAGCAGGACGTGTCATACCACAATCCCACAATCCACATCCACAATTTGATGTGGATCAAATTTATAGATAGTTCGAAGATGACGTCACTCAT
>NC_088360.1:67730735-67733235 GCF_034508935.2 Berghia stephanieae | reverse complement strand
CTCAAGAGATTATGAAAGAATTACGCAGATTATTTTCATAATTACGTTATGTCCTATTTGTCACGTTGATGGAATAATGGTGATGATTGTGATCATCGTTTCACTGTAAACAATAATAATAAATAACAACACTGCACCTATTTCCACAAGAATGTCAAGATGCATAATGTATGACTATCATATCGGTTAAATAGAACTTGAAAGTTTAAAGGTTATGTAAAACATCCTTTAAAAAAATAATAACAATTAGACTATAACTCACATTAAAGGTCTCGTTCTAAAGGAGGGTTGCCGCGAACTACAATAATTATAAAACACACAAATACAAGCAAATAATCATAAATATGAGTTATTGGGGACAAATTATACCGAAATATAGTTTTCGTCGCGGTCTTGAATACAACTAATAATAATTCACTCTTAACCAGAGCTTGTATGATGATGATACAATAGCAAATGGGACAACAACAACAACAACAACAACAACAACACAACAACAAAAAAACCCAAAAAATAAACAAAGAAACAAACACAAAAGAACAAGCAGACAAACACAAATATTAAAAATCCCAACAAATTGTTATTATCATTATTATTATTATTATTATTATTATTATTATTATTATTATTATTATTATTATTATTATTATTATTATTATTATTATTATTATTATTATATTTATTATTATTATTATCATTATCCTTTTCCTCCTCCACCTCCTCCTCCTCCTCCTCCTCCTCATCATCATCATCATCATCATCATCATCATCATCTTCACCATATATATATATATATATATATATATATATATATATATATGTATATGTGTGTGTGTGTGTGTGTGTGTGTGTGTGTTTGTGTGTGAACTTTATCCCACCACAATCACCATCTTAACCACCACCATTACAAATTACATATCAACAGACTGACTCAACCAAACATTCACATCTGCCAAACATCACCCCAAAACACACACACACAAACACACACACACACACACACACACACACACACACACACACACCCTCACCCCCTTCCCATTTCCCCCTTATATTATATTATTTCCACCAGCCATTAGCACTGAGACAGCCCTTAAAGACGCCACAACGTTGTTCACATCATTACTTAACGCCCTACTAAATACATAATCTTGCTGTCCATCTCCGCTGCCTCAATGATAACCACAACATGTCCCATTCATCCACTGACCACCTCCTTCACACACAGCTCAAACAGGCCCCTTTCCTGCTCTACTCAAAGCCTTCACTATGACAAGTTCACTGACCCCCTTCTCACAACCCACAACAACCACCAACCCCGATAGCAAATTCAAACACTCTCCAGAGACCAATCTTACATCATAATACTGACCGACAACATGGCGACTACAGCGTGAGTCTTTACGAGCGAGATTGAATAGACACTTTGATAACCAAACCTCTCGGACAGTCGTCATAATGTAAACAAGTCATTGGTAAACATAGCGAACTTCACGTTTTACTATCGACAGTATCTATGTGTCTAAGTAAAATACCAACTGTTCTACCTCTTGATCAATAGATAGTTCAAAATTGACGACACTCGGGTCTTTGTTATTGGTTTTTGCCATCCGCGTTTATGAGTACTTCTCACTAAAATGTATTAACCGGACTATAAACGTTCATGGTTACACAAAGTTTTGTGTGTTGGTCCGTTATACTTCCGGATGGCAATGTTGTGAGCTTCTTAGACAAGCGCATTCTATCTATAGAACCAACACAAAAAAAAGCTGTGTAAACTTAAACATTTATAATATTATAGACAAAATCATGTGAAATTTACTCACTTGTTTGGCGGTATAAAAACAATAACAATCACCAGATAGAGGTCAATTTCCTTCCCGTAATTATTGTTTATAAACATATTTGTCCGAACATGTGTGAAGGTTTGTCACAAATTCTATGTTTTGATTGGTCAAAAATCTACTGGTTATTTACCTTCAACTCATACTTTGTCCAATTATTCAACTAGTTAAAGCATCGGATCTCGCCCTTTTCACAAAATAAAGAGTCGACAGGGATGTTTCGGGCTTCATTCACGGGGTTGTGGTTAACAAGATGAAAAGAGCCCTTAATCGAACGCTGCTGGGAAGGGGTTAAAACATTTTCTGTTAGACAGACTATTCCACCTGCTGCTCTACATCAGTCCCGCTGTTACGTCACATCCGTCTGTCCTGACCTAATGACGGACAATGCCGGGCAAGTACTCGGGGGGTCATTTGAGGACGTAAGTCATAACTTCTAGGGCCGATTCGTTATATAATAGGTCACCGTCACAGGTCGGTGTGGTCAACCAAGCAGGAGCGAGGGAGAAAACAGGATTGTTGAAGAAAGAACGTATCTATGAATTCACATCATTAACTACCAAGAGTACTCTATATATTTAGAAGTTTATATGCGGCTAGGAGGTTTTGCGATATGACACGCCTTTGGATCGGAAGATCCTGTTTGAGCCCCGCTT
>NC_088360.1:67713235-67725735 GCF_034508935.2 Berghia stephanieae | reverse complement strand
TTTGTTGTTGTTGTTGTTGTTTAAAATTTCCCGTTTTATAACTTTTTATAAAGAATTAAGGATTAAAATATGTTTATTTCATATTTTGTATCGCAATTCTGATAAATGAAATCATAGAGCACTCGTCTCTAGAACAAAGAGAACGGCATTTATTTCATGTCCAGTCGATCTTTTTCCTAACTCATTTGTCTCCTAGCAATGATTGGGCAGATGGGTCTGCTACATCTGACGAAAAGTGCCTTGAAACATTAAAAAAAAAAAAGTTTGAGAAGGGTAGCAAGCAATTGTTGAAAGTGCTATAATATGATTCAAAGAGCACGCCTCTACATTACAGCAACAATTTATTAATCTATGCCATGCACATAACTTTAATGAAGAGTATATAAACTAAAACGGAGATTAATGTAAGAATTATCGCAACTCTCGTTTTCAAACCTAAGGTCACCAGCAGTTTCAAGATGAACGCGCTAAGCGGTACCCTCTACATGATTTAAGTAGGGAAAGTTGCGATAGTTAGGCCCATAACCTTATTATAATTAATAATCCACAACAGCTCATAAGCCCCTTGTCTCATAGCCCATGGTCACAGAGACAAACTGCGTCCACTCCATTTTGATCGTAATTAGCAGGACTCTTCTATACTAGGGGGTAGAAAATGTGGTAGAAATCCAAAATGACCGCCGCCATAGGGCGTTTTTGAGGGGAAGTAGGTCTAACTAGTGGAATTTGATTGGACAAGAAGTCTAGACGCCCTCTGGTTAGTAGTCCAAGGGACGTTACTCGCAGTTACTACAGTGGTATGAAGAGGGTGGTGGTAATGCTGTAGTACTTCTAACAGCCTTGTTTTTCGAGATGGATGCCCGAGGCAGTGTAATGTTTTTTGAACTAACGGGAAGAATAATATATAATATGAGAGGAAAAATATTGCAACTTATTTTAGCTAAAATATACTGTGACTATAGTGAGTCTTCCGTATGGAAGGAACTACGAATCCCGTAGCTGCAAATTTTATCATAATTTTTGTTTCATAACACTTCGCCATCAATTGTATTCTTATTGGTAATGACACTCGCTTTTGGATCGGAATATCCTGGGTTCGAGACTCGCTCAGTGCATAGTTGAGTCCTTGGAAAAGGTTCTTTACTCACATTCTCTCGCCGTACTCAGGTGTAAAATGAGTACATGGCCGTTAACAGCGTTGTCTCGGTTCGAAAAAAATGTAATATCGCCTAATAGGCGTCATGTCCGTCCTAAATGTTAAATGTTGTAAAGCGCTTTAAGCACGTTTAGTGGATATTGCACTATATAAAAGCTAAAAAAGCTCTCAGTAACATTATCTTCTGTATTTGCTCTTCCTACACATGTTTATGTTTTGAACTCCATTCACAGGGAAATGATGGGATCGACAGTGATATAGACAGAATGAACTTGACGTCACTCAGATTTTTGTTATTGTTTTTTGCATTCCACGTTTATGAGTAATTCTCACTTAACTATATTATCTAGGCTATAAAAGTTCATGGTTACACTTAGTTGTGTGTGTTGGTCTGTTATACTTCCTGATGGCAGTGTTGTGAGCTTCTTAGCCAAGCTCATACTATCTATAGATAGTATGCGCTTGGCTAAGAAGCTCACAACATTGCCATCAGGAAGTATCACAGACCAACACACAAAACTACGTGTAACCTTAAACGTTTATAGCTTGGTTAATACCGTTTAGTGAGAATTACTCATAATCGCGGATGGCAAAAAAAACAATAACAAAGATCCGAGTGACGTCAAGTTCATTCTATCTATACATTGAATGATCAAATAAATAAGGATGCATTGTGCGTGGAGCGTACTCTCGTTTTATTGTCTTCATTAAAAAGTGCTCGATGTTCACTTCAACATTAGCGGATATAGAGTTAACATCCTACTCGGAAAAGTAAAGAGGGTGGGGGCTGCCTGAAGCCTGGGATCGTGAAAAGAGAGTGATAATGGATAGGCTTCGGATGGGAACAATACAGATTTGTTCCCACCCGAAGCCTCTCTAACATCATACTCGCAACGTAACACACGGGGATGACCGACGTGTACTCCTTGGCAGATCTGATAACCCAAATTGTTGTTGTAATGGAAATACTTTCAAATCTACACAGAATAGTAGTAGTAGTAATAATAATAATAATAATAATAATAATAATAATAATAATAATAATAATAATAATAATAATAATAATAATAATAATAATAATAATTATAATAAATGATGATGAATTTATAAAGCGCCTAATCATCCACGTTAATCGTGCTCACCGGCATAAAAATGTTTTTTTAAAAAAAAATAGAAATCCCGACACAACATAATAAGCATGGATAATAATAATCTTTATTGTCCAAATAGGCAATTATTGTTCGGTTATAGCTCTTGTAACAGGGGGAAAAGTAATTAAAATAGTAGTAATAATGAAGATAATAATACTGATAGTAATGATGATGATGATGATGATGATAATAATAATAATAATAATAATAATAATAATAATAATAATAATAATGATAATAATGATGATAATAATAATAATTTATAATAATAATATGCATGAATACAGAAACAAAATCCAAGCAACATCCATTTCATAAAAAATAAGCCTTACGAACACCCCAGTCTTCAGACATTTCCTGATTGCCCAATACAACAATGTTAGAGCAGGTCCACAATTGGATGTCAGACCTCCATAATGTGGAGACTGAATCAAATCATCGTTTAGGTAATCACTACCCGTTAGTACAACTATACGTTTGTCAATAGTTATTGATCTTTCAGGTTGCATTTTTTTTCTTCCAGTATTCTTTTCTTTCTGTTTTGTCATGTACTATTTAAAAAAAACATTAAAACATTGTGAATTCATCTCTTATAATGTTACACCCTGTCGTAGAAACACATTTTTTCTTTCTTTTTTTTTAATTTATTTTTTTTTGGGGGGGGGGGGGGGGTAACCAGAAAGTTTATTCCAAAAAGTGATCCCTCTTTCAAACTTGTTAAATTATTTTTAATCCGAAATTTCAAAGAAATATCGGGCTTAAAACTTAAGGTATCGTAGCCTTGGCAATCCACGAAGGAATAAAGATAATTCATCAAATAAGACGTCTGATGTCAACAGGAATCACCCATGTTGTCCAAGTGAGCAAATTGGGGGTTAACGATCTTGCCCACGGAAAAAAAACGAAAGTGCTTGAAGCGGGGCTCGAACCCGGGACCTTCCAGGTCACAGTGTAATGCCTTAACCACTCGGCCACTTCGACCCTATATCGATATATGAAGCAAATACTACTGTGGGGCCAAACTAATAAAAAACGATTTCTCATTGCTCGTCAGTATTCTTTAGAGCCATATCTCCATCATTCTCGCACATCTGTGTTAAGGAGCAGTGCGGCACAATAGTGTGGTCATTGCTTCGTGCCCAGAAGCTACCGAGTTCGACTCCCTGGCTTTGTTACTTTGAGTAAGTCATCCCTCCTTGCCACAATTTGCTGTGCTACAACGCGACCGACGCCTGGTTATTCCTGTCTCCCCTTGGAATAGTTCTGAAAGTCGAACCTCGGGACGAATAAAGTGAATTTATTTTTAGCTTTTACTATTCCCCACAAAGATATAAAAATGAATCCGTGCAAAAAGTTGAAAATCACATGCTTAAATTGAAGTATTTACTACTGAAACAATATATCGTATCTGTGGATTGACATAAATAATTATAACTGAGTATACTACCACCATTATTATTATTATCTTGACTGAGGAAAAAACAACTCTACAATATCATGAGATCAAAGATATGATGAGTACCTACAGTTGACCCTCGACACAATGCTAGATTGAAAACTGAAATATTATTATCGTTTTTATTAAATGAACAATAAATATAATAAATAAATAAAATTACCTTAGAGGAATTTTTTCTCTAGGGTCTATCCCAAGGAAAGACTGGAATAGCCCAGGCGTCAGCCGCAGTACAGCATGCAAATTGAGTTAGGGCGAGGTGACTTGCTCAAGGCCACATAGCGCAGAAGCGGGTGATCGAACACGGTACCTTTCGGGTACGAAGCAAAGACCGCACCGATGAGCCACACTGCCCTCTTTCTTTCTTTCCTTCTTCTTCTTCTTCTTCTTCTTCTTCTTCTTCTTCTTCTTCTTCTTCTTCTTCTTCTTCTTCTCCAATCTTTATCCCATAATAAAACTCATTATCTCTGTCTGACATATCCAATAAGCATATCCAATATTTCCTGGTCTTGCCCATCTTTTGGATTAGCCTAATTCCTTCTCCCCATTTGGCGCTTGGCCTTCCTTTCGTTACAGATGGAACGAAATTGACGTCACTCAGCATTTTGTTATTTTTTAGACAACAATTTTAATGATTGGTTCTCACTAAATCCTATATCAATCAGACAATAAAGATTTAAGGTAATAGTTTTGTGTGAAGGTATGTTATATCTGGCTGGCGGATGTTGTGAGGTTTTGTAGCTAAATACATATCATTAATATATTTATTTTGGTGTTCTAAGTAAGTAACTTCTGTTTTGTTATCTTAGGGAAATTTGCTTAACATAGCGATTTTTTTTTTACAATTAATGTAACAAATAAGGCTGCAACCAAAGAAACTCTATTATATCAGAATATCTGTCACACTTCCACAATATTTTATGTTCTCCATTTCGGTTACAATAATTCTACCTCAAAATGTTTATTGAATAAAATAAGCCCCTATTAGACAAGAAATAGTTTCCAACCTGAGCCAGTGTCCATACCATTTACTCTACTATGAAAACAAACAAACAAATAAACAGGATTTTGAAATTTTACCAGAGAATTCGTTTTTCGATATCGATTGATTATAATGACCCTCATCTTGTCAAAAACCCTCAAACCTGGGACTGTTTTAAAAAATGTGTTTTGGTAAGAGACGATAGTTTTCCTTTATATACGAGTAGATAATGATTAAGTTATTAACATTAGCTATTGTGTAACATCTATGATTAAGTCATTAACATTAGCTACTGTGTAACATCTATTATTAAGTCATTAACATTAGCTACTGTTTTACTATGGTGCTGTATTTCTTCCTGGCGGGATTCTGTGCTTATCTCTCCATTCAACTCTTATTGTCTTGAGTACTGGAAAGCAAACATAATCATATGTTCTTTTAACTTCGCTCATTTCTCCTTTGTAACTGGTGTTTCAGTTGTGTATAAATTTGTCGAAAGTCCACACAAAAAAACCCCCCAAAAAACATGGTGTGTTCAAGACAATTTTTTGTTATCTAATCATTGTTTGGCCATTTCAACACAAACATAACAACTTTTTGTTCATTAAAACATCCTTAAAACGGAGCTATCGGCTGCTTTTCGGTTGTCGCCTCGTTACATGGTTCGAAATACAGTGTTCGAAATCATGGGGAGACGCGTGAGTTTCTTTATATCAAATGCGTTTTAAAAACAAATCGGATCATAAAAAGACGTTTTTAAGTGAAACATTACAACTTTAGATAGCATTTTATTTCTTTTTTGTTGTTGTTGTTATTATTATTTTTAAAATTATGTTTGTGCTATTTCTTATGTTCTGTATAATCCGCCATTAGTTGATTTGGTTCAATGTGTAATTGTATTACATGCAATAATGCCTGATTTATCAAGAGGCTCTCTGAGGTTTCAACTAAAAGCGCTATAAAAATGTCTTTATCATTATCTTCATCATCATCATCATAGTCGTCGTCGTCATCACATCCTCATCGCCATCATGGAAAGTTATCATTATCACATTATATTAAATCCCTTACTTTCCCCACTGATGGCTGGCCAGCAAGTCGTGTGTAACAGTTGTGAGGGATCTACAGTATTTGGTTGGTAAGGACACCGTTTGACACCAAAAGCTATTCCAAATCACCAGCATATTATCGGACACAACACGTGTTACATATGACATGGTTGTGATTTATTTGTTTCAATACTATACTCATATCAATAGATTATATCGCTGGTAATCTGAGAGGATATTACGGCCTTAGTCACCCGACCAAAAACCCCTATTCATTCTTTGACCAGAAACGGTTACTTCTATAAAGTATCGATAAAGTCAAATGAAAGTGATACTAAGCTGGTAGAAGCTGTCAACAAAAATGAATATATTATTATAACAGCTTCGAGAATGAACAAAATACTAAACACCAAACGTTTCTGGCGTCGATTGCATAGCGTTCCTCCCATGACCGGGCTGAGTTGTCGTATCAGTAAGGTCGTGGGTTCGAGCCCCCATCGCCGGGAAATGTTTATTCTCTATTGTCTTCTGGCACTTTTCTACTCACTTCATTTTCTGTTATTATCAACATAAGTGCCTGCTCCACTCACGTTCCTGAACAACCCTCCCCCCCCCCCCCCCCCCCCCCCCCCCCCACCGATAAAACCCTTAATTCATCAGTTAAAATCCAAACAGACGACAGAAAAGTATTTGGCACGTCTTGTCAGCCAGCGCTGTTACCATCTCGGGACTAGCCGGTCATACTGTAGGGAAAAATAAACACGTCCGTGCTTGGTATTCTCTTCTTTTCCCCAAGCTGTGATTACCATTTGTTTTGTTCATCATTTATTCATAGGTAAAATACGCTTTAATTGTCAAAACGTCACAATCCTGCGTTTTAACATTATAATAAATAAATAATATAATTTTATAGCGCCAATCTCCACTGAGCGTGTTCAATGGCGCTTTACAAGACACAGTTGACACGAGAATTTTAAGAAAATAAAATGTTGCAATTATAAATTTTTGAGGTTCAACACAAAAACGTCGCGAAGTTCGTTTGCGAGCCAACAGTTAAGCTTAATAGCTCTATTCTCAACACAAAAATAATATAACAAAGGGACGATTGAGAGGGACTCTAAATAGATACTACGGAGTGATGGATGGCGTTGATTGCAAAGAGTCCCTCTCGCGGCCAGGCGGAATTGTCGTAACAGTAGAGGGTCGTGGGGTCGAACCGCCATCGCCGCAAAGTTGTTATTCTCTTATTGTTTTCGCAAGATACTTTTTTCCTCCAGATCAAACATACCCAGCTACCCAATCACTACTGGTTTGTCAGGGTGGTCAGAAAAAAAAACAACCCAAAAAACAAACATGGAACCGACCTTGTTCCCTTTTCGTGTAATTGCAAAGGCTTCAGATGGGAATAGTACAACCAAATAATACTAAACACATTGCTTTTCTGACGAAGGGTTTGTATCCGAATTGTCCATTTTTCTGTACTATTTTCATCCGAAGCCTTTCTATTTTCACCTTTCTGTTAGTATTTTTACGACCCCGTGCTTCAGGCAGCCCCGACCCCGTGCTTCAGGCAGCCCCGACCCCTGTCTACTTTTCCCTTTGAGTGTGAAGTGAGTGCTCTATGGGGACCTCGTTTATGTATTATGTAAGAGTACAATAATATTAGTAAATATTTTCATCAGGAGTGGTCAAAATGATAACGATGCGACTCCAGTGTCATTGTTGTAGTTTTACCCAGTTTCGTTATAAAAACGGATTGATAAGGTGTTAAAAACGAATACAATCCTATTTCGCCCGTAACGAGTTAACGAGACATGGGATTTTTGGATCATTCGTTTGCTCTACCTTTTGTGTCATCGAGCACAGCACGGAGCCGCCCATAAAATGACTTGATCTTATGATATCATCATCTGGTTTGATTACACGATTGAGGTCAATCAATAGTACTATAACTACATTCTGTGATTATTGCTTTATTGAAAATATTATTATTATTATTATTATTATTATTATTATTATTATTATTATTATTATTATTATTATTATTATTATAATAATGATAATAACAATAATAATAATAATAATAATAATAATAATAATAATAATAATAATAATAATAATAATAATAATAATAATAATAATAATAATAATAATAATAATAATAATAATAATAATAATAATAATAATAATAATAATAATAATAATAATAATAATAATAATAATAATAATAATAATAATAATAATAATAATAATAAATAATAATAATAATAATAATAATAATAATATAATAATAATAATAATAATAATAATAAATAATAATAATAATAATAATAATAATAATAATAATAATAATAATAATAATAATACAGTATTTATTATCATTATTACTATTTTTATTATTATTAATCAATTTTTGCTATTTTTACCATTATATTATATTTCAAATAACTGAAAACATTAATCTACACTGCTTTAAAATCCCTATTGCGATTCAAGATTCCATATTTACTCGTCAATATACTTCTTTAATATGTGACGTCTTTGACAGTACAGGTCACCCAGTGTCCCCTTTTACCACAACAACAATAAGGGAAATTCATTCAAATCTTTGATTTACGTGTATAAATATCTTACCCAAGGAAGCAGAGATCAAAGCTTTTCACCATTATTTGCCATTAGTTAACTACCCGCCATCTTCAAATTCAAACATTCACAAATGTTTTCAATTCGATTTGAAACCAACCACGCAATTATTTATCCTGCCTATTTCTAGCCATGTGAAAAATGGTGAAGGTCACTTAATGGGACGAGTCATAACGAGTTTTTTATTACGAGTTTTATATTAGAGATTATTATTCCGAAACTTCATTGACCCCCACCCTCCTCTTGTACCAGCTAAAGTTTTGTTTTGTTTTTGGACAAGCATCTACACGTTTCATTCCACAACTCCCACCCCTACCACCACTTCTACAACTACTATTAACGCAAATATAACTAAAATAACATTTTTAAAAAACCTCCACCTAATTCAATGACCACGCACAACTGCACAGCAATAGAATAGTTATGTGGCTGAATAGATGTCACCGAACTAGCGATTCAATACATGTCGAATTATAATTCACCAACAGTTATTGACCTTATCAATTTGTTGTGAAATACCAAGCAACCGCCGGCCTGTCCACTCCAACAAAAAAAAAAACGACATGAAGTATTCATGATACCATTTGAATACAAAATACTCCAAATGCCTTTGAGCAAATGACATGTTGTGGCATACGAGCATTTTTTTCAATAATATTGATCATTTTGAATGAGGTCGAAGCATTTTCACGCCATTGGCTTTCATGCTATACATAAAGCAGTCGAGGTCAATCTTTTATCGTCCAGGGCCTGGTAATGCTTCAATACATGTTATAATTTGGACGCCTCCCTCTATTCATTAACCCACGACCACAAGTTTGGGGATTGCTATGTTTTTGTTGCTACTATCTTATTCAAGCAATTGAAATTTACGAAAAGGATAGCGAGCTTCATGGTATTTTTTTTTTTCAAATCAAGGCCGGGAGATACAAGTACAATTATGTTTAATCTACTTTATTTCCCATCTATTAGCTTAACTCAAATACTAAAAGAAAGGAAAGAAAGGTAAACAAACTTTAAATTAAAGCCCGCTCTTTATTCCAGATGAGTTCCGCGGTCTTTGCAAACCATAGCAACCATTTATAATTCCCGCAGGGTCTCCTATTATGAAACAAAAATACTCGTGAATAATAAATACAAACACAACTGCTACTGTCCCCTCGAGTTATTGATAAAACTCCTTTCCCTCTTTGTCCAAGCCTCTATCCACTATCCACCCCATCTCCAATTACCAACCTCTACTGTCGTATCTCCTTTTTCTCCCTCAGAACAATGTTTTATCGTAGGCTATTATTTGGTGGATTTGACATATTGAAGTTATACGCACAATTGTGGGATGCAGTCTTTGTTTAATAAGTAAGCACGCTACGTTGGATTTTATCATTGCCGTGGAAGTTTAAAGCGGCATTTTGATGTTCCATTGTCTAGAGTTGGAGAGCCGCAGTTCATTCTGAGATGCGGATTACATTTTTTTTTCAAACATAACATGCTGTCTTATTGACATTTATCATTAAATCTTCAAGTCATCATTTTTTAAAAATAACGTAAGCTATATGTTTGATTATACGTACTAGTGGAAGACCTTCAATATTTGCGGATCAACAAAGGCTATCGTAAAATGGCACTCGTCTACTTTAATTATTACATTATGCACCACTGTATACTGGAAATTGACATAGATCGAGACGAATCTTTTGAGCCATCAACGATCAAAATCGATCCGGCAATATAGTCTGTAGGTGCATAAAAATGAATACGTCACATGACCTGGGTTCCATATTTAGGGTTTGAGTCCAAAATGTTCTGTTTGGTAATCGTCTGTTCTTTTTCAAACTGTTCTATTCATTTTTGTTCATAACGTTTTACAAGCTTCTAGTAGCTTGGTATCGCACTCCAAACATTATACATTTGAGGAATATTTATGTGAGTTCAAAATCCAAATGGGGTTTGTAAATAAAGGAAAAAGAGAAGAATCGTATAAAAACAGAAGATAAAATTATCAATGTGTCAGAAAGCCAACTCAGGACGTAACTGGTACGCCTGGCTGAGAAATTGAGATTTGAGCCCACAACATCTCGTGATAAGTATTTTGTTCTTTTCTTTTTAAAAATGCCCTTGTGTCCACTATTGCCCAATGCTATTTACATTCCAATGACCATGACATCCTATTACGCCATCCACACGCCCAAAAATGTAGCCATCATTCCATAGTATGTTTGTCCTTGACCATCCAATGACTACAAGTATTCTGCCGTCCAATAGACAGTCGCCTTTTTGGATTGTGGCCAGAAACATTTGGGGATTTTTTCATAAGGGAATATAATATTTTAAAATCTTAATTCTTATATATTTAAAAGTGTCAAAAGTTGAAGACTTTGACAGCTAGGAGGCCGTCTTATTTTATCAATAACGACATAATATTAGACGCGACAAAGAGCGTTTAGTCGTATATCGTTGTTGTAGTTTTTCAGTTACGTTGTTTTGTCCAGGATAGTGGTTATTAACCTGTACGGTTTCTTTTTTGGCCAATATTATACTGTCCTATTCACTTGCAAGGTCACACGGGGACGGTCGCCCTCATCCCTTAACCTTTAACCCCAAGCGCTTTAACCCCTGACCAACAGTGTGGGATAATTACCCAAACTGCAGTGCATTCCCACACAGTGGGGTTACTCAAGGGGAAACAACCGATGGTTGTAACGTAGGGTAGGGAGGGAAGATCTCAGATCCTCCGTTAACTGGGGGCCTGGTGGGAAAGAAGTGGGGTCAGAAATACGATTGGACCCGTGTCCTACTGGAGAACAAAATTATCTTATCTACTTCTATCCGTTATCGTTCGAGAAATAAAAAAATATATGATTAAGCGACCTTCTCAAAACAAGACCATCTGACCTTTATTTCTAGACATGTTGCCTAAGAGTCCAATTAGATCAACAGGTCGCAAGTTCTAAAATAGGCGGAAGTCCCAGGTTTTGTTGTTTTTGCCAAGGTCATTTAAATCGATCCATATTTGAAGGACCAGATTTCTGGACAAATGTTTTTAAAACTAGAGTACGGCAGTAAACAAATCACAGAGAATCAAATATGGAGATTCTGTATCTGAACAACGCTCACTAGTTACTGAGCAATAGAAAATCATTTTCAATGTTTTATCGATGAATCAAAATGGAACACTTTCAAAGAGTTTTCTACGAATTCTATATCTGTTGTAATCTAGTAGTATACTATCGTTCATCGATGACAATGACTTTTTCATTTTGTCCAGAATTTATTTTAACTTCCATGGATCCAGATTCGTTGAGGTCTTAGCTTTTTGTGTTTTTGATATTATGTTGCTTGTCGTATAGATAGTGTGCGCTTCGCTAAGAATCTCACATCATTGCCATCCGAATAAATATAACGGATCACCACACAAATCTATGTGTAACCTTGGACATTTATAGTCTGGATAATACAGTCCAGTGAGAATAACTCATAAACGCGGATTGCAAGAAAATAATAACAAAGACCCAAGTGAGGTCAATTTTGTTCTATCTATAGATTCATCAATATATGAAGTAAAGTAAATCTGACCTGAAGGAGAAAGCGTGTTTGTAGCCCGAACGGTAGAGTGTACTGATTCCACACACCATCCAGTACTTCGTCATTCTGTTGAACTCATCACAAACTTGTTTTCATTTGCCCAGAAAACGTTTACTTCAATGTCGATAGATTAAACTGACCTATCACTCTAAAAAAAAATCTCAAACCTGAGACCTCTCTCAACTCGCCTAAAAGTCAACCCTTTAGACGAGTCTTTTGACCAGTTTAGGATCATTTGAATGGACCAATATTTCAAGTAAACTCTCTCAATTGAAAAGAAATGTATTTTTCTTAAATCCAGAGTGCGGCAGACAATTATACAGACATCTTATTCAGACGGCAACAAGCAATCAGGAGCGATTTTACAAAAGCAGTTGTATTCAATAACATATTCAAAGTTTTGAGAGGTCAAGGATTATTTGCCTCGGCATTTTCAAAATGGACCTCTAATAATAGGAAGTGATATCAGTACTCCATCTTT
>NC_088360.1:67690735-67700735 GCF_034508935.2 Berghia stephanieae | reverse complement strand
ATATAGAGAGAGAGAGAGAGAGAGAGAGAGAGAGAGAGAGAGACAATAGTTGAACATTTATAACCATAATATTATCTTTTCAAAAAAAAAAAAAATGTCACTATTTGAAAATCCTATTTGTTTTTTTTTTTCAAATCTTAAATTAAATACGATATAAAGAAAACGAATATTAAACAACAAAACCAAAACCTTGATTGATTGATTGCTTTGAGTTAAGGCTATAAGTTAACAAAGGCGCTGGGTTAACTCAGTTCAGTTCAGTCAGAATGAAGGAACAAAATAATACTTCAATCATAATAACACATTTCAAGAAGAGGAGGGGGGGGGGGGGGGGTGAATGTTTTTCGTAATTCATCTTGAACAAAATCGGCCGGGTAGGTCACCTCAAATCCTTCTGGTTTTTCTGTACCTCAAAATCTAACAGAGCTCTGACTGGGAATTGATTCAATTGAACTCTCCACTGTTTGAGCAACTCAATAATTATTCTTCTGATTTGTTTGATGTAAATTCATGTGAGTTATTATCAGTTAACCTAGCTTATAAAAACGAAAATAAAGGACAAATACCCCTACATTGATGCTTTTATGTCATAAATGTCAATGAATTTGACATTTTATAATTGTTTTCATAAGTTTTGTGGATTTGCAACAGACCCAAATACATTGTTCCAACTTTTCTTATGTAAACATTATCTGCGTAATAATGTAAATCAAATTTTAGAATATTGAACTACAAGTCAATTTTCAGAACCTTGAGCCCCTCGATGTGATACCGTTTTGATGCAATGGGCTACAAATATGGATTGATTGGACTGGCCCTCAACTTGTCAAAAATTCTCAAATCTGAGGTTTCTGTCTTCAGATGATTAAATGGAGTTTTATTTGGTAAGGCATGACAGAACAGAAGATAGTTTGTCCTGTATTCTCTCACCTAAATTTGTTGTTCCTTGATTCCATTTTAGACGTCTATCAACCTGGTTGAGTCTGTTGAAAAAAAACCCAAAACATTGTTATTGTGATATTTATGTCGGAGAAAGATCCTAGAGATCTAGTATTTATCTGTTAATTATTATTTCTTATTTGCTATTACTCCTAACTACTCAAATATGCAGAATATTTCTGTAATTTTTTGATTGAATAAAAAAGTTCAAGTACCATAAAAGAGCAGCATAGACCTTTTTTTCGAAGCCTATCTGACGTAGTGACAACTGACTTCATTAATCCATGTCCATAACGACCATACAACACCATTATGACCTCGTGCGGTCAGTTATTTCCCACCCACAAGCCACCTGACCACAATTCGAAACCGATTATTATTATTGTAGTAGTAGTCAAACGAGACGGATATATCTGTTGACTATTAGTAGAGCCATCCATCCACCCTGCCCATCTCATCACAATGTACTCCTACCTCATTAGATGCACTGCTTAGAAATCAGACACTTTGATAGAACACGGGGATTAGAATTCACACAGCATGCCTTTGACGACATCCAATTTCATGGTGAAATCTATCATTTCGAGCTATTTAATTAGAAAAATAACTGTTGTTCCAAGTTAAACCATGGAGATTCGTAAAATATCTTAAAGATTATTTGACGTGGCCTAAAAAACGCCTTTTTTGTTGTTGAAATGCATTAACCTTCCCTATAGAGGTAATGGTCTTTCGAGTTTTAGCTACGACATTTCTGCACTCTATGCGACCATGTGGTCAAGTGGTATCACTCTCGCCTTCGGATCGGAAGGTCCAGGATTCGAGACCCACTCTGAGCGGCTCATAGTTTAGTCCTTAGAAAAGGCCCGTTGTCTCTGGCAGAAAAGATTGTATTATCCCATAACAGGCTTCACGTCTCGTCCTACATGTCAAGTGCGGGTGCTGGCTGGGGACCCCTTGTAAGGCTTTTGAGCACAGTTAGTGGATATTGCACTATATAAATGCACTATTTTATTCTTTACGTGATTTCGTGAGACAGTGTTGTTTAATACTTGAAAGTATTCTATATTTTTCTCATAGGATTCCAAGCCGATAGTAACGATATGGATATGGTTAATCATAATGGCAAAATATATTAATTATGCCATTGTTTTGAAAATGTTTAATAAAGCCAAGATTATATGGGAAACATAATATTATTTATAATAATAATAATAACAATAATAATAATAATAATAATAATAATAATAATAATAATAATAATAATAATAATAATAGATCTTTATTGTCCATAAATATGGCAATTTGTCATTTAGTTACACTTGTTATAACGTTAAACGATAACTGTAACATTGAACAGATATTTCACTCCTACTTATTTTCTCTCTCTCTCTCTCTCTCTCTCTCTCTCTCTCTCTCTCTCTCTCTCTTTCTCTCTCTCTCTCTTCCTCTCTTTCTTATATTCAACTGCCGTGTTCTAAATCTCCACATATTATACATTTAAAAAGATTTTGGCCAGAAAAGTCGTCCTTCAATTATTCTTCACTTCTTGAAGTTCCAGATTTGACAGTTTTGACAAGGTTAAGGTAATTTTAATCAGTCAATATTTGAAAGACAAGCTTCCTTGTCAAACATTTTAAATCGTTATTATTCAGATTGTGCCTGTTTCCATGTCATCGCTCAATGGTTTTAATTTCCTTGAAAAAAGTTGCTCATCTCTCAATCAATCCTCTTAACTATTATCCGTGTGTCTGCCACGCCAACTGAGCCATACTTTAATATCATAGAGTACACGCTGTCCGATAGGCGACTTTTTGTGTAGGATTCTCACAATACCCTGCAATTTGCATGGTCGCTTACTTATCACACTATTTTACTATTGCAATATAAAAAGATGAGAGACATTCGCTCCAAAGTTGATTGACCTTGTCGTCTTGACACCTGACCGTGGCTCTACATACGGGCATCTGCTCTTCTCCACTCGGTCACAAAAAGCAATTATGAATGCATGTCGGTCATAATGATAAACTATTATTTTCAATCTACATTGTCTACAAGAAAACTGAATGCTTTGAAGCGACAAAAGTACAGCAACAATAAGTACTGTATGACTGTAGTGTCCATATGTCTGGGACGTTAAATCATGTGTCCTTAAAGTGCAAATATAATGATGTTCATCAGCTCCACTTCAGCGTATCAGACCGATAGTTTTCCCACACACCTTCAAGCTGACGACAATGCGGCTTTATTATGACAAAAAGCATGTTTGACAAAAAGCTTGGCCACAAAATTTAAGATCAATAATCACTCGATTAAAATGACTCTCAACTTGTATTTAAAAAAGTCTTAAACACGTGAATTGATACATTAGGCCTTATCATTCGATAAAAGTGATACAATTCAAACTTCTTAGAAGTCTCGGATTTCAGACTTTTTGACAATCGATCGATATTTTGGTTAAAGAAATTGGCCAAAATGAAAACAAGTACATTGTCAGAGTACACAGAATGGTGCTGGTCATATTTTGGTCGGAAGGCTTTCAACATCAACACTTTTTAGAATTTGTTTAAATTCCTCATTAGCTGACAGCGACATCTAAACAATGTCATGGAAATAGATTGCAGTTTTAGAATCATGGAATAATATGGCTTTGATTATTTTATTTATGTTAATGAGGAAAATGAATACAAGAAAACAACTGGATGGTTTGTTTTTATTCTTCTGATCATTTAAAAAATGTAATCAACTTCTGGGAATTGAGTCACCACGACATGTCATCAAGTTGAGACGGTGGGTCACCTATTTCAATTTACTTCTATTGACGCTTTGCGCTTCGGCAAAGAAAACTTGTAACATCCTCCAGCCGGATATAACGTCCCAACTAACAAAATAATGTATGACCTTGAACGTTTATAGTCTGATTAATACAATTGAGTGAGAACTACTCAATAAAAAAGGCTAGCTAAAAACAATAATAAAGAGTTGAGTAACGTCTAGATGGTTTCTTCTATAGATAGAACGAAGTTGACGTCACTCAGGACTTTGATGTTGCTTTTTGCCATCCATGTTTATGAATGATTCTCATTAAACTGTATTAACCAGACAAAAACGTTTAATGTTACACATAATTTAAAGTGTTGGTCCGTTATACTTCCGGATGGCAATGTGGTGAGCTTCTTGACCAAGCGCATACTATCTATAACATGCTGTCAGGAAGAAAAACAAAACCTAGAAAATAACCTAACAAAACAGAACAACAATCTTTTTACTTATTATGTGGTCACAACATTAGGATTTAGGATATTCGGACATAAATATAACTTCGATCAAAAATGATTGTTTAAAAAATGAGCGAAATTCGAAAGAAAATTCTTTAAAACTATTTTTTAAAACATATTTTCAGCAGTCCACAGCTCCTAGAACCGTGATGTTTTCTTTTATATCGTTTAACAATAATTCAAATAAAGGATATCACCTAGATAAGTTCTTCCAATAAATTCATTCTCCGTTTGCAGCAATGTTACTTGGCCATCGTTGTATTTGACCACAATGCCATATTTCTTGTTCTCCTGCTGTGACGTCCTGCAGGTTAATGTCCCTCAAACATTGACCACAACACCATATCAGCAGCACGATTCTTTCCATTCAGACGTATCAGTGAAAACGATATGGACAGGTCTACCACATAAAGGCTTTGTAGACTTCGTTGAGGTTACTATTCAGGTTTCAGATCGATGCATACAGTCGTCCTTATCATTCTTTTTTCTGCATACCGCATGACAAACCATGCTAACAAACGGATTGCTCGATAAGCTTCTCATGATGAGGCTTTTTGAATGACAATGGCATTAGTCACAGATTTGGGTTTTTGTATTTTTTAGAGCCAACGGACAAATGAATTTCATTCAATAATATTGTTGTAGCTGGCGTGCATTGTTTCGTTTTCCTTTCTTTTATTTAACAAAGAATAATGAAGTATATATATATATATATATATATATATATATATATATATATATATATATATATATATATATATATTGTCATATGCAGAGTCCTTGCACTGAGATGACAACAGCAGCAGCTGGGATATGCTCCTGTGTCACACGAAATACTTTTGTTAAACTTTACCTTACCTTAACATTGTGCCGAATATATATTTGCCGTATATCTGGGATTTTTAGAATGTATTTATGTTTTCACTGTTTGTTTGTTAGTTTGGTTGTTGTTTTTTAATTTTTTTTTAATTTTTTTTTTTATTTTTTTTTTGTTGATGTTTGCATTTTACTCTTTTTCTAAAGCTGCTCTATTAATTTTTGTTTCATACTTCTTACCCTAACATTGAACCCTAAATTTTCAGTCCCACGAGGCAAACAAAAAGGTTGGACAAATTTCTCTCCTTTTTCTCCAGTCTTTGACTACATCTCTGACAAGATTGCTGTCTAGCTTCCATTCTTCCAATTTCAACCCTTCTGCATCGTGTTGTTCTCGGCTTTGCCTGTCCTCTCTGTCATTGCGGAGTCGACTCCAAATCCAATCCAATCTCCTTTCATACAACACTAACTTTATCAACTTTCGCTGGGGGATAGCGTTGCTTCGTACCGAAAGGTGCCTTTAGCAAGTCACCTCTCACCCTAGCTCAATTTGCGGCGCTGCACTGCGACTGACGCCTGGATTATTCCCGTATGGGATGAATAAAGGGATTTTTTAAAAAAATATTCAATAACCACTTATTCATGTTTCCAGCTGTTCTCCCATTTTTGCCCGTGCTCTGTTCAATGTTACCCATTCATTCCCGGGGAGCTCAATTCGTGGGATAGTTCTTCTCTCGGATCTTCAACAGCTTCATTTGCATGATTGTCCCACTCCCTCCATATGGAAAGCCTGTATACAGCTGCATGGGAGATCAATGAGAAGAAATTTGACAAAGTATGAAACTGTATAAAACTGAACGCTTTGTGCACACCCGGGAATAGGTAGAAATGGATGGAAATCAACGGGAAAAGATAGTGCAAGACATTCAAGGACGGAAAGGAACTTTGTCTTGTGACAAAATGAAATTATATGAAGATCATTCATGGACGGGAAGAGTGAAAAGGCTAGAAAAATACGGCTCCATGATAAAGTTAGTTATTATCAATAATGGATAGCTTAAAAGTGCTGGCACAAAAAGTGCGCTAGGGGAACGATTTAAACATTGCAGAGCGTTTTGAGCATGTTCCCGTTGTGAAAATACGCATTTTTACGTACATTGTGAAATTCGAGTATAATATATTCAAAAACAAAGGAAAGATTAGTATCATAAAGGTATATTATCATAACTCTACATTACAATAACGTGAGGAACAGCTGGTCACACCAAATCAGATATCTTAAAAACCACCAATATTAATGGTATGCATTCATTAAAACACCAATTCTGCCCTCCAGATCAATCGAACCAACTCAATGACAATGTGTATATTTAAAAATGAATCACACAACTGTCAGGCAAAAAACAACAACAAAGATCTGAGTGAGGTTAATGTTATTCATTCTATTTTACCCGACAGTAAACATACACACACCTCGTCTTCAGTCAGCCGGCCATGTTTAACGGAGTCGGCCTTACAGTCGATAAGTGAAAAAAATGCATGGTATATAGAGTAAAAAACCCGTGGTCTGGCACACAGATGCAGACAAAATGTATTTTCATCACAAAATGATGGATACTGACTGGGAAGGAGATCTGAAAGAGAAAACACACGAAAGCTGATTATGTCCGTCTGAAGACGGCGTCGCTTTGTAAGTACAACCAAACTGACATTGTTAGAGGAAGGCCATTATTTTTCGACAATACGGAGTTATAGTTAGACACCGAAGCTCGCCTAACGAACGACTTGCCCAACACGTGACCATTTTTTTTCTCGCGTCCTCTCGTCTAATCTCGTCACTCCCGAATAGAAAGAGGAGGCGGAGCTCATATGATATAACGCAATGAAAGTTCTGTCCGGTGACGGGTGGGGGGATATCACCTCTCCAAAACTTACCTTATTATATGAGATCTTGAGATTCTTATCCAATCATCGATTGCTCGTTTGACAGTTCGCTTGTGAACAGTTAGGAGACCATCTCTTGATTTATGGGCAGGCGGCTTTGCGTAAAGGCGGTGAGTGTTGTATACATCAAAGAGTACCGCTGACCGATGGGTAAATAGTGGTTGTGTAACCCAAAAGCCCTGCCGTCTCGACTGCAAGGTCTTGTATGTAATAGTTGCGTCGCCATCTCAAGGCTCAGGAATTAATTAGTGAGCTGATTCAAACAATGTGGGTTTCAAATTTATCGTATACGTAATCATTTGGAAGCTACAGAGAAAGGTGTTTTTGTGTAATCCCTTTCACACACACACACACGCGCGCGCGCACACACACACACACACACACAAACATATACAAACAATACACAAACAATACACATCCCTGGTCATCTATTGCCTATATTATTAATGTTAATATATACATCCCATGCTGATTGTCACTACCCCCCCCCCCCCCAACCATTTCCACCATCCAAGTACCAGCGGCCTTTTCTCTTTGATTTCGTATCATGGTCTACCCGAAGCCCAACACCTCGATCGTTTGTGGGTCAACCCACCCCCCCCCCCCTCCCCCCACCTTCCCCCGTAATCAATTTATAATTTTCTCTCTGTATAGAGCGCCACATGCACAATTATATACTATTGAATGACACTGACCTTGCCCTCCCCTAGCACAAGCCAACAGCAACCCAGGCTATCCTCTATCACGTGACCTTAGATCCGATGCTGCATACCGCTTGAGAGTCTTCACTATCCAGATCTCGTTCATGGTCACGTGAGAAGGCTATATCCGTTCGGGTTCGGCGTTCGGGTTCGGCGTTCAACCCGATTTCGTTAAAAGCCCAATGACTCAACATGACTGCTAGGGAAAGCTCAGAAATCGACAACCAAAATCAGTCACCACAAACAATAACAACAACACTGCATGCTATGAAAAAAAAGACAGGTATTTAAATTTTGAACCAGAAAACTCGTCCCTCAAACATCGATCTATAAAAAGGATCCCTATCTTGTCAAAAACTCTCAAACCTTTGACGTTCGCGAAGTCCCATGTTTGAGAGTTTTGACAAGATTGTGGTCATTTTAATCGATGGATATTTGAAGGACGAGTTTGGGTTTTTTTTTGGTCCAAAATTTAAATACGTGTTTTTTCAGAATGAATACAACAGAATACTAAATAATACTAATAAAATTGTGAGCTGGCTCTTTATTACTAATCTTGGCGTGTTCTAGAATAACAGCTGGTCATCGAATTATAAGCATTATGATGGTAATGGTTATGGGGGCGATGATAGCGCAGTTGGTAGTGGTGATAAAGATGGTGTTGGTGATTAGGGTTTTGCTTTGGGTCATTACATGAATTCCCCTGATATAAAGAGTGCCATTATCACGATCGGCATATTGGCAAGAGAGGCGTAAAAAGGAAAAAAGAAAACAAAAGAAAAACAAACAAACGAGGTATTAATCCATCATGCCATACGAAGCTCTTTCATGTCTCTACGATGCAATGGTTAATATCGGGTTTGTTATATGATAATGAAATGGACGTGTAACAGTGTCAGTATTGACGTTTAGTTAAAATAGTCACAACATCCGCCAGCCTGATATAGTCTACCAACATACAATACTATGTGTAACCTTAAACGTTTATATCTGATTATAGATTATAGTTCGAAATAGAATGAGTGAATGCAACTGTCCTGATGACCATATAGATAGTATGCGCTTGGCTAAGAAGCTCATAACATTGCCACCCGGAAGTATAACGGACCAACACACAAAACGGTGTGTATCCATGAACGTTTATAGTCAGGTTAATACAGTTCAGTGAACATTACTCATAAACGCGGATGGCAAAAAACAATAACAAAGACCAGAGTAACGTCATCTTCAAACTATCTATAGAAAGAACGAAATTGTCGTCACTCTGCTCTTTGTTATTGGTTTTAGACAGGCATTTTGGTGATTACTACTCACTGAATTATATCGAGCAGACTATAGATGGTGTGCGCTTGGCTAAGAAACTCACAACATTGCCATCCTGACATAAAACGGACCAATACAGAAAACTATGTGTAACTTTGAACGTTTCATTGCTCAGTTTAGTGAGAATTACTCATAAACACGGATGGGGAGAAAAAAAGCAATAATAAAGACCCGAGTGACGTCGACTTCGTTCTACTGTAAGCGTTCAAGGTTTCCCTCAGTTTTGTGTGTTGCTATGTTATATCCGGCTGGCGGATGTTGTGATTATTCAATTTTTTGCAAGTTCATTTCCATTGCCATCGTCAACTAACTAATCTATCTTATCCTGAAAAAACATATTTTTATTCACAGAAATGTTTTACTTCTAATAAGTTTTATTATTAATCGATTTAGCTGACCCCTACTTGTCAAAAAGGCTAAATTCTTTTCAAAGCTGAGTAAAAAAAAACCCTGTAAACCCGAAGAAGTTTCCGAAGCTTCGAGTCCTTTACCCAATTCACTCACTGTTGTACGCTGGAAAGACACGTTAAAAAGTGTGGCCAGAAAACTTGTCCTTCAAATATTGATCGATTTAAATAATTCTCATCTTGTAAAAAAAAACCCCAAAAACTCTCAAACCTGGGACATCGCCATATCTTCACGGAATCCCAGGTTTGAGAGTTTTTACCAAGATGTGGTCATTTAAATCGATCGATATTTGAAGGACGACTTTTTTGGCAAAATGTTTTTAACGTGTCTTTCCAGAGTACTGCAGTGAATTGGGTAAAGGACTCGAAACTTCTGAAAATTCTCAGGGTTGACAGTTGTTTTTTTACTCAGTTTTGAAGAGAATTTGAGCCTTTTTATTGACAATTTGGGGCCAGTTAAATCGATTAATAATAGAGTCAATTTGAAGTAAAACATTTCTGTTTCAAATGAATAAAAATGTGTTTTAAATATGTGTGGTTCTAAAGTACGACAGTGAACTGGTCAATCCATTGACATTGGAAGTCGACGTTTTTT
>NC_088360.1:67668235-67688235 GCF_034508935.2 Berghia stephanieae | reverse complement strand
TTCGGGCTCAAAACCCTTCTGCCAACAACAAAAGATAATGAAAATGCATAAATACATTACAAAAATAAAACCCAAATCAATGGCATTTCTCCTTCGACGATCTGGGTTTATTTTTAATAATAATGTATTTATGTTTTAATTGTTTTGTTTGTTTTTTTTGGTTTTTTTTTTTTTTTTGCTGTTGGGTGAAGAAGTGTTTTGAGCCCAAAACATTCCGTGTCTGGTATTGGTATTGTGCTATTTTTTTCAAGCTGTTATACTAATTTTTGTTTATGATATAATCTCAAAATACGTTTGCCTCGTCCTCATCTACAACAACACTGCAATGACCTTTTCCGTGGCCTCGTATTAATGTAGACATGTCCAAATTTTAGGACGAATAAAATTAATGTAATATGTAATTTATAGTGGATTGTATGACAGGTTGATTGTCATTTGATTGCCTATTACGAACTAGGTAGGATGGAAATAGGAACTGTAACATGATCATTACTGATGTCGAATGGTTCATTTAGAATTCAATATACATGTATGTATATGGTTGATTATATATACCTATGAAGGTTTCTGATTTAGATTCTCTGTCGAACACTGACAAAATACCTCCCCATACCACAAATCCACATAGTCAAACATAGAGGACCAGGATTCTAAATATCAATTAGTAAACAAATGATCTACCTGCCAAATAAATTATTATACGTATTGCCCATTAAGCCTATTGGCATGAAGGGCATCAAGGAAGGACCTCTATCTCCCTCTGGCCATCATCTCCATCATCCTTGATGGTATTCCCCACCTATTGTCAACTACATCTTCCTCGCAAGATTCCTCCTCTTCCATGTTAACAATTACCTGGAACTTGTTTTTGAGACAGATTGTGAAAGCGTAGACAATATTGGAATATTTAAGTTTGTCTGTATAATATCGTACTCTTTGCTTAATTGGACGTATTTAATTTGAAGTTGCTCCGAGTTTGATCCTCAAAATATCTGCTATTATCAGATGGTGGTCACTTCCACCAACTCTCATAACCCTCACATCAAGGAATGGCCCTCTCCACATCTTATTGATGAGTATGTGATCGATTTGGTTTCTATCTCTGTATTGTGAGGTCCGTGTCAGTTTGTAGGGCCCCACCAATTACGTTACAAAATCACAGTAGTTTCTCATCATTCTCACCACATCTCTCTTTCTCCATTACTTTTCCAGTCAATATTACATCCTACTTAGCGTTCAGGCCGCCCATTGATATTTTATTTCCATGATTCTAGTTTGCTTGTTTTTTTCTACCTCACTGGTCAACTGCTAATAAAAGTTGGGGTTTTTTGTAGTTGTTTTTTTGTTTTGTTTTTTTGAGTTTTTTTTGTTTGTTTGTTTGTTTGTTTTTTGTTTTTGTTTTGGTTATTTTTTGCCTTCTTCCTTACTGTCATTTCTAGGCCTGTGTATGATGGTAACATTTACATAGTATCTTTCTTTTATTCTAACTTTGTTGGTCTGTTGTTAAAATATTTCAATTTCATCAAACTCTCTCTCTCTCTCTCTCTCTCTCTCTCTCTCTGTCTGTCTCTCTCACTCTCCCTTCCCCCCCCCCTCTCTCTCTCTCTCTCTCTCTCTCTCTCTCTCTCTCTCGCTGTCCTCACTCCCGTAGTTAGCATCCTTTCAGTCATGATCCACCTACTCTTGCTAATGTCTAAGATGTCGAGGTCAAATCATCGCATTTCTGCAATGAGTTGTGCCAGCTTGCTAGCCCTGTACATCGTTCGTACATTCCAGAATCAAATTTTAGTCTCGGCTGTTGCGACAAATAGAGATACTCTCATTTTCCTGTCAGTAGCTCCTTGCGGCCTTCATCACTGCCATGCACACGAGCCTCTTCCAATAGTCCCAGGAGTCCAGTGTTCGTCTGTTAATCATTCATATTAATGTCCTACGTTGCTATTTCTGTAACGTGTTGGTTTTTCTAGATTTGGGTTGTTAGCCCTATACCTAAACCCCAGGATTCATTTTGGAGATAAACTCCTAAGCTTGTTGCTCTCCCGAGCTATAGATCATGCCTACCCTTAGTTTTAGCTCGTGTCCTACTCCTATCTTGGTTGCAATTCCTATCTGTGAATATGGCAAAAATCCTAATTTGTAAAAATGTTTAGTTAAAGTCTTTAAAACAAAAGCATTGAGGATCTCCAATCACGACGATTATAGATAAAATGGAAAAGACAATGTTTCTTTCTTTCAATTTTTTATTTTTTTTTGCATTCCTTTTAGGAGTCCGAAAATAAAAATATAAGATAAAAACTTTTCATTCGAGATCCTTTTCCCTTGTAATCTTCGTAAATACAAAGCGGTTTGTCTTCAATTTATTACTCCAGAACATTGAATATGAATATAAACACATTAACGAACTCAAAGTGCATTTGAAAAATTAAACAAATGCAGAAGGACTAGCTACAGTGATATGTTGCAGCCATGCCTTTAGTATTCAATTTTTGAGTAAATATCTCAACATGAAATTATTATAATGGTTTAAATCAATTCAATTTATAGCTTTATTTTGGTTTATTGACTTTCAAATGTACATTCAAGATTATGACTAGCTTTAACTCCAGTGTATTTTATCTAGGCTTCAACTGTAAATTAACTTATGATCAAACTTAATAACAATTAAATTTTAAAAATAACAAAGTTGCATTATTTTTCTTGAAAAATATCTATTTTATCTCATACGTTTCAAGTTTCATTCTAAACACGGACATTCTAAATTATTAAAACAGTAAATTGCATGCGGTGATACCCAATGTAATTGGTCGATGTTGTGTTTGACAACGATGGAGAGAGTTTGACTCTAATGTTGTATTCCAAAATCTACAATCTCGTGGATCCAAATCACGGACCGCTTTTTTTTTCGCGGATGGATGCTAAAAATTCACCCAACATAAGTCAATAAAATAACAAAAGAAAAAAATAACATAAGAAAATGAGGTTTAAGTGGCCCGACCCATGTCAACTGGGCAATAGATGGAGAGGTCTACTTGGTAACAAAAGTCTGCCATTCATTTGGTCAAACCATCTGCCTCCATTGGCACACAAAAAACATGCAGCCAATGACAGGCAACCAAAGGCTACTGCATGCATTCGTTCAATGAAATATGGGTACGAAACTGTGACTTATCATAACCTCCCTCCGCGCATGCGTGTGTTTGTCATACAGTCGGCGATTGGTCGAGAGAATGAAGACAATAAGAAGTGAACTTTGACATAAAGAAGGGTCAGCGCCTATGGCTGACATAAAGAAACGCTGGTAGATTTCGATTCAATGGGGTTATATTTCACCATAATGCTGAATGATTGGATGAAAAGGATTTTTTTCCAACTTTTTTTCCTCGGCCCCCTATTAGTTTTATAATGTTTTATGTTTGTCATTTTTGAGGTGCACAATGACAAAGAAACCACTCTACATTTCCATGCTATTAAACTTCTGAAAGAGTGTAAGGATGAATTAACGAAAAGAATGAAAAGGGGAAAAAATAATGAATAAAAATTAAGAGTTAAAAAAGGCTATATCGAAAGTATTATGGTTGTCCACTGGGGTGTTTGAGAGGGAGACAACAAAGGGGAATGAATGGGAGTAACTCTTACCTCTTTTATCTTGGGGTAGTGGTGGTGGCGGTGTTTGATGAAGAGGCATATTGGAGAAGAATAGAATATATGCCTGCAGCATGCATCCACCAACCATTGTTCATCCATCGTTTCTAATAACTCGTGTTATACCCCATACTTCTTTTTTTTTATACTTTGCTGTCAGGATTGATGATGGCGAGTAATTATTGGATAGCCAGCGGCGTTGATTGTGGTGGTCGGTTGTGAGTCCTCTCATGTGGTTGCAGATGGCCAGTCAAGATAAAGAACATTATATTTTCAGCTTTATATCACCACTTTTATTTGCATTAGTCATTTTATATTACTGCTTATTATGAAACAGGACTGAATGACTTGTTTTGATGCTTTTATATGAGGTAACTGGAGTTATGTGTGACAAACACATTTTCACAAAGCTGAAGGGGAAAATATATACAACAGTGGTAAGACCAGCAATGTTATATGGACTAGAGACAGCAGCTACAACAAAGAAACAAGATAAAGAAATTGAGGTGGCAGAAATGAGGATGTTGAGATGATCACTTGGCTGGACTAGAAAAGATATAGTGAGAAATGAACGAATCCGAAGGTTGACTGAAGAGAAGAATTTATCAATAAAGATGAGAGAAGATAGATTGAAATGGTTCGGACACGTAAAGAGACGAGAGAGGGAGCACGTGGGAAGGAAAGTATTTGGCTTACAAATAGCGGGAGAGAGGAAAAAGGGACGCCCAAAGACTAGATAGTGGGATACGGTAAAGGATGACATGAAAGAACTGGGCCTGGAGGAAGATGATGCTCTGAACCTAGATGCATGGAAATGTGGAATTCATTATGATAACCCTGCAAAATGCGGGATAAGCTGAAAGAAGAAGAAGAAGAAGAAGAAGAAGAAGAAGAAGAAGAAGAAGAAGAAGAAGAAGAAGAAGAAGAAGAAGAAGAAGAAGAAGACTGCTTTTATACGAGACAGCAAAACTTGCACGTTTAACATGGACATGCTATGAATGAAAAGGTTACGAGACAAATCGTAATGGAGGGGGACTATAGCGCGGTTTCCCTGTATTGTTGTATGTTCGTAAGAAGTTAAAACTTCACTCCTCAAACAAAAAGCATCGAACTGCAGAAATAAGAAACGTAAAGAAACAAAAACAAAAAGAAGAAGACTGGACCACGGTTCTATTCATAGGTTTGGATCCACACCATCAAAAGTAAATGATAATACATAGTGAACAAAGTAAACAGCAGCATAACCCGATACCTAACAAATGGGAATGATTAATATTACCTTTCCATGTGCTCGGGGTCATTGGTCACATTGCAAAAGTGTTCAAAGTGACCCACGTAGTGAAAAGTGTTCACAGTTTTCGAACTATCCAATATCACAATTGGTCATTTTGTTCAGCTTTGACACATGTGTATGTTTACAACTTTCACAAACAAAGCAGCGTGTTTACATTAATTAAGAAGAGTCCAATCCTTAGAGATCAACATATCATGTGATCGATGACTCGGTAGGACGAAAACCTGAATATAGATCGACCCCATTGTGAATATTCATATTTTGGTGGTAAAATAGCTTTTAACATAAAATATTAGAATGGTCATCACATCATATTCTACGAGTGAGGCCCAAAAACCAACAACTTTGTAATAAAAAATGAATAAATAAATAAAATTCCCTTTATTTTTCCCAGAGTAGAAATTTGTCTTTAGGGTATATTCCAAGGGAAGACGAATAATTCAGCGTCAGCCGCAGTGCAGCATCGCAAACTGAGCTAGGGCGAGGTGACTTGCTCAAGGTCACACAGTGCAGTGGGTATTCGAATTCGGTACCTTCCGGCTACGAAACAAAGACCGTACCCCTTAGCCATGCTGTAGAAAGGATTATCACAATATATACAAGCCGAAATCAATTAAAGTAAAACAAGGCAGATTATATAGTTGGAATGACATTGACGTCACTCAGCTCATTGGTATTGTTTTTAGACAGACATTTTAATCTTTAATTCCCCATGACATAATATCAATCAGACTACAACTTTTTAAGGTTATACTCGTACATAGTTTTGTGTCTTCGTACGTTGTATCGACTGGCGGATGTTGTGAGTAACTTTAGCTAAATGTATAGTATCAGTCGGTATCTCTTTGATTCCACTTTTTTTGTCAATTACTTTTCGTTCATGGAACAGTATGCCCGGTTATAATAACCTTTTTAATATTGTGAAGACATACAAAAATATTCAACATAATATCAAAATGGAGCGAACCCAATCAACATCTTTTTATTTTTACCTGCTCTTCCCCCATATTTTAGAATTTGGCCAGAAAACTCGTTCTTCAAATATCGATCGGCAGTGCTGGATTTGGAAATTTAGTGTTGTACACTGAAAAATAAACGCTTTTTTATTTATTTCAATCAAAACATGTTTAATGTCAAATATCCATGAATTAAGATTGGTTTTAACTTCTAGAAAAAAAAAAATTAATATCCGAGTCATAACATTATTGGATATATTTACAACAGAAGTCATGCTTAGTAATAGACTTACGTGCGGCTATGTGATCTTGTGGTATGACACGCCTTCGGATAGGTCCTGGGTTCGAGTCCCACTCTGAGTGGCGCATAGTTGATTCCTTGGAGAATGCTCTTTACTCACATTATCTCACCGTACTCATGTGTAAAATGATTAGCTGGTCGTTAACTGCTTTATCTCTGTCGGAAAATTGTAATATCGCCTAGCAGGCGGCATGTCTCGTCCTACATATTAAGCGTTGCTTTTGGCTAGGGGCTCCTTATGAAGCGGTTTGAGCAAGTTAAATGGACATTGCGCTATATAAAAGCTCAAGTTTTTTATGTTTGTCGGAGAGTAACTAACTACACTGGCGTAATCTGAAGAGAAAAGAAAATCCCACACATGGGTCAGAAAATTCGTCCTCCAAATATCAATCGAATAAAATGATCGTTTTTTTTTTTTAAAAACTTTTTTTCGAACTTGAGACCTCAAGGAAGTATTCAAAGAAGTCCCACAGTTGAGAGTTTAAGACAGCATGAGGGAGAATTTAAATCGATTGATATTTGAAGGAAGAGGTTTTGGGGCCAAAGATAAATATGTATTTTAGCGTGCCCGAATCTTGTTAGACGTCTATCTTCGCGTGAATTTGGATGTCGAATGTCAAATAAAGCTAGAATAAAAATTCTGAGAAATAATGAAATATAATTTCACTCTTTGTATTATGAAATGCATTCATCTTCTTCAATAAAACGTAATAATATAACCGAGATGTTATAACATAGACTTGATGTGTATTCAACTTTAAATTGTCTGCGGTTTTTTTCAGAACAAAAGAGTATTCTTTAGTCATAGCGATGAGGATATTTGTTCAGATCTTTAGTCATTGATGTGGGTAATTTGTTCAAAGGTGTGTCGGGGGGCGGGGAGAGAGAGAGAGAGAGAGAGAGAGAGAGAGAGAGAGAGAGAGAGAGAGAGAGAGAGAGAGAGAGAGATGATTCATTCAAAGCCGTTTTCTCGTTGCATTCACTTCATTTTCCTCGTTCCATCTACCCCGCAACTGTCAACACCATCACTATAAATACCATCACCACTATCACAACCACCGCTATCACCACCACCGTCATAATCATCATCATCAACATCATCATCATTGTCATCATCATCATCGTCACCATCATCATCATCCCCGCCACTGTCACTCGCACGCCATCTTATAAACAATCCTCACCATTCACTCTTTCTAATACGAGACGGTCTATGTGGGGAAAACAGATTGTAAAACGGATAATTCAAATAAAATCACCCTTTATCCTCTTACCGACATGTTCGATAATGACACCTTTGAGATTCAGACAGATGATGGCGGATTGAGTGTCAAACTTGTTATACTGTGTCACGTAAAGCCCTTTGTTAACCATTTCACTGCTGTACTCTGGAGAAAAAAAAACTCGTATTCAAAAATTTGGCCAGAAAACTCGTTCTTCAAATATCGATAGATTTAAATGACTCTCATCTTGGTAAAAACAATTCTAACCTGGTACTTCGCGAAATCCCAGTTTTGAGAGTTTTTGCCGAGACGATGGTCATTTGAATTGATCGATATTGAAAGGACGAGTATTCTGACCAAATTTTTCGATACCAGTTTTTCCAGAGGACAACGGTTAACTGTTTAATGGCGTATTTGGTGGTCATAGCAGTCACGTTAGGGAAATAATATGGAACGTTAAATCTGCGAATACAAAGAAGCCAAGAAAAACAACAACTAATTTTTCTTTTTTTATTGAGCTTTTATATAGCGTAATATCCATGAAATGTGTTCAGAGCGCTTTACAAAGGATCCCTGGCCAACAGCAACACGTAGCATGCAGGACGAGACATGATGCCTGTAACGCGATTTAAGAATTTTTCGGACAGAGACAACGCTGTTAACGGCCAAGTACTCATTTTACACTTGAGTACAGTGCGAGAAGATGAGTAAAGAGCCTTTTCCAAGGATTCAACTATGAGCCGCTAAGAGCGGGGTTCAAACCCAGGACCTTCTTATCCGAAGGCGAGTGTCAAACCACAAGACAACATAGCCACAGACAAAAAAGCCAAGAAAAAGCTACATAAATTCCCTCGCTCAAAAACACGAACCAAAATCAAAAGTCAAAGTAAAGAAAGAGTCATACTCGATCTATTTTTACTAAAAAGGCTCTTTTCTACAGGGAACCTTCAAAAATGGTATAGATAGTACGAAGTTGTCACTCAGGTCTTTGTTATTGTCATTAATATGAATAATTCTCACTATACTGTATTAATCAGACTATTAACGTTCAATGTTACACATAGTTTTGTCAATTTCCTCATTAAAAAAAATATAGATAACATAAGTTTATTATATACGTTTACTATATAGAAGGAAAGAAATGGTCGTCACTCTATCTATCCATCATTGATTTAGCCAGCCCTTTCATTGATTAGTTCTATAGATAGAATGCGTTTGGCCAAGGAGTTCACAACATTGCCATCCGGAAGTAAAACGGACCAACACACAAACTCTGTGTAACCATGAATTTTTATAGTCTGGTTAATACAGTTTAGTGAGAACAACTCACAAACGCGGATGGCAAAAACAATAACAAAGGTCTGAGTGACGTCATCTTCGAACTATCTATAGATAGTATGCAGATGACGTCACTCAGGCCTTTGTTATTGTTTTTGCCATCCGCGTTTGTGAGTTTTTCTCACTAAACTGTATTAACCAGACTATAAAAGTTCATGGTTACACAGAGTTTGTGTGTTGGTCCGTTATACTTCCGGATGGCAATGTTGTGAACTCCTTGTCCAAGCGCATTCTATCTATATATAGAATGAAGATGACGTCACTTAGGTCTTTGTTATTGTTGTTTACCATCCACGTTTATTCTCACTGAACTGTATTAATCATATAAACAACCAAGATTACACATATTTTTATGTTTTTGTTTTGTGTTTTGTTTTTTATCGTTTTTTTAAATTGTTTAGCTTTTGTTTTGTTTTTTCGAACATGACATCGTTACCAAAAAGGAAAACAAGTTCATTGCTGTCTCCATTGATTTTATATGTATCATATATCAATAAGTAAACAAGCTTTGTTTGCCAGTTTCATCCATCCTAATAAACTTAGCTTGGAAACAATTCTTTAATCTAAAGTATTTTATTGAAATAGAAAAAAATAACAAAAGTGATCAAAACGCAAGCATTATTTAAAAAAAATATATAAAAAAGATAGATAGATAGATAGATAGATAGATAGATAGATAGATAGATAGACTGATGGATAGATAGATAGATAGATAGATAGATAGATCGAATGAAAGATAGATAGAAAGATAGATAGATAGAAAGATAGATAGATAGATAGATAGATAAATAGATAGATAGATAGATAGATAGATAGATAGATAGATAGATAGATAGATAGATAGATAGAAAGATATATATATATATATATATATATATATATATATATATATATATATATATATAGATAGATAGATATTGAATCGTGTTTGATACAAATATGGTAGAAGAGTGCTCGACAACCCACCTTTCGACAAAAACGTCAGCACAAACATAGGACAGCAGTTCCTGAAGTTAATTGATACACACTTTCCAAAAAAACACAAGCTACATAAAATCATCAACAGGAATACCATAAAAATAAGCTACTCGTGTATGCGCAACATAGAACAAATAATTTCAAGCCACAACAAAAAAATATTAATAAACCACCGACAAGAGCAAAACCCACCCACCAGAAAATGCAACTGCAGAAATAAAGAACATTGCCCGCTAAACAAACAATGCTTAGAATCAAGTTTAATTTACCAAGCCACAGTCAGGGTAACTAAAACAAACAAGCAAGAAAAATATGTAGGACTAACAGAAAATAATTTCAAAACAAGATACAACCTCCACACCTCAACATTTAGAAACACTAACAAAAAAACATCTACAAAACTCAGCGAACATATTTGGAAATTAAAAGACAACAAACTAGACCACAACATTTCATGGAAAATTTTATCTAAAGCAACAGGATACACACCAACATCAAAACAATGTAGCTTATGCCTGGAAGAGAAATATACTATAATCAAACACCCTCATGAAGCCACACTCAACACGAAAAGTGAGATGTACGGAACGTGTCCACATCGGCGGAAATTCTTGTTAATTAACTTTAAACCGGAACCACTTCAAGAAACAACAACAGTCAACAAAACAACTCAGTCCTGACGATGGCAAATTAAGCCTGAAACATTAATGTAGACTGTCTCAAACATTGTGGTAAATATTTTAAAAAATAATAGATAGATAGATAGATAGATTGATGGATAGATAGATAGATAGATAGATAGATAGATAGATAGATAGATAGATAGATAGATAGATAGATAGATAGATAGATAGATAGATAGATAGATAGATAGATATTGAATTGTGTTTGATACAAATATGGTACGAAAAGTGCTCGACATGCAGTAATGGAGCGAATTATTATTATTTAAAATATTTACCACAATGTTTGAGACAGTCTACATTAATGTTTCAGGCTTAATTTGCCATCGTCAGGACTGAGTTGTTTTGTTGACTGTTGTTGTTTCTTGAAGTGGTTCCGGTTTAAAGTTGCTTAACAAGAATTTACGCCGATGGGGACACCTTCCGTAGATCTCACTTTTCATGTTGAGTGTGGCTTCATGAGGTTGTTTGATTATAGTATATTTTTCTTCCAGGCATAAGCTACATTGTTTTGATGTTGGTGTGTATCCTGTTGCTTTAGATAAAATTTTCCATGGAATGTTGTGGTCTATTTTGTTGTCTTTTAATTTCCAAATATGTTCGCTGAGTTTTGTGGATGTTTTTTTGTAGTGTTTCTAAATGTTGAGGTGTGGAGGTTGTATCTTGTTTTGAAATTATTTTCTGTTAGTCCTACATATTTTTCTTGCTTGTTTGTTTTAGTTTCTGTGACTGTGGCTTGGTAAATTAAACTTGATTCTAAGCATTGTTTGTTTAGCGGGCAGTGTTCTTTATTTCTGCAGTTGCATTTTCTGGTGGGTGGGTTTTGCTCTTGTCGGTGGTTTATTAATATTTTTTTGTTGTGGCTTGAGATTATTTGTTCTATGTTGCGCATACACGAGTAGCTTATTTTTATGGTATTCCTGTTGATAATTTTATGTAGCTTGTGGTTTTTTGGAAAGTGTGTATCAATTAATTTCAGGAACTGCTGTCCTATGTTTGTGCTGACGTTTTTGTCGAAAGGTGGGTTGAACCAAGCTATGTGTGGTTTTCTTTTTTTACGTTCTTCACTTGTGTGTTGGGAGGGAGGGCTCTGTGTATTCAAATGGTGTGTTGTATCCGCTTTTTGTGAGTGCTTCTTTGTAGGGGGTGGCTGCGACGTTGATAGATAGATAGATAGATAGATAGATAGATAGATAGATAGATAGATAGATAGATAGATAGATAGATAGATAGATAGAAAGGGAAAGAATAAAAACATCTCAGAGAGAGTGTGTTTTATGGACGTTCCTGTTATGTATGCATGTGGATGTGAGTGTGTTTGTGGGTGTGTGTGTGTGTGCGAGCGCACGTATGTGTATGAGAGAGGAAAGGAGTATATATAAGGGTGATTTTATATCAGTTTAACCACAATAAAAATAAATAGTGTAAGCCATTAGGCAAGATGACTAAGTGGCTTAGGCATTGTATGCAATGATGCACTGTCACCTGGAGGACCATTGTTTGAGTTTCGCTTTAGGCATTTCGTCTTTTTCCTTCAACAAGAAATTTAACCCATAAATAAAGAGAAATTTAAAATTTTAATATAAAAAAAATATTTAATAAGGCAGCAGAACGTTGTAATAGATGAAAACCATTCTTCTACTCCAGGGAGAAAAGATTCGTTATTCTTACCCAAATAGTAGTACACATATTAGTTTATCCATTGCGTGAAGGCGAGGGATGGGTGTGGGAGGGGGAGATATACTATAAAAGAAGAGACATGACATTACAAATCAAAACAAAGTCTTCCTTGTTTTTTTTTTTTAGATCAACATTTAGACTGACATGTATTAATCCCATTAGAATTCCTGTTACCAAGACATGATCACTAATATCAACATTTATGGTTAGACTGTCCACATTTCATCACCTCGTTAACATATTTTTATTTCTTTTTTTCTTTTTTTTTTTTGAGCAACATGTAAATCCTGCATACTTTACATATATCGCACACAAAGCTAATAAAAGCTTTACACTACCCCATAATAGTCATCTCCAATACTGCCCTCAAGGAAGCTGGATTTACTTATTATTGTTTTTGATCCAGACCGTTTAATTAGACATTCAAAAAATTGGCAAAAAAACTGAAACGGATAGGCTATGTACAAAACCACCATTCATTGACCAAAAAAAACAAAAACAAAAAAAAAAAAAAAAAAAAACTTTTCTTGTCAGTTGGTCACAAAACTGTTATCTTATATATCGATAGATTAAGATGGTCCCTAACTTTGCAAAAAGTCTCAATTGTGAGATTTATAAGAAAGTTATTTACTTTCCAAAAGAGGCCTGATGTTTATACTTTTGATAGATTGGTGGCTATCTTAATATTATATCGAATTAACAATTAACGGCTGGCTTTATTTTATTTTTTTATTTTTTTTTTTTTTTTTGGGGGGGGGGGGTTTAAAATGTAAATTGGCCTTGAGTCATTTCCAGACAAAAACGTAAACTAAATGGACATAATATATGTAATTATTTTATCTCAAGTGACTGTATGTATCATATGTCACATTTGTTCTACATTTCAAATGAGCGATCGCTATTCCATTAACATTTTACTCATCACAAGATTCTTTAAGCAAATGAATGTCGACAAGATGGATGAAATCCACAGGTATAATGTAAACTTTAAAGATTTGGAGATAAAATAAAACATCAATAATCGACTGTTGTTTCAGTTGGGTTTTCTACGTTTAATTTTTCTTGTAGTTTTACGGTCTAAAGCTTTAAGCAGTGTTGCCGCAAACTAACAATACATCTATTCATTGGAAGTCTCGGGTTTAAAGACTTTTTAAGAAATTG
Source organism: Berghia stephanieae (assembly GCF_034508935.2). Taxonomy (NCBI): domain Eukaryota; kingdom Metazoa; phylum Mollusca; class Gastropoda; order Nudibranchia; family Aeolidiidae; genus Berghia; species Berghia stephanieae. Next base: position 67,674,979 of record NC_088360.1, on the reverse strand, counting down.
AATGATCTGAAATCTATATAGGACATGAAGTAAACGTGTTCTAGCCAAAATGGCCAAAGACTTGTTCTCAAGTGTATCGCTGTATTGCACAGCTGCTTGAAGAAAGAGCTAAAAAAAATGTGAAACCCTAACAGGATGGGGAGAAAGTAATGGATTAGTTATCAGAAATAAAGATTTACATTTTTATACCTATCATAACACTTTTTCCGACACAATGGGATTGCCTCCGTTTTAATAAGCGTAACCCGTTGTCTTATAGGGACTGGCACATTAAAGCTGATAGGGATTCCAATCCATACTTTTTCGGTATAATTTCGAGGATTTTATTGCCCCACTATTCTATTGTCTGGTGTAGATTTACTGGGTGGTCAGACGGAAATCGGAGGAACATTTCATTTGATCTTATAAATATTAAGAACCCACAATTTACACCATCATGCCTAAAAGTTTAGAATTGAAATTCCTTTCTCTACAGTTGCGTGTTAGGGGTCCTTTTTGAACTAACTCCATTACAGTGTCCTTAACGGCCAAATATTTTTTCTTACTTATTCTCATTGGAGTCGAATAGAGTAATCTCAATATGCTTCCCTTATCCAATGATTTAAAAGTTCGACAGTTTATATGAGCAACTATCATGCATTGTAGTCACGTGTGTTCATTGGATTTAAATCAGAAATGCTAAAAAAAAAAAAAAAAACAACAGCAACAAACAAAAAAACAAAAACGTTCCATCTCAAATAATGAGCCTTTTAGTATTAATTTTAAATTTTGAAAGTCAAATGTGCCAAATAAGACCAGATAAGTTTTCCACCTAAGGGTAAACAGCACGCCAAGCCGTGTCATTATAAGACAGGTCTTTTTGCTCTCATATCATTTTGAAAGAGGGCCATTTAAAAAAAAGCAACTAAATCATTATGAAATCTTTAAATATTCATTATTCATCATTGATTGGTGTGGCGAGAATGCGTTCTAGCTCCATCTACACAACTTCTCTGATGTGAATAACTTTATAAATTCAAAATCTTTAATCACAAAAACTGTACCATTGCATCAATAGATATTCAGTACAATATTATTGTTGTCTAGATATACCATTTTCAGTATTTCACATTAAGAGAAAGTCATTTCTGTGGACTTGACTGCATTTACAGTCACATTCCCATGACTTTACAAGCTATGACAACAACAAACGAAGTCGGCCGACTTAGTGGTCATAACAAGATGTAACGACTGCAACGACTAAGGGTCACCCCACAGTATCCTGGAGTCCTGACCGAGCGGTCACTTTTTCGGGTGAGGACAACGGCAAAGACGACAACAATGATGATGGTGATGATGGCGATGAGGACGGTGACGATGGCCCGGCGAGTTGCTGGTCAACGACACAGATATTATGACACCAACATCAGACATGCTTGGCTGACCAAGGACACTTGAACGCTTGTGAATTATTGCGGTTGGGTGAATGGTCAAGAATGTCTTTTGTTAGCGATAGGCGATTTTAACAGGACACGTAAATTTGCATATTTACCTGGTTAGTTTTTTTTTAAAAATAATCTTCGAATAGCACATTAATGAACACAAGGAGGTCATTTGCCAGTTTATTTAGTTAATTTCGTACTACTTAGAGTTGACAAATGTTCTAATTATAGCGTTGTTACATGACAAGCAGAGTGTGACGCTGTAGATAGATAGATAGATAGATAGATAGATAGATAGATAGATAGATAGATAGATAGATAGATAGATAGATAAATACAAAGATAGATAGATAGATAAATAAATAGGTAGGTATATAGACAGACAGACACATGGAAATATAGATAAATAGAAAGATAGATAGATAGATAGATAGATAGATAGATAGATAGATAGATAGATAGATAGATAGATAGATAGATAGATAGATAGATAGATAGATAGATAGATAGAGATAGTAAGAAAGAAAGAAAGAAAGAGAGAGAGAGAGAGAGAGAGAGAGAGAGAGAGAGAGAGAGAGAGAGAGTAATACCAAAGATGGAAATCAGAATTGCTAAAACGGTCAAGTAATAAAGGTGTATAATAATGATGATGATGATGATGATGATGATGATGATGATGATGATGATAATGATAATAATTATTATTATTATAATAATACAAGCATGCAAAGACATAGTAGCACAAGCCATCATTTAAGATATTTTACAATTTCAATTGTATGTCATAAAAGAGCCTTCGCGTTTAAAGAACAGCCATTTTCATCAGGGAAGTTGTGGATATGAAATGTTTGAAGTGTCCATGACATGTCGCTTGTCAAATTCGCTTTTAAAGGAATCTCACTGTATTTTGTAAGTAAACGAGGTCATTTAACTCGACATCTTCCGTTCTCTGAAAAATCGCGTTTTTGTTACATCTTGCTAGGAAAAAATATCCATCCATTTAAATGACATTCAATCTGCTAAAAATTCTTAAACCCTGACTTCTTTCGAAGTCAATGGTATATCAAATTTGAGACATTTTGAGGAACGTTTAATCGATTGATAGTTGAAATAAAAGCTATCTGACAAAATGAAAAAAAGAGTTTTATTACAGTATGCAAACCTTGTTAAGGTCCACCCAAACAGAAAGGTAATGACCCCCGTCTACTACAATCCAACTATTATTCTGTTCCCATGCACATAATTTGACCATGACTGTTCACACGTATTCCGCCATCAGAATCACACAATCTCCACACAATTAGTGCTTTGTTTGACCTCAAAGAAATTGTAAAACTCGTAAAATACGCGATCTAGGAACTCAAACCGTATAGATATCCATTGGGTTTTTTTTTTTCAAATCTTTTATCATTAAGCAGTTAATTGCCGTACTCTGGACAGAAACGTTTTGATTTATTTTTTTTCCAGATAACTCGTCCTCCAAATATCGATCGATTTAAATATCCATAATCTTTGCTAAAACTCTGAAATCTGGGACTTCCACACCCACATACATACACAGAATTAGGATTTTTCAAAACAAGAGCATAATTTAGTTTAAGCAATATCCACTTAACGTGCTCAAAGCGCATTACAAGGGGTCCCCAGCCAACAGCAACATTTAACATGTAGGACGGGGCATGACGCCTGTTTGGCGATATTACAATCTATTCTGACAAAGACAACGCTGTTATTGGACAGGTAGTCATTTTACACCTGAGTTTGATGAGACAATGTGAGTAAAGAGACTTTTCCAAGGACGCAACTATAGGTGCTCAGAGCGGGACGCAAACCCTGGACCTTCCGACCCGAAAGCGAGAGTCATACCACAAGACCACATAGCCACACAGATAGACTCACCATTATATTATTACATTGACTACATTCTTAAATGGAATTCACGAGCAATAATATTAGGATGTTTGTGACCACATTTGCATAAGTATGATTCATACAATCCGTCACCTTCAGTAAAGTTAATAACTGGTTGATTTCTTGTTCCTCGCATTTACTTTATTTTCACTTTTCCCCGAGTATTGAACAGAATGAGGATCGGAGGACAAAAACTTTTGATTATTATTTTTTTTTAAATTTTTATGAATCGAATTGAGCCATTTCATAAGTTCAGAGTACATGTAAAACCATTGTGTGCCGGAAGAATAGTGGTAGTAGTAATAATAATAACAATAATGATAATAATAATAATAATAATAATAATAATAATAATAATAATAATAATAATAATAATAATAATAATAATAATAATAATAATAATAATAATAATAATAGAAGAAGAAGAAGTAGAAGGAGATGACTATGATAAGATAAGATAAGATAAGATATACTTTATTCATCCAAAAAAATGGAAATTCGTTTACGGACGTGGCATGCATGAAAATGTATAAACACAAAGTTGAGAATCTATGGCGACAATGTATATATATATATATATATATATATATATATATATATATATATATATATATATATATATATATATATAATATGCAAATGCACAAAAATGTAAAAATATATGACCAAGAACCAATAGCAACACTTTATATATTAATTTGATAAATTGAGATAGGCCATACCGCTGACCTTTAGTCCAAACTTGTGTGTGTATATTTAAAAGATAGTATTTAATTTAAATCACAGTTACGCGTTAAAAATTCGAAAACCATGTGGCAAAAATGAATTAAGGTGACTTGTTGTCTTTGTTTTTATAGATGTAAGGCGACGGTTCCTCATGGAGAACATAATATATTTGTGAAGGGGGTGATCGCCATTCTTCATAATGATAATGGTGATGACGATGACGACGACGACAACGATTACGATGATGATGATGACGACGACGACGATGATGATGATGATGATGATGATGATGATGATGATGATGATGATGATGATGATGATGATGATGTTGAAGATGATGATTGCATTTGTATCCACTTCTCCGTAGCCTATAGTGATTATAGGCAAATACAGATCGAAAATAAAGCCTTCTTTTACGGATTATAATTTTGAAAACGTGTCATAAAAGGTTTTCGATATCCCTCGAATTATGTGTAGTCAACAATTTCAAACTTTCAAGTTACACTAAATGCCTGTGTATGTTTACAATGGCGTCACGTAGTTGTCGATTTGAACTCTATTAACAATAAACAATTTTTTTTTATTCACGGTCCATTTACCTACAAGAAACCTCCATTCAATACTCAAATATCCAATAAATGAGAATGCTGTTCTAATAAAAAAGAGAGAAAAGGAAAAACTAAATGGACTGTGTTATATTACATTACGTTGAAGTTGTTAAAATACTTTGTTGTTGTTTTGTGTTTTGTTTTTGTTTTTTTGTTTTTGGTGGGTTTTTTTAATAATAATATTTTGAGGAAAATAAGTCTTTTATGTTGCATTACATTAAGTCACTGAAATGTGAATTTATTATTAGATTTGTATTCTTGCGATACGTTAATATCACGTAAATTAGGACAAGAAAACAAAGGTCTAAGTAAGACATCAATTTAGGATGCTGTTTATTCCATGGTGTTCAACAGGACGATTTAAAGCTTATCAAATGGAATAGAATCGGCCTTACATTTTATAGGAAACGGCCGTGTGGTGTTGTGGTGAGTGAGGCACCAACGAAAAGTTGCTATAGGAAAAGCTATTAACTCATATTTTCTCATCATACTCAGTTGTAAAATCAGTACCGAGTCAGCTTGTGGGCCCCTCGCAAAGAGCCTTGAATGGGTTTGGTGACTGTTGCACAAGTACTAGATGATTTCGTTTTATTTGCTTTTTTTCTTTCTTCCTTTTTGTTTGTTTGTTTTTTTTTTTTGTTTTTTTTTTGGGGGGGGGGGGGGGGTTGTTTGTTTGTTTTGTTTGGGTTTTTAAAATTTTTTGGGGTTTTTTTTTTGGGGGGGGGGGGCGGGTTGTTTGTTTTGTTTTTGTTTATTTATTGTATATTTTCCCAGAAGGCCACTTTGCACCACTTTACATTTATTTCAGTCTCTATCTTTCATTCTGTACCAGTCCTCTGACACATTGCTCCACTCGGCTAAGGTGTGAATGGGTACCTGGCGATTATAGGCAACAATTGATGTTGTAAGAGTGCTGAAACAGAATAAATTAAAGGCAGTGTGGCCCAGCGATATGGTCTTTACGTTGTACCCAGAGAGTAACAAGTTAAACTCCCAGCCGCGCTGTGTGGCCTTGAGTAAGTCACTTCGCCCTTGCTCACTTCGGGCGATACACTGCGGGTGACACCTAGGTTATTCTAGTCTTCCCCTGGAATAAACCCTAAAAAAAAAACAAAAGTTCCCCTTGATGGTGAATAAAGGGAAATTTTGATATTTAAAAAAACATGTATATTGGAAGACTGCTGTTGCAGAATATGACGCATAGCAGGCGGCTTGTATTGTATGAAATTCTAATACAGTGCAAAGTGGCCTGCATGGGGAATTTATTACCATATAGTGGGTTGAGGTACATTGAACATGAGGAATTCGTAGAATGTTGGATATATAAGGGTAAACATTTCATTTATTTTATAATATCAGATCCCAACTGTATTTAAAAGCAGAAAACCCTTGTTTCCACCTGATCTAGAGCTAACATTTGACAAGCAAGGCATAGTGCAAAGAGCTCAACAGTTGTGCATATAATTTAAATATGAATATCATGTGATATCAATGTGATCATCACATGACTTGTTCAGTTGGCAATATAAAACGTAGATGAAGATCTCATGACACTACAGTACATTATAATGTGATATTTTATACGTCACGTTTTTACACGTAAGTCAACCTACCACCCTCCCCCAAACTCTTCTTGAACCATTTTACTGCCGTATCCTGTAAAACCTCGTATTTAAACATTTGTCAAAAATACTCGACCTTCAAATATCGATTGATTAAAATGAACTTCATCTTGGCATTGACTCTCAAACCTGGGACTTCGCGAAGTCCTAAGTTTGATAGTTTTTGACAGGATTGGGGTCATTTTAATTGATCGATATTTAAAAGACGAGTTTTCTGGCCAAAAGTTTCAAATACGTGTTTTTCCATAGTAAGACGGTTAACTGGTTAAATAATTGCCACGCCCATCCCTAACAATGAATGTAATAATATTGCTAAATTTATCCTGCCAACCTTTGAATAAACACAGTGTTTTTTATTTGTTTTTGTTTTTTTTTTTTGTTTTTTTACATTTTGGTGAGAAAACTTTTACTTCAAATATCGATCACTTGTAATGAAAATTAACTTTTTAAAAAGTT
>NC_088360.1:67635735-67663235 GCF_034508935.2 Berghia stephanieae | reverse complement strand
AAATTTTACAGGAACAAATTAAAAGACCTTAAACTTTGTAGGCTTAAACAGGATGGCACACCCATCATGCTATTGCGACACATTTAGATCTTTTCAGTGCCAGTAAAAGGGAAGAAAATGGGATGTCAAAAAAGTTTTAGTTTTACAATTGAAAACACACGAGAAAAATAAGACAAAGGGGAAGGGTTCAAATAGGGATCAGATGTAGATTCCAAGAACACACTATCAGTGTTTTTAGTCTGATACTTAAAAGTCTCATCCAGACCCAAACACAAGTCCCCACAAAGAGAAATACACTCAAATGTTTATAATCCACTATATTTTTTTTTTTAAATGCAACAGTACATAGCATACAAGGAAAAATATAATCTCCCAAAACTATAACTGTACATTAGACTGTTTCTCTCCCAGTCAAGGATTCCGATCAGGGCTAGGACAAAACCAATTAATCCCATTCCGAGACAAAGACAGAAAGAAACTCGGAAAACAGATATAGGGTACACAGCGTACTGGTGTACTTTTTACTACTAAAATTTTTACTCGATTACTTATTAGATCACACATTATATTGTATTTTCTTCAAATTAGAGTGAAATCTAGGGTCTACACTGTTTGACACAGCTTTACCCTTAAAAGAGCGGACAGAAGTCTACGTTAAGATTAGAAAAGGAATTTACACACAAGGTGTGGCTGGTACATGCAGGGATATGGCGAGGTTGATATCAGTGTATACCACCAAGATGGAACGATTAAATCTGTGTTTGTATGGTCAGTGAAAGGGCAAGGAGAGAAAAGAAAGAATAAGAAATGGGGAAAGAAAGCTTTGTTGCGAGAGAAAATTGGTGATATAAGGCGATAAAAGCTGAATGAAAAAGTTTTAAAAGTGTTTGAAATGTCCCTGGTATATAATATACCATAACTACAGCCATGTCGTGAATAGTGGACAAGCATGGCCGACTCCAACAAGTAATTAGACTTCAAAGCAAATGGTCTACCTTACTTTGACAAAACATCTTCAAGGTCCAAAAGTTCTAGACTCCCAATACCAATAAATGAAGAAGATTCACAATTTTTGTGAAAATTTTCAAAACTGAGATTTCTTCGAAGTCTCAATTTTAGACTTTTTTGATAAGTTGGTGTGTGTGTGTGTGTGTGTATGTGTGTGTGTGTGTGCGTGTGTGTGTATGAATTGGGGGGGGGGGGGTCTTCTTAATTCCTTGATTTTGGAAGTCAAAAACTAATGGCCATAAAGAATAGAACTCTTTCGGGAGAAACTAACATAAAAGCATTTTGACAGAGTGCGCAACTTTCTCTCGGTGGTTCATTTTTAGCAGCTCAAGAATCAAAAATGAAAAAAAATAAAAATTAATAAAGAAATGCGTCTTTCTTATAAATCTGATTCTAGAAGTTTCGGTGTTCAGTTTCTGACATCCATTGTGTTGTTCTACAGAATGGCAGACAATTATTATATCGAATTCTCATAACATACATTTTTGAAAAGTATTTTTATCGCAAGAGCTTCTAAAGAGATAAATCACAATAGTTAACAATAAGAATATGTACGTATTATCACCTTACTATTTTTCATCTCATTTATTGTCCAACCAATAATGTCTGTCAATCGTCCACACAATACTCCTAAACAGCTTCTACACATCACTCTACGGGGACACTCACATTTTCCTTTCAGCATTCCCTTCCATTATCTCTCTGACCACTAACTATAAAATCCGTTCGACTGTTAACCAGGAGGACGGTGGTTCGACCCCAGCCAATGGGACGTTCTTTTTATATTTGCGATGGTACCTAAAAATTAAAGCGGCTTTCAAGTGATTGCAACAAAGGCAGAAAAATGTTCACGATGGTTTCGTTATTGATAACCCCCCTTTAATTAATTTATAGAATGATCGAAATTCCCGTCACTCAGCTCTTTCATTGTTTTGAGCCATCCTTTTTCATGAGTAGTTCTCACTAAATTATTTCAATCAGATTATAAACCTTGAAGGTTATGCATTATTTTGTGTATTGTTACGTTACGCCAGGTTTGCGAATGCTTTGAGCTTTTTGGCTAAACGCATAGTATCAATAAGAGTAATATCTAAGTTCATTTCTAGAATCCACCTTTCTCATCTTGTGCTAATTCTACTAATACCAGTACACAATTTTGTTGACTCGAACAAATCAATGGGATTTATACAATAAATGACCATTTAACAACGTTATCAATCACCGGAATTAACCAGTTAACTACCGTCTTTTTGAAAGCCACGTATTTAAAAATTTGATCAGAAAATTCGTCCTTCTAATATCGATCGATTCAAATGACCCTCATCTTAACAAAGAATCTTCAACCTGGGACTTCGGACGAGTTTGTTGGCCATTTTAAAAAAAAATCTGCGGCTGTCCAGAGGACGCATTTAACTGGTTAATTAAAGGAGCCGTTACAGTTTTATATATTACAGCCATTACCTTAATACCATTCGTGACCACTGAGTAACGTACGAATTCAAGACTGCAACATATATCATTTATTGTTTTTGTGTTTGGTTTAAATAAGCAAAAAGTTTGAGTATTTATATAGCGCAGTATCCACTAAATGCGCTCAAAGCGTTTTACAAGAGGTCCTAACAAACAGCAACACTTATCGTGCAAGACGAGACTTGACGCCTAATTTTGTTGGTTTGTATTGAGGTTGTTTTTTGTTTTTTTTTTCGACAGCGCTGTTAATGACCGGAAACTTATTTTACACATGAGTGAGAGAATGTGTGAGTAAAAGGTATTTTCCAAGGATTCAGATTTGAAAAACCTGGGCCCACCGGTCCGAAGACCACAAAGCTTCACATTGAATAAGTTGACATGTTATCGCTACTTGTGAAACATTTACACCCTACTATTATCGCCAAGATTGTGTTCATTACCTACATTTAAAACTTGAGCTTTTATATAGCTCATTATCCACCAAACTTGCTCAAAGCGCGTTACAAAGGGTCCCTGACAAACAGCAACACGTAACATGTACGAAAAGACATGGTGCCTGTTAGGCCATATTACATTTTTGTCGACGGCCACCTGGTAGGGCCACCGCCAGACTACGGTGAGAGAATATGAGTAAAGAGCCCTTTTCCCAGGATCCTTCCTGTCCGAAAGCGAGTGTCATACCACAAGACCACATTGCCGCATCTCAAGTTTATAAAAATTAAACCTTTTCGATAGATAATTTTATAATGCGGCATTTCAACACCATCTAAGATAATATGCCTATGGAACAGAGTCGCTAACAACCCCTGTAATCTTTAGAAGAAGAAAAAAGATGTCAAAGAATCTCTACCAGGTTTCGAACCAACATTTCAAAACATGCCTATGATTCGCCTCTACACTATCGGTTTGACCTTCCCCCCCCCCCCACCCCCCCCCCCCCCCAATTTTTTTTTTTTTTTGCATGCCCGCCCCATTGCTACCCCTTGCTTGCTTGACCGCCGTGACAGATATATTTTTAACACCAACAACAAAGGCGGTGTCTGTGAATGACAGGATTACAATGATAAAACTAACGTCCACTTTTAATGGGGCAATTAACCAACGCCTCTGCCGCTGCATACATCAGGCAATCAACCAACAACCACAACCGCCATTGCCGCATTCTGGCAAAACTTATATTTTTTACATTTTGGCCAAAAATATTTCATTTCAAACATCGAAAGATTATGATTACAGGTCAAAGTTGTCAAAAAGTCTCAAATCCCGAGACAAAAGTTCAGACTCGGGGAATTTTGAAAATTTTGACCAGTAGTTGTTATCCTTAATTGGAAGCTAAAGCTTTAAGTAAAAATATAAAATATAAATGATTTTTTGTCAGAGAACGGCTTTATAGTAAAAATAACCACTCGGCCACTTGCGCCAACACAAGCCACTGACCTAGACTGACCCCTCTGCCAACCCTATAGTAACCCATTCACACCAATAGGTAAACCTGCAAAACCCCCCCCCCCCCCACCACCCTCCCGCCTTCCCCCATTTCCCCGAACCATTCTTTCAATAAAGGTATAAAACTGCCTGGATGACTAAACGACCACCCGGTCCCAATGACAATCTAAACATTATATCAATCTGTGAAAGAGTGCACTTGACTGTGACTTTTAAAAAATATATAGATAGGTGTATATTATACATGAACAGAATTACATTGAGTGTAAAAAGTAATAAACAAAAAGGAATATAACAGCTTCAAACAAAAACAAAATACCAAATACGGAACGTTTCGGTCTCAAAACCCTTCTTCAGCCAACAACAAATAACAATAAAAACATAAATACATGACTAAAAAATGAGATCAACTCAAGTCACCGTATATTTGGTCCCCCCCCCCCACCCCCCCCCCCCCCCCCCCCCCCATTTTATGATTGCTAAAAGCTAAAAATGGGTATACAATGAGCGGAAGTGACTTTTTCATTTCTCAATGTCAGATTTTATGATTGCTGATTATGATTACAACCACGAACCAATGACTACCTAACCCCGTCAAAATTATAATATTATTTTATAGTGGGCAACAATGCGCTTTGAAATACTCGTACATGCTGTTTGTTTGTGTTTTTTAAGGGTTTTGCGGCGCTTGCGACACATTAAGGTAATTTCAGCGCCAGTGAAAAAGGAAGAAAATGGATAGTAAAAAAATTCTAGATTTACCATTATAAGCACAAGAGAAAATGTAAGATATGGGGGAATAGTTCAAATAGGGAACAGATGTAGATTCCAAGAGCACACAACCAGTGTACTGAGTTTGAGATCACTTAAATGTCTTATCCATACACAAGCACAGGATCCCACTAAGAGAAAACTATATAACAGTACATAAAAGAGAAATTATTTACAAGGAAAAAATAATATCATCTCCCAAACCTAAAACTATAAATTTGACTGTTTCCCTCCCAGCCAAGGACTCCAGCCAGGGCCAGGACAAAAAAAAAAGTAATTCCATTTCATGACAAAGACAGAAAGCAAGTTGGAAAAGAGATATAGGGGGATATAAGACAGAGTACGTGTCTCCCTGCCCACTATTGGAGGAGAAAATACCCCACCCAGTTGTTATGCATGATGTCAGTGTTTAAAAAACATTAACAATTGGCTTCAATCCTCTGATGTCACGTCCGCCCAACAACGAGCAGCTTGGTTCTAGAAAAAGAAAATTGGTATTTTTTATTCTTCATGCTGGCTAGTCATGTGATAAAAATGTATAAAAGTCAAAAAATGATCAGATTTATGATGTTTTTCTCCTCTGGATACACTTTTATGCTCGTCGGAGAAGTATTTCATCAGGGCGTCCGCCATTATTCCGATAGTTTAGAACTAGTAGTTTGGCAAAATGTTTTCCTCTCATGAAATTCGGACCCACGATTGGAATGATCTCTCTCAATCTGTGAGATTTTCAAGCTCAATAGACATTTCAAAAAAAAAAAAGTCTGAAAACATATCTTTTCAGAAAATATTTACTTAATTGAATTTTAAATGTATTGTATGTGACTTTTGTATTGGTGATGTTTTTGATGCCCGTTTTATGCTCTTAATTGTTTTGATATATTTTGGTTGATTTGGATTTGCAACAATATTGTTACCTGGGTAAACAATGTCCTTTTTTAAAAGGGCTTTGAGGTTTCGACGAAAGGCGCTATAGAATTCTACTTATTATTACTTATTATTATTATCGCATTGACAAAAGTCAGCCAAGCCATTGCTCATTCTTGATTTCAAGGGACGTTATGCGAGGAAAGGATTATTATTTGACACTATCTTATCTGAAATTTGCTTCTATTAGTGATTTCATTTTTTTTTCATATCAATCAATATTTCGAGTTTGGTTTCTTGCTTGTCCCACCACCTATTGTTTTCTTACTAGATTCAATCCTGTCCTCACTAAATTATACACGTTTTAGTTGCAGTTAGCGTTTAACATTCCTGATAAAGACATTCTATTATATTGATGAAAATGAGTATAAGTAGGTTGATGTCTTTATCACAGATTATGTCCCCAAGTTGATTTCAATGCAGTGAACACTATTAAGAGGACAGTACACACGTAAACACGATTTTCTTATGGCTCGATGGGTTCTTTGAGCGACCTCAACTCACAAATCATCCAAATCATTCAAACAACAAGACAGAACAGACTGAGATACCAGTCCGTGCTGGAACCATCTTTGTACTTATGGATAGAACGAAATTGACGTCACTCAGGTCTTTGTTATTGTTTTTTTTTTTTTTGTTATTTATTTATGAGTAGTTCTCACTAAATTGTGTAGATAGTGTGCGCTTGGCTAAGAAACTCACAACATTGCCATCCGAAAATATAATGGATCAACACACAAAAGTATGTGTAACCTTGAATGTGTATAGTCTGGTTAATATAATGCAATTTAGTACGAATTACTCTTAAACATGGATGGCAAAAAAACAATAACAAAGACCTAAGTGACGTCATCTTCGTTCTATCTATTAATCAGACTATGAACGTTTAAGATTACAGTTAGTTTTGTGTGTTCGTACGTTATATCAGTCTGGCGGATGTATGAGTTCATTGGTTAAACGTAAAGCATAAATCCTTTTTCCACCAGTCAAGAGAAATTCAATGTCTCAAAGTGCCAAAGATCAATATTTCATACTTATGATTAATTTATTGTTATATCCCCTTTTGTCGGCTGCTTCAGCCCGACATAATATCGGAGTGAGAGGGTGAGTCACATTCACAACGATCATTCTATAATATTTAACATTAATAGATACGGAGTCCATTACTTTTTTTTTTAATTAGACCACGTAACGTCGTGTGTTTACTTGACACAGATTGTCTTCTTATTTACCATTGGCTGATAACACACGTCACGATTTGTTATGGGCCAGTCTCCAATCACAAGAACCTAAATTTAGATCAGTGACTGAAATAGACCCCTGCCGTATTCTGATTAAAAAAAAAAAAAAAATCAACACATTATAAAATAAATGTGTCCAGAAATTCATTTTTACTTTCCGAAGTTCCAGGTTTGAGAATTTTTGCCAAGATGAGGATCATTTAAATCGATCGATATATGAAGGACGAGTTTTTGGCTAAATTTTAAAGTACGGTTTTCCAGAGTGCAACAGTTAAATGGTTGAAACATACTTGCTCATATCAATGCTGGAGATGTGATGAATGACAAATTGAAAGGATTTCAGAAGCATTGAGACCAGATAAATGGAGTTTAGCCAGTTTGATTTTTATTTCCATAACCGATGTCCAAGATTGCTGACTGGCTGGGAATAAGTAATTATGACCCATCCCTTCTAAGCGGCACTCACTATGACAGGGAGAATTAGACGTTTTAATTGTGTTAATTCAAAATGATTTATTTAGGAGAAAGTATACGATATATCAGAAATTTTAAACTCAGGATCTTTTAAACTTTAGATTAACAAAACAACACTACAACAATAACAACAACAACAAAAACTACTACTACTACTACTACTACTACTACTACTACTACTACTACTACTACTACTACTACTACTACTACTACTATTACTACTACTACTTCTTTACTACTACTACTACCAAACTACTACTACTACTATATACTACTACTACTACTACTACTACTACTACTACTAACTACTACTACTACTACTAATAATAATAATAATAATAATAATAATAATAATAATAATAATAATAATAATAATAATAATAATGATGATGATGATGATGATGATGATGATGATGATGATGATGATGAGAAGAAGAAGAAGAAGAAGAAGAAGAAGAAGAAGAAGAAGAAGAAGAAGAAGAAGAAGAAGAAGAAGAAGAAGAAGAAGAAGAAGAAGACCAGGACGGCAACGAATGCAGTATATTTTCAAAATGCAACATGTTTTTAAATAATCGGGATTAATTTTTAATAATGAATGCAATAAATTTCAAAGACCGACCGGCGGGCGAGAGGCGTCATGTTGCTGTCGTGGACACCATGTCCAACAAGGGAAGTTATCTGCACTCCAATGACACTAAAACAACTGTCCTTTGTGTGGTGTCTTACTGTCACACAAAAGAGGGGTGCACACTGAAACGTGATTTAAATACACTGTCACATCTAACTCGAGCTTTTAAAAATAAATCTACTTAATTTCATACAAACAAAGATTATTTATTCTTGGTCAGGTCGTATTTTCTTGGTAAAATTAGAACATTTGTGTGAAGAGGGAGATGCCTGTCAGTTCATACTACCTTGAAGTTGATGATACATATGTATGCAGTATGAATTTTGGTTTATGACCTGTAGATCCTGAGTTTGAGTCCCGTTTTGGCGACTCAAAATTGAGTCCTTTTATAAAAAAGTTCTCTTTACATATGTTTTATCAATGTACTCAGGTGTAAAATGAGTACATGGATGGCAACATGAACCGCGTTGTCCTTGTGGCAATATAAATGGTAAAATCGCCTGGTCATTCTCGTCTTACATCTTGAGTTTTGCCATCATCGTACTGTAGTAGGTCTTTAGAAGACATTAGGCTAATGGAGCCCGAATCAATCCCAATTTCTGTTGTTCTGAACGGGAAATATAAGTTACTCGTATTCTTTATAGTGTCTCACAAAGTGTTATGGTCCCTTTCATAATTCATATCCAAGACTTTTTCTCTATAAAACTGTCTGTTGTATGTTATTGATGTTTTGCAGGCATATTCCATAATATAACGACCAAATAAAAATAATTTTTCCCATTTGAAAACAACACAGATTAAGGAATTTGCTTATTTGCAGAATATCAAAAACTTTTACGGATATTAATTTCAACTTTCAGATGCTTTACAAACAGTATATTGACCTAAAACCACCATCATTTCAAAATCAGTGGTGCCAACAGCAAAATGTGTGATGTGTACATGAGTGCACTTATGCCTCTTTCCTCTATGTTTCGAATCCAAACAATTTCATAGTAAAAGTGTATTCTCAATGCAATAAGTATACTTGTTTGCAGACTTGTGACTGTCTTTGGGCTTTGGCCCATTAATAAGGTTTGACGGTCATTTTGAGGATTATCCGCTACTTTAAGATTATTTCAAAATCCTAGAATTGTACCTATGTGGTAGAAACAGCACAAGGGTTGAAGGTTGGTGGCCACAACATCAACAATTTACGTTACGCTGACGATACTGTCCTGTTGGCGGAAAGTAAGGAAGACCTACAGAAGCTAATTTCAAAAGTGAACGAAGAGAGTAAAGAAAAGGGGCTTTTCATGAATGCGAAGAAGACAAAAACAATGGTGATAACAAAAAAGAAAGAGCCCATAGACATATATATAGAAATAGAAGAGTGTCCAGTGGAACAAGTAAAGGAGTTCACGTACTTGGGGCAGTTGGTAACATCCGATGCAAAGTCTGACAAAGAGATCAGGAGACGAATTATGCTGGCCAAAAATGCGTTCATGAAACTAAAGCCAATCCTCACCAAAACACAAATATCTTCATCAGAACACGAATGAGATGCACCAAATGCTATGTGTGGTCCATTTTCTTTTATGGTTGTGAAACGTGGACACTAACCGCACAGACAGAACAACGTATTGAAGCTTTTGAGATGTGGACGTACAGGAGAATGCTGAAAATACCTTGGACAGCAAGAAAAACAAACATCGAAGTCCTCGACCTAATGGGCCAAAAACAAAAAGAACTTCTTTTGACTGTGAAGCACAAAAAGCTGTCATATTTTGGACATATGCGAAGACATGATAGTCTCGAAAAAAGGATAATGGAGGGAAGAATTGAAGGAAAGAGAGGCAGAGGAAGACAAAGGAAATCCTGGACAGATGGCATCAAGGAAGCTACAGGACGGCGCATGGCAGACTGTAACGAGGGTGCAATGGACCATGAAGGATGGAAGGCCATGACATCCGACCTCTGGAAAGAGATGGAACCCGGGCGGCGGCGGTAGAATATAAAAATGATAGCGACGCATTTCACTCTGATTCCAAAAGTCATTATAAATAGTTGTATGACAAGAAGACCGTCATTGTTCAACTATTCCTCTTCCAGCATGGCCAGGATAATTCTCTAACCTTTACTTGATAGAATATCTTTATTATACCTTCCATCAGATGACCGCCGTTCCTTACCATATGTGTGATGCGTATTAATCCACATTTCATCGAGATAAACAATGCCGTAGCCTTCCTTTTTCTTTTTTTTTCCCCCATGAACTGCCTCAGATATTTACACATTGCTGCAATCAAGTTGCGCTTTTCTCAAACGATATTCTCCCCGATGAAGGTTTTCGAAATGTGAAGCCAGCCTTTCTCATGGTACTCGACAGAGTTGGTTTTAAAACAGCAATGTTGTTCTCATAACTGAATCTTCTTTTCAAACGTAGCAAGCCGATGAATTCTTGATCATGAAATGATTTCAGGATCTGTCTTTGGATAACATCATTGTCTTTTCCTTGTTTTTTCTCTGCGACTTGATTCACTTGTAGTTGTAGTATGATAATGCATAAGCTATTGGTCCCGATCACGTCAGTTGATACCCAATGCATGCGGTGTCCTTTTCTTTATCAATTTATTTAATCATAATAGAACGTCTAGGGTTTTTAGTGTGCTTGCGCTCTACTTTAAATAGATTGAAATGAAAAATAAATAAAAACCCACTGGCCAATAAAAAAAAAGACAAAATACTGCGAACAGCCAATAGTGACAACAACAATCATACTTGTATTTTGTAATAGATCTGGGTGCTTGAGTGCTTGTTTCCTCATGTCATTAACACTATGGGCGCTGAGACCCAACACGTTCAAACCAATAATATTTAACTCACGTCTGTCCCGCCCCACCACCCTACTTACAAATCCTTCAGTCACAATACAAACTCTAGCCATTATCGAAAAGTTTTAAAAGAGTAAACAAGCATGACGGAGCAGATCGACTTCGAATCGAAAGAAGTGCCCTTTGTGATAAGAGTGTGGGAATTATAAAATTATATCGTGGTGACAAACAACTGAAACCAAATGATTACGATATCTAAATTATGTCAAAGCAGAAACAGCTATCGGCGACCTATATCGTCTTATCTAATAATGACCTAAATAATGATAATAATAATAATAATATTACTGTCGATTGTATTGCTGTAAACATGTGTGTGTGTGTGTGTGGCGACGATATTGGAGATTAAATTGTTTAATTTTAGTGGCACCGATCCCTTTTTAAGAATAATGACATTTTTTTTCTGCCTAGTCCATTTCTTTACTCTATGAAATGTGGGTTATATTTGTACTATGAATAAATCAATACACACCTACATGAATGGTCTCATTCTGTACGATCTAACGCAGTTTACAGCAGACAACAGCCCATAGGACAAATATAATATATATTTTAATAATATGGTTAGTAACACTCTATGTTTAAAATTTATATGTATTGTTTGACGGTTCGGTTGTTGCGATGTCTCAGTTGATAGAGCATTTGCCTCCACGCAAAGAAACCATTTCGATCACGGATCAAGAAGTCTTTTTTTTCTTCTAATCCCTCACCAGCTATTGGGTACCAGGGTCTTATAGATATGAAAGAGAGCACTTTGTGGTGGACTAACATACTGTCTTAACCATAAATGGTAATGGGAGCGATCTATATTCAGGTTTTCGTCCAACCGAGTCATCAATCACATGATTTGTTGTTGTCCAACGATTGGATATTTCTTAACAAATTAAATGTAAACACGCACTTTGTTTATTAAAGTTGTAAACATACCCATGTGTCAAACTGAACAAAATGACCAATCGTGATGTTAGATATTTCAAATGCTATGAACACTTTTCACTGTGTGGGTCACTTTGAGCACATTTTGCAAGGCGACCAATGACCTCGAGCACATGGAAAGTGAATATAGATCATCCCCATTGTCACTCTTTATTTACTACTGCAGACCCCAGATGGTACAGCGATTTAATTTTAGTTGGCACCTGGTTCGGAATGTCGATTTTCTGACTCTTATAATTTGTAATTTGTTTGTTGTGTCTTTAAAACACGCGGAGAAAAGCGTCTAATCCATAGACTTTACCTCTACGTATGCTAAGCTCAGGAAGTGCGATGGAGAGCTCCTAAAGAGAGAAGTACAATAATGGGGCAGCGTGGCTCCGCATTACGGTCTTTGCTTCGTACCCGAAAGGTACCGAGTTTGAATAAATAGAGGTTCGAATACCAGCTGCTCTGTGTGGCTTTGAGCAAGTCACCTTGCCCTAGTTTAGTGTTTGGCGGTGCACTGCGGCTATTTCAGTCTTCCCTTGGAATAGACCCTAAAGACAAATTTTCCCTATGGGATGATGAAAGGGAATTGTATTTTTTTAATTCATTTAGAAACCTGCATTTTCCCCATAGAATCACGAGGCTGCGAATCATGGACAGTGGCAAAGGAAGATGAAAAGAGAATTAATGTATTTGAGATGAAGTGCTACAGATGGGTCCTGGGGGTCTCATGAAAAGGATTCACATCGGGTATCTGGGGCCTTGCATGGAGATAGTGGGCCTCAGGGATTGCCAGCTCATGTCGACCATCAAGAAACTGATACTTTGGCCACATCATAAGACACACTACAATAGAAAATCTCCGCATGGAGGGTGTCTGAGAGGGCAATGGGAGCAAAGGGAGACGAATGAGGTGGTGGCCGCTGGATATAGCGGACTGGATGGTAACAACCGCCGAAGCAGGACGCGTAGCAGAGATGAAAACCAAAACGAGTTCCGTCGAACTGCTTGGGAGTGGGAGGCTACGTCCAACAAGGATCCGCTTAGAGAAGATGAAGAAGAAAATGCTAAACTTCTTGCAAAATTTACATAGGCATTCTCTTTGAATATTTAATGACATTATATATTTCTAATTTCTTTTCGTATGCGAAAGTTACTTCCACAAATCTAAGGTCAACGAATATATTTTTTAAAAGGGAGAGTGGCAGTACCTACACCAATTTTAATTGGAACAAACATTTCTGTTTTCCTTAATTAAAAAAAAAAATTGGTGAATCATTTCTGATGTAAGTCGGCTAATGAATGGTGTCACAATGTAGGTGCAGGCAAACGTACTGACCTACGTGACGATCCCAAAGCCAGAGTACGGTGGCTATTTACCCCAGGTTTGAGACATTAAAGGTGGTTCCACACGACACATAAAACTAAATGCACATCGCAAGACAATTGAATTATAATTTTATAACTGTTTATTACAAATCTAAAGAAAAATAAAAGGAAAGAAAGAATAATATCCAAATTATAAGTGTGACAACATATATCAAATATCAAAATATCAAAAATGATGGTGATGCATGATGGTGATGATGCAAATAATAATCTACAGGTTGGGGCCCCTTACCTTACTTAATACGCAGACATGCAATGAATGGTGAATGATGATGAAGGTGAAGATGATATTCTTGACCACATTATCGAAGTCTTTCGGTATTATTATATCTATAGGAGTCCAAACATGTTCACAGTTCACTTTTTCTGTCACAAGTTCTTTCAATTGTTAATTTCACTTTAATTTAAGTCCAGGTTGGAAATGTTTTTTTATTAAATTGTTTTCCCGATAAATAGGGAATCAAAATGTTTTTCAAGATAACAAACAAATGTTACTGGTATCACGTCTGGTTTATAGCCGGGGCTAACCGACTCTATTCTGTATAGAAAGAGATACATGATTAATAAAATAATCCTATATTCACACTTAATCATGTGCCATACCTATTCATAAGTGAGACTTATCTTAGCACATCATTTCAATCTAGAGAGATTGACGATTACTCTTAATTATCTCAAAATTAATATTTCAATATTTATTTACGACAGAGATTAAATAAGTGTAGATAACTTTTTCTTTAATCAATCTTTACATCTGTTATCCTTAAACTTCAAGCACGATATTAAAATATCTTAATATTTGTATTCTGAAGAAATACACAATAATAGTACACATGGAAATTCACTGCTGATGATCTTACATCATAAATCTCATAAAACTTATAGCATAAACTATCATTAAAATCACAATTAATTAATGGAAACACATCATTAATAGAGCCGTCAAATAACGAAATTTCACTGGCAGTTAGTATACAAAGTTAATATTAATTTCCAAGCCAAGTGAATTTCTGCAAAATGGAATGACTTTTGTGAGTCTCAGAGAGGACCTAGCATGTCTCTGCTCTGTTCAGGCTATCGTGATGGACTGACTAAAATTGGTAAAACTCTCTTCTATATAATAAAACTTCGTCTACCCAACCCATGGTCATAGACAATAAATTAACGTAACTCAGGATCAGTCAAGACATTCTATTATTTAGTCAATTCTCAAAAGTGTCAGGTTTCCACCAAAGTCCGATAACGAACTACCCGGTTTCCGGGACTTTTAAGAAAACTTCTTATTACAATAGTTACGGGACTAAAGAAACTTTTTTACTCAATAGTCACGGGACTAGTCTCCATGCCACGCTATCTCTCTATCTCCCATAACGGCGCCACTCTATCCTAATGTCATTAAGGTGACTATTTAATATTCATCAACGGTGTTTTTCCAACAAAAGAAATCAAACAAAAAAAGCAACACTGAATACTTAAGGCGAAATAACCGGACACGCAAAGGTAACATAACAGGAAACAAGCATCATTGCTCACCTAGCACGGGCAACAAGCGTTTTGTGACAAATGGACAAGTGGTAAATGTGACCCATTCTCTCAAATCAGTGCTAGGTCGGATGATTCAGATGCTGAGTTAATAGCCGAGTGTATTAGACATGTTGGATTTGTTTGTTTTTGTTTGTTTTATTGAACATAGTTTCTTGAGGAGAAAAATAGTCACTAATAATACGTTCCTCATCGCTTTAAATTCAAGCCACTTTCCGAAACTGTTATATCCCGATTTAATACCGTTTTGAGGAGAAGGTCACAAATAGTAATTCTCATGTTTTTGAATTTCAGAGAGCTTGGGGGTCACATATCACGTCGATCTATCAACTATACTTGTTTTTTGGCCAAATTTAGAAGAAAATGTTTGTCAATATTGAAATTAGAGCCCATAACATGAACGGACAATCAACATTTCTTACGGTTCTCTGAAAAGTAAACAGGCTACTTTCCGCCGAGTCTAATGTATATGTCTTGTCTACCCAATCAATGTAGGTTTTACAGAAAGATAAAAATCCCTGCCTTAACAAGAATCGAACCAGCTTTGCGTGTATATAAGCACGTGATTTATATGATGACACGTTAATGAGAATGTTTCTTTTTACAAAGAGGAAATTATGACTCACGTCATTTTTCTTCGGGAGAAAGTAATAGATAAACATGAATATAACCGCTTTAAAAAAAAAGAACAAAATACCAAACACGGAACGTTTTGGGATCAAAACCTTATAGCTTAATCAGTAACACCCCCCCCCCCCCCCAAAAAAAATAAAAAACAACAATGAAAACAAATATAATACTTTTAAAAAAATATCGACGGAAGAAAAATATGCCCTGTGCCGAATATTTCTTTGCCATTGATCTGGTTTTTAGTCATTTTTGTTATTTATTTATCACAGTCCACATGACAGCTTCTAGTAGCTTTGTATTACTCTTCCTCGAGAGAAAGAAAATTATCATAATATGAGTAATCAAGCTAACCGTTTTCAATGCAACCAGTTAACAAAGGGTTTACTGTAATGTTATCACAAATCGTGTCAACCTTATTGAGGTTATGAGCAAAACAGACAAATGACATCACCAATTAACTGTCTCAAATCTCATTGGTTCAAAGTCAATGAAAATATCTTGACATTTGTGTGTTGTGTGTTTCGTCTAGACAAACATGTAATTGCCAAATCGTTAAATTTGAGGGTCATTTTCAACAAACAAAAATTAAAACCCTATGGTTTAGTCACGTTAATCTTATTTTTATTCGGTAAGGATGCAACGATAGATCTATGTCAGTGGGCCTATATGACAATGTTGTTGTCCTCTGCACAAAACACATTTTTTTACATCCAGTAACAAAACAAAAGAAATATTCTTTGAAGTCAATCGATTAATTGATCCTTCAACTAATCAACTGGTCTAAACCAGAGACCTCTGACAAACTTTTTACCAGTTGATGGGAATCTAGATCAATATTCAAAGTCATTTTTTTTCTGACCAAAATGAAAAAAAAGTGTTTTGTCAGTATAAGACAGAATGTACATTGACTGAGCCAAATCGATATAGAAGGAACGAAATTGACGTCACGCAGCTCTTTGTTATTGCTTTTATACAGCCACTTCAATGATTAGTTCTCACAAAATTCTATCAATCAAACTATAATCGTTTATGGTTAAAATTAGCTTTGTATATAGGTACATTATATTCGACAGACATATTTTGTGAGTATTTTACCGAAACACATAGCATCAATGTATCTTAAGAATAAACACACAAATAAGTACACAATTACACATGCGCGCGAGCACACACACACACACACACACACACACACACACGCACACACTCACACCCATACTTACATAAATTATACACCCTTACACTCGTAAAGACAATAACACTTACAGAAAAACGAAGGGTGATAAGACACACAGAGAGACACGTTGGTAGCATGCACTCAAATCGTTGCCATGACCTGCATATTAAAAATCATAAATTAGGTCATACACATACCTAAGTAAGTATTTTCTTTCTTTTCATTTTGCACATGTTCTATGGTGTGTAAATCAGCCTACCACATTTGTAGAGCGGGTATCCTTATAGATAGAATGCGCTTGGCCAAGGAGTTCACAACATTGCCATCCGGAAGTAGAACGGACCAACACACAAACTCTGTGTAACCATGAACTTTTATAGTCTGGTTAATACAGTTTAGTGAGAACAACTCACAAACGCGGATGGCAAAAACCATAACAAAGGCCTGAGTGACGTCATCTGCATACTATGATGCGCTTGGCTAAGAAGCTCATAACATTGCCATCCGGAAGTATAACGGACCAACACACAAAACTGTGTGTATCCATGAACGTTTATAGTCAGGTTAATACAGTTCAGTGAGCATTACTCATAAACGCGGATGGCAAAAAACAATAACAAAGACCTGAGTGACGTCATCTTCGAACTATCTATAGATAGTATGCGCTTGGCTAAGAAGCTCATAACATTGCCATCCAGAAGTATAACGGACCAACACACAAAACTATGTGTAACCATGATCGTTTATAGTCAGGTTAATACAGTTCAGTGAGCATTACTCATAAACGCGGATGGCAAAAAACAATAACAAAGACACGAGTGACGTCATCTTCGAACTATCTATAGACACCGAGACAACCACGCCTCTCGGACAGTCGTCATAATGTAAACAATGGCAGTGATTGATAAACATAACAAACC
Source organism: Berghia stephanieae (assembly GCF_034508935.2). Classification (NCBI taxonomy): domain Eukaryota; kingdom Metazoa; phylum Mollusca; class Gastropoda; order Nudibranchia; family Aeolidiidae; genus Berghia; species Berghia stephanieae. The sequence continues at coordinate 67,645,818 of NC_088360.1, read as the reverse complement.
ACATAGGTTTTACTATTGATGATATTGTGTCTAAGTCCTCTTTTTTAACCCTTGATCAACAGAACCAACACAGAAAACGATGTGTAAATTATCGAGAAAACCGTGTGATAACTAGTCATCCATTTGGTCGTATAGATAGAATGCGCTTGGCCAAGGAGTTCACAACATTGCCATCCGGAAGTATAACGGACCAACACACAAACTCTGTGTAACCATGAACTTTTATAGTCTGGTTAATACTAATACAGTTTAGTGAGAACAACTCACAAACGCGGATGGCAAAAACAATAACAAAGGCCTGAGTGACGTCATCTGCATACTATCTATAAATACAATAACAATGATCTGAGAGATTTCATTCACGTTATTGTTTGTTTATAAACAACCAACAACATTTCTCCGAGCACGTATTAAAGGTGTGTGACAAATTCCATATTTTGATTGGTCAAAAGTCTACCGGTTAATAGCTCAATTGGTAGCGCACTCGCTTCACGGGTAAAGGGACCGGAGTCGATCCCGGATGAGGTCGAGATAATTATGTTTCTGACAACCCCTGCCTGAGTCCTCTAGACTACCATCCCATCCGAATGGTAGCAATCAATTGCTATTAATTGACCGTTCTTATACGCCGTAGAAAACGGGATGTACTCTGACTCCATGGGCGTTTATTACTCTGAATTAGGGACTACTACTTTTCATTTATAAGGCCCTACCGCCATAGGTCAGATTAAGCTTTATTTTATCGTAAAAGTCGGGACTATCAAGTTATCTTTAATGGAAACAATAAAACATGAACACATTTCATCCCATAGATCAAGCATTAACCATGCTCAATGAGCTTCCATTTCTTTCATTTATTTCTCCAGCAGGCAATATCGAATCGAATTAGTACGCCTCTAATATAATCGTGGGTGCCCCAATAGCTCAGTTGGTAGAGCACTCGCTTCACAATCAAAGGGACCGAGATCGATCCGGGTGCAGTCGAGATTTTTTTTTTCTGACCCCCCTGTCCACCCAGCAGTGATTGGGTAGCTGAGCTGTTAGATCTGGCGGAAAATACTTTGCGATAGACTCACGTCCTGCCCAAAGGGTAGCAAACAATTGCTAATGTCCGTTTCGCGCTATAGAAACCGGGATAAACTGCGGCGCCCGGACCTAATGGTTCTGAAGGACTACTTTAATATAATCTTGCAGTATTGATGTCACCGAGGGAAACCTTTCGGCAATGGCTGGGACCTGTCCCAAGCTGTTCAGTTTCACACAACTCTGAGAAGGGGAAACAACGGCTTCAATTATCGGAACCGCGTTGCAAGCTGTTCCAACGGGAACAACTGTGTAAATGATTTTGAGTGATTTATTTTTTAACGTCAGTTTTCTCCCTTGATATAATTTAAAAAGCAGTTTGGTGTCCAAATTTATGTCATTTTCTTTCGTATTACTTATTCCCTGGTTAAAAGAAACGCCCTTCCACCAGTGCTATCCAGATTGCATATAATAACATTACAGCAACCACTGCTTTATGTTTACTAACAACTACTAAATAGATTGAACCTGTGAAACTGATCCAGGATGTTTACATTTCCAATTTGTTGTCTGACTTCTCTTTTCCTGAGACGTTAAAAAAGACAGGGACAGTAACAAATATTTTTTAAAGGAAGTTTCAAGATTTGTATCATCTCCCTTGATTATGGTGCATGTTTCTTATTTACACCAAACCCTTAATATAGACAAGAATAATGTTATGATCAAAATATTTTGCTACATCTTTATTTTCCACCTTTAGTCACGACCGGAGTGTACATGCAATAGGTCTGGCATCCGAATCCACTGATGGGCCTAGTTTAACATTGTTGTAATGGACACTATTTTTACGTCATTTTTAAAGATTTCCATTACAATAATGAGCCCATAATGAATTGGGATATCAGACCTGCAAATAAGTGCACGTCGGTCACGACAAAAGTTCTGTGCAGACAATAATGTGATGCCAAATAATCCGTCAAATTTAAAGATAAAAAGATATACATATCGCCACAGGGAAAAAAGAATAGTATATTTTTTATTAAATCCTATTGTTAATTTCAAGATTTTGTTTTTGAAATGTAGATGTAACAGACTAGGGACCAAAACTGACATTAAATTAAATTTTAAAACTATTATGATGGCACCAACGCCATGGAGACAGCTTGCAATGAAACAATCGTTGGTGCTGTAAAATTTGTTCAATAACTTGTTAATCATACTGTCTTACATAATCAGACCTGCAAATATGTGCACGTTGTTTTTATCCGATAATCGACTCCGTTTGGGAAATTCCCATCCCATTTTTCTACTATTAAAATTGTCCATGAAGACACCGCAGTGAGTGCTTCCCCTATAAAATGATCTAAAATTAATGTTCTTATTTCAAAGCATTACGTTAAAGTTTGTAAGAGAACAAAGCCACACCCTATCCTTTTGTGGCTGTAGCTTGTTGGGGGTTTTTTTCTTTTGGTTTTTTTTTTTGGACACACCACGTTTCTCTTGTACCTTCTGAAATACTATCAACAACCTTATATGATCTAAAAATAGAAATATTTGACCTTTTAGAAAATTAAAGTAATGATTAAATTTAAAAAGGGTCAGTTTTATTTTTATAATACGCGTACATTTTTAATCAATCGTCTCTGGTACATTCAAGTGTTGGAATAGGGCTCAAAGCTAAACGGCGAGCTCACCAATAAACTTTTGCGGTGTTTGTATGATGACTTTGTCATGAGCTTATGAGTGCTCAAGAGATAACTTGACTACATTCATAAAATAAAGAAGTGACAAATATGGCCCCCGGAATTTACTAGTTACTTTTGAAATAAAAAACAAATGACGAATTGATTTAAGATGAAATTTAATGAGATGAATGTTCTTATGAATATATATTGATCACAGTTACAAATGATAACATGACACTATTACGTAACTTCTGTGATCTTGGGGGTAATGTGGTATGGACTTGTGAGGTCCTACTTCCAGACAGAGGACATTTTCATCAACATCCGTACACGACAATCCCGACAGTTTGTGACTGGCAAAGGTGACAAATGAAGCTCCTAAGTTTTTACAGTGGAATCAAATAATGGAGTTTTTCCACCAAGTCCCGATACCAAGATATAAATCTTTAAAATATAAGTTATATATATATCAATAAAATATAAGTCTGGCCGCCAAGGCACAAGTTATTGAGAGAAGTGAGTGAGGAAGATTAAATCAATCAGCTTTTATAATAAGTGGCTACGTGACAGAGGGTAGAACGAAAAGCATTCACTAATTTGAAATGAATTCAAAGAGAAGGCTATTCAATGAATGATAATCTAATATTAGAAGGTAAAGTTTTTCTAAGCCAACCGAAATATAAATGGAGTGAGATGAACTCCGTTCTTACTAAAATAAAACTTTAATAAAATAAATGTTAATCATCGTTATGTGACAGACCTTATGATCTCATGAAGTTGTGAGAGGAACTCAAGATGGATACCACGTTTGATACAACTTTTTATTTTAGAATGGTAGCGTTGATTGTAGAATGTCCCTCCTCTCGTGGCTAGGCGGAGGGTGCCGTATCAGTCGAGTCCTGGAATTAACACCCCATCACAGGAGATGTTTTTATTCTTCATTTCTTGTATTTTTATCACACAAGCGATTACAGCTTTCTGTGGTTGTAACCAGTTAACTGTCGTCCTCCGGAAAACATTGTTGTATTTACAATACGACCAGAAAACTCGTCCTTTTAATGTCGAACTATTTAGCTGACCTTTATCTTGGAAAAAACTGTCAAACATGAGACTTTTGCGAAGTCCTGGTTTGAGAGTTTTTGCCAACATGAGGGTTATTTAAACCGACCGATATTTGAAGGACGAGTTTCCTGGTCAAAATTTATCCCAAATTACGGCAGTTAACTTGTTAAGGATGTAGCAAAGAATTATCTTGTAATTTTGTATGAAAGTGAAATTGTATAGACCTATTAGTTGACCCACTCAAATGTTTATAAGTATCCAAAAATGCACGACGAAATACTTTTCATATTTTGGCCAGAAAACTGTAAGGAGTTTGATCTGATCAAATAAAAATATCCTCCGATTTGTCAAAGAAAAAGTCTTCATATTATTTGAGAGGTTTAAGATTTAATTAAAGCAAGCTGGCATTATTTAAATCGATCAATTTTTTAATTATTTTTTTCTAGCATAAAGCTGAAAAAGGAATTTTTCTCACAGCGGAACTGTCTAGATCTGACCAATATATTTTAGTATCTAATCTGCATCGGTTGCCGTCGTGATCTTGTTGAACATTTAGATATGTTTTGTTCAACATTAATTTAGAATAAGGATTTAGCCTTTTCTGTTTAAACAAGACCACAAATATCCTAAAATCCTAATCACATCATTAACATTATAATAACTAGAGGTGCCTAAATGAGTCAATAAAATTGAGATAAAGATATTTCTAAAATCTTTAACTTTATATCCATAACATTATAATATCTGTGATAAATAATAATGTGAAATTGAATGTAAGCTTCAATTTAATTACAAAAACAGATCAAATGAACGTTTCGAGTTTCCCCTTTATCAACAAAACAGGATGACTGAAATACCACAGATGGATGAGATGATGTGGTAGTGGCGTAGATTTGTTGATAAAGGGCCACAGATGGATGAGATGATGTGGTAGTGGCTAGTTAACTACGCCACTACCACATCATCTCATCCATCTAATCTGTGGTGTTTCATTCATTGTTGATAACGGGGAAACCCGAAACGTTCATTTGATCTGTTTTTGTAATTAAATTGAAGCTTACATTCAATTTCACATTATTATTTATTTCTTCGAGCTTCGAGCAGCAACATTTACATCATAATATATGTGCACGACTTTCTTCTACACTCATAATTAATTCAAATCAGCTAACCAGTTAACTGCGTGTTCTGGAAAATTTGACCAGAAAACTCGTCCTTCAATTTTGGATTGATCTAAATGGCCCTCATCTTGGCAAAAAAAAATATCTAAACCCGGGGCTTGAAGGACGAGTTTTCATAGGACGGAGTTAACTGGTTAAAATTCAATATTTCCAGTGAAATATCATTGGGCGTTATAAAACTGTATTATAAATAGCAAAGTGTTGGAATATACGTTTCTTATACTCTTGCTTTTTGGAATTCCGGACGTCTTACAAACGCTGCACGAACTTGCGAGTGCGCGTTCGGAACCAAGTTTGAATTCCAAAATGCAATTGTGAAAGAAATCTTTTATTCTACCCCTCAATCGATTCCGAAAGACTTTTTAAAGACACTTAAATGATACTTCTTTTTTTCAAAAATCTAATTTGAGAAGAATTTAACGTCTGATAATCTGACGTCACAAATTATTATTGTACACTTGATCTCATTACGTGTTCCTATTTAGGGAGAGGGGGTATTGAGTTGATTATTTATAAGAATAACAAATGATTGGAGCCATAGGACCATCGCTACGATGACGTCTCACTCACCACGACTTCCTACTCTATGCGATTGATGAATTATTGATCTTCATTTGGCTACTACAGTGATTGGAGCCTTACAAATCGGATGGACAGCCATTACAAGATTACGCTAATCGTCACTAAAAATTATAATATCGTTATCTTTCTATGTTCACAAACAGGGTATCCCGGTGGTCCGGATAACAATAATAATGATGATAGTAATGATAATGATAATAATAATAATAATAATAATAATAATAATAATAATAATAATAATAATAATAATAATAATAATCAATCATCATCATCATCATCATCATAATCATCATATAATAATATATAATAATAATAATATATAATAATAAATAATAATAATAATAATAATAATAATAATAATAATAATAATAATAAATAATAATAATAATAATAATAATAATAATAATAATAATAATAATAATAATAATAATAATAATAATAATAATAATGATGATGATGATGATGATGATGATGATGATGATGATGATGATGATGATGTGTGATGATGATGATGATGATGATGATGATGATGATGATGATTATAATAATAATAATAATAATAATAATAATAATAATAATAATAATAATAATAATAATAATAATAATAATATTAATAATGATAATAATAATAATGATAATGATAAATAATAATAATAATAATAATAATAATAATAATAATAATAATAATAATAATAATAATAATAATAATAATAATAATAATAATAATAATAATAATTCCATGATACCCATTCCCAGTATGCGTCAGTTCTAGGCGCAGTGGTTATCAATTGATTAATATTTGATTTTAATTATATTTTTCTATCAGAAGTCAAATGAGGCGTAACACTAACGCCAATCAACGCGCATACCATTATTATATCAATCTTCCAGATACCTACTTGATATGATCACATTAAATTCAGAATTCTCGAATATAAATTTGGAAGCAAATAACACTATAGCTCAATTGCAGTGGATAGCCAAACATCTCTTCATGTTCGTACTTGGAATATATGGCAGTCTGTTAAATGTGTGAGCTATTCGCTTTTTTGTATTCTGTTGATTTAAAATGCCTCTTTATGAGAACCAAAAGAAGATATTTTTCTATACAGTTGCTCCAACAAAGATAGATCATAATATGTCTTGGTGACGCCAATCTCGAGGTAATTACTTGCCAGGGTAGTAGTAGTAGTAGTAGTAGTAGTAGTAGTAGTAGTAGTAGTAGTAGTAGTAGTAGTAGTAGTAGTAGTAGTAATAGTAGTAGTAGTAGTAGTAGTAGTAGTAGTAGTAGTAGTAGTAGTAGTAGTAGTAGTAGGAGTAATAGTTAATAGAAGAAGAAGAAGAAAAAGTAGTTGTAATAGGCCTAGTAGTAGTAGTATGTAAATTGAGCTTTTATATCGTTCAATATCCACTAAATGTACTCAAAGCGCTTTACAAGGGGTCCCTGGCCAACAGCAACATTTAACATTTAGGATGGAACATGACACCTGTTAGGCGATGTTACAATTTTTTCGGACAGAGACAACACTGTTAACAGCCATGTACTCATTTTACACCTGAGTACGGTGAGAGAATGTGAGTAAAGAGCCTTCTCCAAGGACTCAACTATGCGCCGAGAGAGGCTCGAAACCAGGACCTTCCGATCCGAAACCGAGTGTCATACCACTAGACCACATAGCCGCACAGTAGTAGTAGCAGTAGTAGTAGTAGTAGTAGTAGCAGTAGTAGTAGCAGTAGTAGTAGTAGTAGTAGTAGCAGTAGTAGTAGTAGTAGTAGTAGTAGTAGTAGTAGTAGTAGTAGTAGTAGTAGTAGTAGTATCGGTAGTAACAGTAAACAACGTGATACATTTGAATCGATCGTATTTACATACTATTCTTTTTTTAAAGAGGCAATCAATGAAATTCATGCTGAAGAAGGGTGGGTGCTTTAAACTTTTTTTGTTTTGCTGCATATGACCCTGGCAGAGATTTATAATTTTATGTTTTGAGACATGGACCATTAATGAATTTGTGATCATCAAATTTCGACAAAAGAGTTCTGTAATATTTGTCGGAATTAAATAACTTAAATCGATAATCTATTTTGATTCTATGCCAATTCATTTCTGGTTTATGGAATAATTCTCCAAACCACTCGAGAGTGTTTTACATAGTCTGTCAGCTCCTATACTCACAGAATCGCCCTATTATTAAAAATAAATTATAAAGGTCTGTAAATCCTATGATGTCCCCTTTACATATTACATGGAACTATTAAGCAGCAATGATTAGTGGCTTGTATAGCTGTCTAATGATATAACGGTCACAATTCAATAAGTAATGAAGAAAACAAGTTCCAGTCCCACTTATAATTGGCATTAAAAGTAAATCGGATTTATTCTGTTTTAAATACGAGGGTGCGTGTTTACATTTTTAATGTTTATGATTCATCATTGGGCACTAACGAAGGAAAACCATAATATTATTTTATTGTTGTAATTCTTAGCTTGGTGGCAGCTGACATCCTTAGCCGAACTGGCCGTCTCTCGGGTCTGATTGTAAGGGCGCCGTTTGATACAATGATGCGGTTAGACAGCTTTTCCTGTGTCCGTACTAGAAAGGGATTGAAATCTGGTTTGATATAAATATAAACAGGCCGTCAGATTTCTCCGTGTTAATTTTCCTTGGCCTGTCTTCGGGACTGGTGTGCCCTCAGGGTCTAAAGTCAGCCCAAATAACATGTTCAAATAGTATAAAGTGCTAAACAAGCCTAATGATATTTGATAAAATAGTTTAACACTTGAGTGTAGACTCGTTAATTTTTTATATTTATAATGTTAACGCCCAGATAGCATGAAGTAAACAAATGCTATTGGCCTCAAGGAGTACTGGACTGCACAAGATAAATAAACTAGCTAAACCATGGTATTGAAAATTATGTTCACATTACATGTAGCAAAGTCATAATGATATCATGCATATCAACCTCATAGGAACAGAGACGTAGTGAATGCAGAAAAAGCTGCTGATACAGACTGTATATCAGGAAGAAATTTAAGAAAGTTAAATCAGTGTAATCCACTCACCCCTTATTAATGAATATCACACCACTGAACAGAATAAAAACACGTCCGTTCTTTAAGATATTTTTGTTGAAGAGGCCGTCTTGTTTTAAGGTACGTATTTCATAATGCTAGCGCGTCATGTTCATTCCCACACAGGTCTTTGTTTTTTAGGTTTTTTTAAGATAGCGTGATAGGACGTGTCTTCCAGATGTTCATACTTAATTTTGCATTGTCCGGTATTGGCAGAGTTTGAGCGATGATGGTAGATTAGGGTTTGCTCTCTTGTAGATGTGAAGTTTGCGTCCTTTGCAAGGGGGGTAATCGCGTGTCAATCCCGTTGACACATGATGGTTGTCGTTGGTCCGTAAAATGCCATATATATATTTTCCTCTTGTGACAATCATCATCATCATCATCATCATCATCATCATCATCATCATCATCATCATCATCATCACCATCACAGTTATCACCATTATCATTCAAAATTAATCAACAGCTATTTATTTTCATCCACAACAGATGGCAATTAGCGTAAATTCCATCAAAAAGCGTCATATACTTCTACTGTTTTTTGCGGTTTTTATAAACAGTAAGGGAGATGACTCGTATCGAAATGTCAAAGCCTTACAAGACAGGCTGCTCTCTCCGTCACGATATAGTGCAACAATTCGTCCAAAGAGGAACCAAACGGAGCCTATTATTGTTGAAACCCACTTCGCGCTGGTAGCCATCGTTGCTGTCAATGATGTGGCACAAGAGTTAATCACTAACGGATTCATCTTTTTATTTTGGAAGGACGAGGTATGTATTAGCAGGGACCCCTTGTAAAGCGCTTTGATCACGTTTAGTGGATATTTCTCTAAATAAAAGCTCAATTTTTAATATTTTTTAAAAAGCTCAATATTATATTTTCGTTTTGGTTGATTTTTCTGTAATAATCTTTATTGATACATAAAGCAATGACACAAATCAAACATTTCTATATATATATTGTTGCATTGCATTCTACAAATAATAAACGTTTCAGCCTTTTCAAATATGGGAACAATTCAGAAAAGAAAATCAATCTAATAGCAGGTGTGACCTCCATTGGAAATTATCACTGTCTGAATTCTCCTCGGCATCGAGTTCATGAGAGAAATCCTGTAAGCCGGTCCCGCATGGGTCCAAGCCTCCCTGATGGTCGTTTGACATGGATTACCTCCCATGTTTTGCAATCACTATGAAAAAAAAAACCACGCCCGTCAATAACTTTGTTATACTACTAACCACATAGTGTGTTTTACGCGGTTAACAGCATGGTGGTACGTTGTCAAAATGTTCGCTTCACTTTTGGACGGGAGTATATTTACAAACTAAACTGCCGTACGGTGAAATAAAAACAACAAACATTTTTAAAATTTTGATCTGAAAATCAGAGATGGCAATACGACTAATTTCAACACTATGACTGTTATTTCATTTTTCTTTCATTTTCAATAAATGTGATTTTTACAGATAACGA
>NC_088360.1:67603235-67633235 GCF_034508935.2 Berghia stephanieae | reverse complement strand
GAGGGGAAGGGAAGTGGAGGGAGAGGGGAGACATAATAAGCAAACATTTCCTCCAAGATATCAATATCACCATTCGAACAAATGCAGGCATTCAACAATGGACCAACACGCAAGCAGTTAGTGATTGGTTGTAAAACATCATCAATAAAGAAACGCTAACATTTATACAGTTGGACAGAACAGATTTTTACGCCAGCATAACTGGAAACGTATTAATGTGAGCAATCAACTTTGCATGTGAAAACACCTAGATCAGCCGAACACACAATTGAAACCATCATGCAAAGAGGGAAATTCGGCGTCACCATGGGAGCATATGATGACGAAGCTGAAATATGCGAATCTTTTTTAATTGGATTGTTCTTAACACATGAGATTAAATATAAACTAACAGACATAAACTTCGGTCTCTCCAGAGACGATAGACTCGAAGTACAAAACAACACTAAGGTCAAAAATTGAACGAATCAGGAAATAAATTATCAAAATATTCAAAGAATTCAACTTAAAAATCACAATCCAAACAAATTAAAACCAAATGGATATCCTAGAATCCACGCTCCTTCCATTCAGAAAACCAAAGAGCACACCTCTATATATTAATAAAAAACCCCAACCACCCGCCCATTATACTAAATAAAACGAATTCCAGAAATGATTGAACAGCGATTGACTTGCCTCTCTTCCAGTGAAACTATTTTCAACGAAACAAAAACCGTAGATGAGACGGCACTTAAACACAGCGTCCACGATCACAAACTAACATATTTTATAAAACTGGAACATACCATGCCACAAATAAAAACACAATAGAAAACGGAACATAATGTGGTTCATTCAACCCACCGTTTACAAAATCAGTCATCAACAAATTAATATTAGCAAACAATTTCTCGCTCTCATTGATAAGCACCTCCAACACAATCACCAGCTCCATCAAATAATAAACAGGAACAATGTTAAGATAAGCTACAGTTGCCAAGATAGCATGAAATAGATAATCACGACCTCTTGGACAAAATTGTTGAATCGAAGGGCTGTCAGGCCATCCTCTAAAAGTTCATGGTAAATGAGACCGCTATCATTGCTATCAGTGTAAGTCATCGTCAAATTACTCCTCCTCCGCCCTTGTACAAATCTTAACGTATGTCGTCCTCTTGTTGCTTTGCTGCGGTATCGTTTTTCCCACAAGTTTTTTGCAGCTTCGTCGATGAATATGAATTCGTTCATCTGCACCCGGTGCATCAACTATATTGAATATTCGTATCTCTGGTCTTGGCTCTGGAAGAATTTAAATCTTGCTTATCGTAGTTCTCTAGATCTGTGGAGCGTCAGGAAGTCTTACCCTGTTAATCATCTTCAGCGTATAATATCCGGGATGTTGCTCAACGATGGTTTGCATCGCCACTCTCATTTATTCATCTGTCACCCAGCCCTCCTCGCGGTTTAGAAACATCAATATTTCTTTTATTTTCTTTTTTTTTTTTTTTGAGCTGCACGCTTAACAATAATATAGTAAACCATGTATTTAATGACTTCACGAAGTCCCAGGTTTGTGAGTTTTTGCCAAAATGAAAATCATTTATATCGATCCATATTTGAAGGGTGGGTTTTCTGGCCAAATTTTTAAATATATGGGTTCCCAGAGTACGGCAGTTGAATAATTAAACTCTAAGAAACTTAGATTTGCTCATTCTTACTATTTCGATTCAAAATTAATTTTCCACAAATTCTAGATAGTTAGATATTTAATAAGTGGAGCATCTTTTTTGTCTTTTTCTAAGCTGTCCCTCAATGCACAGCTGCAAAACTGTGTATGAAGTCTGAACCAATTTGTCTTAATTAAAAAGATATTTTTCATGAATGTCAAAACAATAGGAAAGGTTTTCGTGTATTACAGCTATAAATAGTTTGCGCTTGACTAAGAAGCTCACAACATTGCCATCATGAAGTATAACGGACCAACATACAAAAATTTGTGTAACATGAACTTTTATAGTCTGGTTAATACTGTTATGTGAGAATTACTCATAAACATGGGTGGCAAAAAAACAATTACAAAGACCTGAGTGACGTCAACTTCTATAGATAGTATGCGCTTGGCTAAGAAGTTCATAACATTGCCATCCGGAAGTATAATGGACCAACACACAAAACTGTGTGTATCCATGAACGTTTATAGTCGGGTTAATACAGTTCAGTGAGAATTACTCATAAACATGGGTGGCAAAAAAACAATTACAAAGACCTGAGTGACGTCAACTTCTATATCAAAATTATGACATTTCCACTTATCCATTTTGAAGGAATTTGTTATGGAATGTTCGGTTAATTGAAACATATATGATATATTTTTATTTCAAATTTTTGAGAAATAGCTTGTATTTATGCCAAAGAGGGTGAAACAATAAAGGTTGTTCACAATTATCTTATTAAATTTTATTTGATTAAGAACTGAATTCATCTCACTCCAGTTATATTTCGGTAGGCTTAGATAAACTTTACCTTCTAATATTAGATCGTCTTTCCTTTTATAGCCTTCCCTCGAATTAATTTCTAATTAGTGAATACTTTTCGTTCTACATTCTGTCACGTAGCCACTTATTATAAAAGCTGATAGGTCTAACATTCGACACTCACTTCTCTCCACAATCTATGCCGGACGGCCAGTCGCTCTATTCCTTATATATACTGGAAGATTTTTATCTTTTGGGACTTTGTAGATATTATATCTACACCATTAAGACGCCGGAGCTTTTAACTTTGATTGTATAATCTCCAAGGATCAAACCCGAGCCCGCTGTCAAGGAATTACACAATAACCCCTTACCAATTGCCTGGAAGTGGAATTTTACGAGCCCGAGCCAATTATCAGACGAATATATCATCCAAGCCTGTCAACTGCCTGGAAACGTAAACTTACGAACCTGACATATTATCATAAGTTACGTAATATATTCACATCTCTATTTGTAACTGCCACGATCACTGTTTATCTCTTTTAATTAAATTTCATCATTATTTTTATTTCATTGTAAACAAATCGTTAATTGTTTTTCATTTACAGTAACTAGTAAATTCTGGGGCCTCATTCTACATATATCTTTATGCATAGTCGAGTAGCTCTTTACTCACTTGAGACCATGACAGAGGGTTACAAAAATTAGACTGGTCAAATGTATAAATTCACCAATGTATGATACAGTGTTTCCGCAAATATGTACATGTGTTCAACAACAACAACAACAACAACAATAGAGACAAAGAAATACTGGGCAGACCAATCATCACATTCTGTAAGATAACCTGCCAATCTCAAAGGTTGATTGTGAAATTCCAATTCCATAGCTGTCCTTTTTAATGGCTTATCGATAGATCCAAGTAGACATCTTTTCGCAGCTTTTTGAGAGAGGAACCGATAGAGATTCCGTATCGTATCGTATCGTTTAAGAGCTTATAGGTTTTTTTAAGAAACAGATACACTTTTTCAAAGCTATAAAAACAGCATTCATTGTTAATTTTGACAATTTGGAGTATCTAATCAATATTTCAAATGATTTAAAACTACAGATTTCATATCGGTCTTCGGTAATTGCGACATGATGTAGATAAAATGCAATAAATCAAAAATTCAAAATTGGATGTAAACTACAGAAGTTGTAGCTTTATAACAGTTAAAGAGCGTTGCTTTTATTCGGAAACTATAAAAAACGTAAACTCATAATCACTAGCCGAAACTAGATAGATATCTACTGTGTGAGCACGAGATTTTTTGGAAATATGATGAATTCATCTCTTACTTTGAGGTGCGTAACTTGTAAACATATTTAACAAGAGTAATAATATCTAATTTTGTGATATGATAGCGGTTTTAAATTAGTTTTTTATAGATAGGTCGTAAAGAAGAAAACTGTTTTGATATGGAATCAATCCGGTCCAAATTCTATATTTAGTTATTACAAATTGATTCAGAGGTTGACACATATTGTTACAACTTTTGATTGAGGGGTAGCTGAGAAAAACTAGAAAATTCTAGGCATTTAATTTAAAAACCAGACTATAGTTGAATTTGACACAATGCCAGAACGACACGATGGTCCACAGATGTTCTACTCTACAGATCTTTCCAATCGGCCTTTCAGTTCCCTATCTGCAGTTCGTTTCTCGTGGAGACACGAATTTGGCATTCTTTTACCCTAACCCCGGCTGGGATCTTTTGGATACAAAAACGATTATTGAGAATATTACTGTCGTACCTGCCGAGATCTTTTCATCGCCAACGGTGAGTCAAGAAAATAAATTGTGTTTCTATAATCGTATAATTATAATTTATAAATGTGCGATATAAGTTATAAATATTTTACACACACACACACACACACACACACATATATATATATATATATATATATATATATATATATATATATGTATATATATATATATATTATATATATATATATATATATATATATATATATATATATTCATATCTTATGCTATCTTATTTGCTTACTAGAGATGCATAAACCATCTCGTCCTTTCTCGCTCATTTATGGCTCTAGACTTAGCCAGACTGCTGTGACCAGAACGTAATATCATACTTGGCGGCATATCCTGTGTGGACAAGGGTACGAATTACGTCCTTCAGGTTAATGCTGTCGAATTTACTTTAATTTAAATGTCGTTTAAAACTAGTGAATGTAGTGAATAATAATTAATAACGGTTTTGACTGGTACCGTAAGTAGACGCCAACCTATCATATAAAGAAAATTGAAAATTCATGTTTGTTATAAGCACGAATATTTTATTCACTCTCTATATCTATATATGTATGTAATTGTATATTCTTCTTCTTCGTTTCCTTTCCCCTCATGATGTCTTTATGGTTAAACTCGTGCTTGTAATTGAATATGTATGTATGCCTCTCAAATGAATGAATTACATTTTGCATATGTACTATCGCTTATGTGCAACAGTAATATTACGTATCTATACTTTGTATTATCCTCTTTTGCTCTCTTATTTGCTCACTTTTTTCACCATTCCACAAACTTGTTAATAATGTCACCCACGCTCAACAGTGCTTGACCACGTTATAAAACGAGGAACCGTAACTTCAAAAAACAATAAATCGCCAGCATCCATTTAGGCATATCGGACTTCATTTATATATAAATATATTCATTTTGCCTTTTTTATGTAAGGATATCCGAATATGGAAAATAAATAAGATATGATACTTTTTATGGTGTCGATTTTACTATAACATTACAATAAATTGCAATGACGGTATTTTCCTAGTCTGATCTTTCAAAATTTGTTCAGACCCTGGGTGGGACTTAATTAGGTTTCCGTGGAGCTAAAAGAAGAGTAGAAATAAGGAAGTCGTGACATCAAATCCCCTACTCTTTGGGTTCCTAAATCTTTGGGAGTGTGTACGTAACCAGTCCTTCGGAGTACTAATAATGATTAGGTTACGTAAATGTGGCATATATATTTTTAGTAGCAGGATGTATAGGAATATTCTTAGGATTACGGGATGTAAAAGAGCAATATTAGATCATCTTTATTGACGACCAGCATATATTGAGACTCGAGAATAAGATACCATCACTCTGACACCAGAAGGTGAATTACACATGGTATGTATTCAGTCCTCAGAAAGAGTGATTTTACACTTCCAATAAAATAGGAATCAATTTTTATACATCCCACTTCTCTGCCCTGTTGCTTAATACTTTTTTTAAAGCACGCTAGTCTATATCAAAGTACATTCTGTCAGATCGCGCAAGTCTAGCAAACCAATCACTTCTATTTAAGCATACTGGTTAGGAACATCCTCGGCTCATCCACGTCTTGAGTGTGGCTCAGCCCGATATCAATAGTAATGAGTTCATAGAGCGTTTAGTGGTTCAAACAACCCACACATAACTCTCTAAGGGCTCCACCTGCATAATTTCATAACACTGCATAAATTACAGGCAATCTAGACACAGAAAGTAATATGTGTTCCATAATGGTGTCAAAACAGTTTTACAAAAGGAAAGTGGGTATGGGATCTAAAGAGCATGATTTAAAAGGAGAGGATCCAATAATTTCTTTCACTTTCATCGGTGCAAAGGGGTTAAATATGGATGTTTCACGGTGATTTGATACAACGGATTTATACTTTGATGCAGAAACCATGTCGATGTGGTCTCGAATCGTTTTACTTTCCCGATGAAGTCATTTGAAAACACATTGGCAGTTCCTCAGATAGAATGTCTTTTGGAAGTGGAGAGGGTTTCTTTTTGTACCCACGTAGCTCATGAACTGTTTCATATAGTTCTTTTGACGTTTTGTCATCCAAAATTTTGTGAAAATAGAGCATTTGTTTCGGATTAAAAATAGGATATTTTATAATTTTCACATGGTTTTTGTATCTGTTGTTGTCCTCCTCTCTTTGTGATATTTTTCATTTTCTTTCTACCTTTCGCCTTTGCTACTTGGCAGTGAAGATGGCATCACACATCCATGGTACAGCTTGTCTCTCCACAACTTCTCTCATCCGTGATGGTGCGTGAAGAGCGAGAGTGTTGTGAAGCGCAGCGTTCATGTCTTCAGCTGTCAGTGTGTTGTGGCCAGAGGTTGCCGGGTTTTCTTTCACAGCTTGAATGAAGGATTTAATATTTACTGTCAGGATTTTCCTTGTTGATGTTATACTGCGGACGGGCCCTGTAGAAATTGACGTAGTCAGTGATAAAGAAAGAAGGAAATGATCGGCGATACATGTGTCCTCGACGTTGATTTCACTATCAAAACCAGTCACTTTACTCTGCGGTACCTATAGCTTTAATGGATCACCTCCTTGACGTTGGTCGGGGTGCTTGAGGCATATCAGGGGCAAAGGTATAATGCCGGTTGACCATTCCGGATGTCGAGCCGATACCCGGGCGCCATGAACTCAATGGCGAAGCTGTCGACCCCCCTAGTCAAATACTACCGCGATCGTGTCGCCAGAGTCGTCTGCACTGTCGAGAAATAAGCAAGCGTCCCAAATCAAATTTAGCTGGAAAACGCGATATCTGTCCCTGAAAATCGAACCAGAGTTTGGCCAAAAATGAGCTTTTATCAAAGCTACTGGCCGTCCATTGCATTGACATTCTCCTATTACAGGAGACCCATCTTTATTCAGGCGCGCAATCTTATCGATTCCAGATCCCAGGCTATACGTGGTCCAACGAATTGACACTTCGACGCTCAAAAAGAAGGTGATAGCGTTTACGCTTAAGAGCCTTGGAAGGTAAGGGTCATAGAGAGCGTTACGGAGAGCAACGGAGTGAACAGACTTTCCTTAAAGTTTATGAAACGAAATTCTCTCAATAGACTCATTTATTTTGTCTCGAATTGTAAACGTTAACGTATCAGGTCCATTCCTATATTATACCGTTTTGAGATGTTTTGCCACATGTTTGCCATTTATTTATTTTCGACACAGTTCATTTTCAAGCTGAAGCGCCGTCCTACCACCATCGTCCTGAATGTAATTCTTCCAGTCATTGTTATCTCAATGCTCAACAATATGGTCTTTCTCATCCCAGGGGACTCGGGGGAAAAGATAAGTTATGGTAAGTTGTTAGTGGTGAGCTTTTTGAAATAGCAAAATATCCATTCAATGGGCTCAAACAAAACGCTCTACAAAGGCCTCAAACAAAAAGTAACACTAAACTGGAAGACGATACATGCAGCCTTTAGGGAGATAAATTTTTTTCGACACTGGCACGCTTTTGCAGCTAATTTATTATCGGAGTATGCCTTTTCGTTGGACTCAACTTTACGGCGCCTACAATGAGATTTGAAACTTTGGTTGCAAACTGCCAATCATTGGACTTAGATATATCTTTAAAAGAGGGGTATGTTGCTAAACTTTTAGCCCTTAGATCAGATAGCATTTTAAAACATAACATTCATTGATTGTTTTTCATTTTTTGTGAACGTTCTGTAAGAGATGCTCCAAAACCAATTATTTTCTGTAATACCCAATGTAATCTTTTACTTTGACATATTTGGGGTCATTCCAATCTATCGATAAATGAAGTCAAAGATTTCTGGTAAGTGGATAAATGTGTTATGTCAATAATCTATATGGCAAAATAAAACTGACTGCCATCTCCACATTTCTTTCTTTATATGTTCAGATTAAATCATAATTATAAAATTAATGAAAATGCTGTAACGCATCGCAGGCGAACTACGATTTGAAATTACTGATATGGTTCTCTTAGAGATTCATTGTAAAAGATAGATTTAATATAGAT
Source organism: Berghia stephanieae (assembly GCF_034508935.2). Lineage (NCBI taxonomy): Eukaryota > Metazoa > Mollusca > Gastropoda > Nudibranchia > Aeolidiidae > Berghia > Berghia stephanieae. The sequence continues at coordinate 67,624,934 of NC_088360.1, read as the reverse complement.
GCTTGGTCAATATACTGGACTCTAAGGTTCTATGAGACACTACTGGTTAAATTAGAATTAGGGCCGCTAAAAACTAATCTTTTGTACACGAACAAAATAACGCATCTTTTGTTGTTTTTTTTTTTTATCGTTTGATCAGAAAACTTCCACTTGATCCTATCGATGGATAAAGATAAAAGCCAACTTGTCTAACCGTCTCAAATCTAAACGTCTAATGTCATGTACAATTGTAATTGTGTTCATTCCATGTTGCTATGATCCCTTTGATTAATCCTATACAGACAAGGTTCAATTATCTGCTGACCAGGACCCGTTTTCATGGATGAGGACTGGATTTAGTAATTTAGTAAATGACTTGCTAGTCTTAAACCTAAACAGAGCAAGTGGCAAAAAAAATCGGATTTCATGAACACTTTATAGTCTCGGACTAGCTAGTCTCTTGCCTAGAAGGGGCGTTGTAAGGACGGTGACTAATTCGGCTGTTTTGTGCTGGTAACATCACGCTCTCTAGTACACGATAGCAGGTTAGATACCCGCCTTCATACTTTCAACGCAAAACATTTCCAAAGATGAATCAAATCATGCGATATTGACTTTAAAAGACTGCAATGACGTCCATGGTCGACTGTCAATTCTAAATTAAGGCCAATGGAAGTTTCATTGAGACCGACGTACATGAAGATTGAAACTCAAAGAATTGAACAAAATAAAAACAACTAATAATTTTAATAACTGATTAATTACATTATTTCAGTCAGTTACAATGCCAGCAGAATAACTTTTGTCTCCTCTATACTTTCTAATCTTTCTTTTTTTTTTTTTTGGTTGTTCTTTGACGCAAACCCTTCGATTTCGGAGTGTCGTTCACTGCAGCGCGCGAGCCGATAGATTCATTTTTTTTAAGTTTTTACTCACAAAAATGTATACTTTCGACGATCTGCAGTTATCGTATAGTCTAGATTTTTTAAGCCAGTGTCAATGGCAACAGAACATTTTTTGCCTCTGCCATTCGTAACCGGCGTACTTTCTTTCCGAATCAAAGCGCATTCAATCTAAAACAGATGCTATGTTGTTGACGCTATGTCGTATCTTTGTTACTAGTCTCAGACTAAAGCATGACGTCTTGCCTCAGCAAATGACTCAAACTTGGCCAAACTCTTTCCGAAGGTGCCGTGAATTTAGTCTCGGACTTGCTTAGTCAGTTCAAATGAAATCCGATTTTTTTGCAAGTCCTTGACTAAAGTCAGAGATAGTCAAAGACTAAGCGCTAGTCCGCGTTCATGAAAACGGCCGCAGATGTTAGATTTTCACAAATGTCATCAAAACAAAACAGCAACGCCACTAAGACTTCAAGATTAACCAGTTGACTTCCGTACTCTGGAAAGACAAATGATTAAAGATTTGGCCAGAAAACTCGTCTTTCAAATATCGATAGATTTTAATGACCCTTATCTTGGCAAAACCCCTCAAAACTGGGACATCGCATTTCCCGTTATCTTGCCAATCATAGTCAGGTCTACAATTAATACATACATTCCTTGTGTGCTCCAAAGAAATTAAGTCTTGATGTTAAAGATTTAAAAAGAGAAATAAAACCTTATTTCTACAAAGTAGTGATAACGCGATGATAAAGTAACTTTATTCACAATTTTATCAAAAACGTTGTAAGTCATTACTTCTATTTTTTTTAAATAAAATTTCTCGATGTTTGATTCATTTGTCATTATTTCACACTGTAAAATAAATGAATACAAAATCTTTATATTGTAGATTTCCAAAATGTGTAGCGCATTGGCTGTGTCGTTTTATATGGAATGTAACAAAAACGACATTTTGTTACTGCCTACACTTGAGATTTATCTGTATTTTCTTTTTCAACAGCCGTGTCTGTCCTCATGTCCCAGTCTGTGTTCCTAAGCATGGTGAGCACTATGACACCACAAGTATCCGATTCCGTTCCAGCGCTTACCTATTATTTGTTTGTGCTTCTACTGACATCTGTATTTACTGTAGCGGCAACTATATTCACTGTCTATCTACATCACAAGAAGGAGGTAATTCTAATACTGTTTTTGCCTTACAATAATAAAACGCCTTTTCAAATTTTGGCCTCATAAATAAATAAAAAATAGATACAACCCTTCTAATTCAAAATTCACTTTCCCACACCTGGCTCAAACCGACATAATATGGGGCAGCGTGGCTCATCGGTACCTCTTTGCTTCGTACCAACCTGTGCGTTGTGTGGCCTTAAGTTAGTGACCTTGCCTAACTCAGTTTGCGGCGCTGCATTGCAGCTGCTGACGCTTGATTATTCCAGTCTTCCCTTGGACTAGACCCAAGAGACAAATTTCCCCTATGGGATGAATGAAGGGAATTTTATTTTTTTATTTTTTTTATAGTGCCGATTTGGGACGATGTGTTACATATAGCTCTGTCCATATTTGTGTTCCAGAAAGAAGATACATTGATAAAAATGAAGGCTGAATATCAGCAGGCCGTCAACAAGATTATCAATATGAGAACTGCCGTGACAGCATTAGAACATGCCCGAACAAGAGGCAGTTTCTCTCCCACGAATGACAAGATCAAGCCGTCAGTCAGCCAGCACAACAAGTACAGAATGATCTCCAAACATATCGACAAAGTCTTCTTCTTTTTGATAACCAGTGTTTGGCTTGTTATGACCTTGTGGTATTTTATTTTTGCAAATTTATGACTTATGCAAAGTCATGAGAAGATTGCTTTTTATTTACTTTTGCAAGGTCATGAAACTGATTTTGTATGCTTCACTTTAGCAAACACACGAAGTGTTTTGTTTATGATTTAGATTTGCAAATTCACGAAAAAGTTTGTTAATGATTTATTTTTGCTAATTCATGAAAAGGTTTGTTTATGTTGCGGAAGATGACAAACGGTTAGTGACCCTTATGAAATTATTAGTCAGTTATTTGTGATTGATTCCATCAGAGAGTGGGAGAGAGAGAGAGAGAGAGAGAGAGAGAGAGAGAGAGAGAGAGAGAGAGATTTGTTTCTTAAAATCTAAAAAGTTTAGATTGACTACTATTGTATACAATTTTAAAGAGACATACTAACTGTTATAGACAGAATTAAGTTGACGTCACTCAAGCTGGCTCCATGAAGAAGGTTATTTACTCATCTACCTCCGTACTCAGTTGTGATTACAGCGTTGTTGTAGTTGAAAAAAAAAACGCTATTAGATTGCGTCATACAGGCGTCATACATATCAAAGTTGCTGTTGACTTTGAACCCCTTGTAACGTAATTCGAGATCATTTTATTGGATATTACCCAATATCGTGTGCTCAAGGTTGTTCTACGAGGATGAGTCAAAAAGTAATGGGACTGCTTATTTATTTAAATATAACAAATTAAATCAATGCCATGCTTTATACCTCAAATTAAAGCTTGGCGTTAGTCGAGTAGAATGCTACTTCTCAAGATGGTCTCCGCCTCTCTCGATAGCCACAGTCCACCTTATTGTAAGGCCATGTATTCCGTCCTCGTAAAACTGCGTTGACTGAATTTTGAGCCAACTTTTCACAACTGTCTTGGCTTCTTCATCATCTTCAAAGCGATGTCCTCTTATTACATTCTTCAGTGGACCAAAATGATGAAAGTAGGAAAGTGTCAAGTCTGGTGAATTAATATGGAGGGTGAGACAGCATTGCGATGACCTCCTTTTTCCTGGCACTTGAGTGTGGAAGGGCATTTTCACGAAGAAACAATACTCGTTTCATCTCCAAAGCCGGTCTTACTCGACGAATTTTTGCTTTCATTTACTTCATAATCTATTTGTACCATTCAGAGTTGACAGTGGCTCCCTGTGGTAGGAAATCAACGAGGATTACACCTCTAATGTCCCAAAACACCGTTGGTATAATTTTCCCAACTGATTTCTCAGCTTTGAAGTTTTTGGTCTTTGGGGAAGAAAGATGTCACCATTCCACTAATTGTCTCTTCGACTCAGATTCAACCCACCTAAAACACTTCTTCCTTTACAAACTGCATGAGATTTATAGACTTTACCAATGCCTTGAAAAATGTTACTCGAGGTTTCTTCTTCGAAAACAAGAAATTCAATCAAAGCTTTGTCGCTGACGGACATCCATTGTGGCAACCATTTTGAACTGTCATAACTTTGTCAAAATTTGACAGATTTTAAAATTTTAACTTTTGGTTTGAAGAGTACATATGTAAGTTTAATTGAGCCAAATATGACGTCAAGTGAAAAAGAAATGAACTGAGTAGGAAATTTGTCCGATTACTTTTTGACTCACCCTGGCATCTTTTAACCAGTTTACTGTCGTGCCAAGGAAAGACGCGTATTTAAAATGTTGGCCAGAAATCTCGTCCTCCAAATCTCGATCCATTCAAATGATCATCATAACCCTCAAATCCGGGACTTTATTGAAGACTTCGAGAGGTCCCAGCTTTCAGAGTTTTTGCCAAGATGGTGGTCATTTAAGTTGGTCGATAGTTGAAGGACGAGTTTTATGGCCAAATTTCTGAATAGGTGACTTTCCAGAGTGCGACAGTTAACTGGTTAATTTGAATTCAAGGAAAGTAAGTTATAACGTAAAGTAAAGGCCTGGAGTTTATTATGTCCAAATGTACATGTCTGACAGCTACACTCAATTATTGGCCTATTTTAACATTGTTAGCATGGTCTTTGCGTTATCTATTATTTGCGTTGGTTTTACTATTTTGATTATCAGTTTTGTAAATTGATATACGTCAGTTGTATCAATCTGGAAGGAAGTCACCTTAAAATAAATAAATGAATCATATAGTTGGAAACAACGGTGCTCAAATTAGCAGGTCTGATATCCGAACACAATAATGGGCCTGATTAAAACATTGTTGTGATGGATAACATTTGGGTTGGTTTGAGAGTATTTCCAATATAACAATGGACCCATAACAATTTGGGTTATCAGACCTGAAAATAAGCACAGGTCGTTGGAAACATAACACAGGATCGTGTACCAATATGAAGGAAGATTAGAACTTGAAAACAGAACTCATAACTATTTATCAAATATTTGTTTATTTGACGTTCTTCAAAAGTTAATATGACTTTTAATAATCTCGCTTCCAAAACTTATATTGTACGAATAGTTTGATACCGTTTGTTTTAAAAATAATTCATATTTAGAATTTATGGTTGAAGCAACATGTCAATACTAGGGCCGTTTCTTTCATTCATCTGCACGCTTAACTCGGAAAATCTGTTAAAGATACAGAAGAGAACTAAATAGAATCATTATTATCTTAATCTTTACCTTAAGAGAATCATCACCCCCTCCGCATTCTGGAAAGTTAAAAAATATATTAAACAAAAATAAAAATATCAACAGAAACAAAAAGTCTTTCCGAAATTGGGAATTAATTATCCTTCGTGAAGAAAAGAACGAAATCACCTCAAGCAGTGTTCATTCCCAAAGTGCCCAAGTGATGAACTAATCTTTTCATCTGGTCATTAATTCGCCACCAACAGTAGTGATAGTAAATTAGATTCAATCTACGCTGTACCAACTTTGAACAACCCTGAGAGAATGTCATTGAATTCGAACTCATCTGGATACCATCATAGTGTACTCTTGTTGACAACATTCATCGGTTAATGCATGATGGAATGTTGATGCTTTGCGTTTAGGTAAAATACTTACAACATCCGTCAGCTAAAACATACTAACACCCAGGGCTGTGTGTTACATTTAACGTTTAAAAGTCAGATTGATATAATATAGTGAAAACGAATCACTAACAACTAAAAATAATAACAAAGAGCTGAGTATTTTTTTCTTTAATTGATTTTTTACTTGGCTTGTTCAATATTGAGTAGGTTACTTTCAAAACATCCTAAGTCACATCCTGATAGAAAATGAGTTAACAATCTCAAGTTATCTTTTGGACTCCATAGAATCACCAGAGAGAATTTGGAGTTTCAAAACACTCAAAGTATTGTTTTATGAGGCACACAATACACATATTTTCCTCATTAACCCTCTCCTTACCAATTTTAGAAAAAATCGTCACATTCGTTACGATACAACCAACATTTTTCTAAATTCAAACTTTTTTTTTTTGTACATCATAAAATTTAAAGAAAATGAACAGTGTGTTGTAGAGCATAAATGAAGAAAATAAAACAGTGCGTTTTCAAAGTCACCTACTCGTTTACACCTGACGCACACGATGAAACCAGAGATTGGACGAACTTGTCAACGAGTAGATGTAAAATACCAAGTGGTCATGATAACCCACAACACATTCATAGTCACAAATGACACTTTGTTGATGTGTTTGGCAATCAACCGTTTATACTTGTTACACTTTAAGTTATCTTGAGTGGATGTTGGAGTAACTGAAGACCTCCTAGGAGCAACATTGACTTGCTTCGAGACATCCATGCTACGATTTGATAAAAAATCGTTTGTGTTGGGAGATACAGTTTTCCTGATGGTAAAGACTTTAGTTGTTGAATGTTTACTTTCGCTCCTGGAGAGTGTAGAGACTTCTTCTCTCTGGAGTGAAAAGTTAGACAAGGTATCAATAATATATATAAATACATTTTGACAGTGTGCTATCTAATATCAGTTTAAAACATGCGCAATTCAGACATAAAACATATCTTTACTAACTGTATCCAACGTGTAGATACATGCAGGTCTGGCATCCGAACTCAATTATGGGCCTAGTTTAGCATTGTTGTAATGGACAATATTTTGGGTCATCTTTTTAGATTTCCATTACAACAATTAGCCCATAATGAATTGGGTTATCAGACGTGCAAATAACTGCACGTCGGTTGTATCCCATTTATAGACGAGAAAATAAGGGGGTTAAAATATTTATAGATTGTCTTGATGTTCTTCTGCAATAATATTTCACAAATATATCAATCATTAGAGATTGCCACTGCTTGGTATTTTTTAAAGTGAGATCCTTTCTCAAAATATCGAATCGAATCAAGACCGAACCCATAGAGAAGAGATATGGCCCTCTGCAACTTCTCTACATAAAAAAAACCGTTTCAGCCCGCTAGAAGAAGAAGAAGAAGAAGAAGAAGAAGAAGAAGAAGAAGAAGAAGAAGAAGAAGAAGAAGAAGAAGAAGAAGAAGAAGAAGACCTAAACCATCTACCTCTTTTATCAAGATCGTGAGCGTTATTTACCCTGTCACTTAAATCCACTTTTAGAAATCAATTTCAGGCATTTCACCAATCGGCATTATCTAAATGAACGGAAACTCAGCACTTGAAAAGCCATTATCAATCTTTACTTATTCTAAATCAATGAGACTATTGACGCTATGCGTTTAGCCAAAAAGCTCACACCATTACATCAGCTGAATATAACGTACCAACGCAAAAAATTATGTGTAACCTTAAACGTTTATTGTCTGATCGATAGAATTTAGTGAGAATTACACATAAAAATGACTGGCAAGACAATAACAGCGAGCTGAGTGACGTCAATTTCGTTCGTAATAGCAAGTTATCTATTTTGGCCTTTTTGACCCTGTTGGCCGCGTTCAATATTAGAGAGACCACGACTTTTTTTCTCAGACGATTAGACTTATTATCACGTCGGTCTCAGAGAAATTGCCTTTTGTTTCGCTCATATAAAGGTTTTAAAAATGATTTTAATTCACAAATATGAAATGAGATTAATCCGAACCCACCACTTTCCATTTCGGCAAAGGAAGAAATTCACGACATTAAAATTCAATAAGAGTTTAATAACATAGGACACAAAGGATGAGGACGTATGTGACTATGGATACACCAGTTATAATGTCAGCTGAATTCATCTAATTTCCACAAACGTTATATATTGGTGATCAAAAATCCTTATGCCTACATCTGCTTTGTTTTGATTTAAACTGTCAGTAATTCAACAGATGCAAACAAAACCTAATGAAACTGATTTTTATATCAGTTAAATTTGATGGGTGATTTGAACGGCATACGCTAGATTTAGCAGGAACAAGGACCGTTGTTTAAAAGTTATTAGGAAAAGGGAGGTAACATTCTAACATTTCTAACATTTATTTGTTGAAAACTTCACAGACAGTCGTGGCCACTGACGAAATATGTGATAGTCAATATCTGGTGTTTTCTCCATCGGCATTAATCACTGCAATGCATTTCCTTCGCATAGATACTGACAATGTCGCCAATTAAAGTTGAACGATGTTGTCCCACGCAATTCTGAGAGTTTTGAATAGTTCATCATTATTTTTTGGAGTTGTGTATCCATCCCACAACATTCCCAACCGGTAATGCACCAAATATGTTCCAGAGAGTTTAGGCCTGGGAAAAGTGCACGCCGCGGTTCAATGATATTGACTTCATTGCTGGCCAAAAACTTTGTTGATAATATTTCTTTGAGAATGTGCATTGCCAAGCTGAAATGTAGAGTTTCGATGTTATCGGAGAAAGGTATGGACGTATGTAAATTTATCTGGTGTAGCTTTCCCCTGTTAGATGTCCGGGTTTTTTTCCCTCTATTCTTTGTGTGTGTGGGGGGGGGGGGGGAGAGGGGGTGTCTGTGACAAGCTTGTCCCTGCTAATGCCTCCCCAAACTATCCTCTGTTTATCGATTCACTAACACACGATTGCTCGTATCGTTTATTTCTTCTTATGTTATACGGCATTCTACCGTCATGTCCACCAACAACAAACTAAGATTCATCAGTGAACGTTGACCACTGATTCACCGTCCATCGCCGATAATCCTGAGCCCACGCTGGTGAGTTCGGATATGATGTCTTAAATTAGGACACATTAACAGTCTGGAAACAAGGCTGTGTTCGTGAAGTCGAGGCCTGACTTATTTGGCATCCAGGAAAATTGCGTGCAGTTTATATTGCGGTTCGAAATCGATTTCTTATGTGTTGCGTATGAATAAAGTAAGAAGATTGCCAATTGCAAGAAAACGCTCTTGTAAAACCAAACGAGGCATAACATGAAATCATTAAATAAATATCTATAACTGTTTTTCAGCATCAAAATTTTTTAACGTAAACATCGATACAGAAATTTTAATTCTACAAACTTCCTGTTGACAACGACATACAAAAGTCTCATAAGAGCACGTGGGCGTCAGGTAATGGACAAAAACAAAAATAATTAAACAAGTGAACGATGAATGCTACTCACAACAACTCCGTGAATTTTCATAAGGCCCGGTTAATTGATAAGAAAATCAGAATAATTTAAAATGTGTATACAAATTTATGATCATGAGTATAGATAGTATGCAGATGACGTCACTCAGGCCTTTGTTATTGTTTTTGCCATCCGCGTTTGTGAGTGTTCTCACTAAACTGTATTAACCAGACTATAAAAGTTCATGGTTACACAGAGTTTGTGTGTTGGTCCGTTATACTTCCGGATGGCAATGTTGTGAACTCCTTGGCCAAGCGCATTCTATCTATAACTCGAATTATTTCATGACTTTGGTTTTATTCAATGGGTTATTTTTAGCCTGCCCTTAACTCCACGAAATATAGAGTGATGATTCTAGAAATAAATTGATCCACCATTAAAAGTCCACTACGTTTGAAACCAGTTTTTTGTAATGGTGAATGGTGTCAGATTGGAGACTGGAGGGGCCGTAACAGTCTGGTCGTGGGGTTCGAATTCCCATCGCCGCAAACATTTTATTCTCTATAGAAGGAACGACACTGACGTCACTCCGCTCTTTGTTGTTGTTTCTTTTTTTTTTTTTTTTTTTTTTTTTTGCCAACCTCATTTATGAGTAGTTATCAGTAAATTCAAAAATTAGACTATAAACGTTGAAGATAACACATAGTTATGTGTGTTGGTACTTAGCCGCTGGCGGGTGTTAAGAGAATTTTAACTAAGCGCATTTTAAAATCATAATCGAACAGTAATCATTGGGCAATTCCAAAACTTTACGACATTCATTTGGCATGCTCACCTTTATACATTCGAATGTTGATAAGGAATATTAAACAACGAATCTTGACAGGCCATGACACTCATTTGTGTGTTAAATATTTAATAATTTGAAACAGTGATTACATTCCGCAAATTGTCAAATTACTAGCATTAAATGCTGTTTATATAACTTTGAAAAATTGTATCGAGGCATAAAAGTTTTACAGAGAATTTAAAAAATTTTTAAGCCTATTACCTCTTAAGGGTTATGATGTAACGAGTGGATTTTTATTTTAAACCGTATTAAAAGACACGATTTCTTTATCTGATTTATCCCATATTGCAAGCTTCTTAAATCTAGAAATTATAGAGAATTAATACCTTTTTCATGTTGTCACAATTAATGATATTGTAGCCCCTTTGCGAAAAAACATCTTGCGCAAAGTAATGCAATACAACCTTCGGTACAATGATTTTATACATGAGGACAATAACGTCATTTTAAATCAGATATTTAAATAATCTAAAACAGACAAGAAGCTTCGCATTAACGAAAACAATAATGAACATCTGCAAGCAAATCGCCAGAACTGTGAGTCCAACCATCGATTCTCAAGTGCTTGCGCCTGCCCAGACAATTCAGCCAGGGGAACCCTTGACAGTTGAACTCAAGATTTTATTTCTAAAATTTTTTACTGATAAAATGTAATTATCTTCAGGAATGTTGTGTCTGTTAGTGAACTATGTATGGCTTTAGTTAGTGGTTTAGTGTTTTAATTTTGTTAAACTTTTTGACTTTTTTGGTGATCTTCTTCTTCGGTAACCCATACTTCTTTACAATGACGTCAACAATTCACATTCTACAACAATGTTAGTCAAGAGCTCCTATATTTTCGTCCTTGACATTTTGAATTGGGATCTCCGAATCTAGTTATCCGTGTCAAGAGTTTGAGTAATAAGGTCACATCAACTATCTTCAGTTGTTTTAAAGTTTGGATACACTAACGTCAAATGACTGATCAGTACCATCGCTAGAATGAGAATCTCACAGCCATCAATCACTATTTTAAGCTTCGTTTTATTTCTGATTCATTGCCATCTCAAAATCTCAATAATGATGACAATTTGTCTTCAGAAAAACGGTTTTATTTAACATGATTGAGAAAAAGCAGAATGCATTGTGGAAATTGAATGACAAGTAAATGTACACATCAGTCCAAGTCGAAAATTTTCCTTCGCAAAAAACAATTGAATTTCTAAAATTAGGATTTTTGGAATCTCGTTTTTGTATTATTGTTTAATAGCAAAATGTCCCAAAAATTTAATCATATGAATATTTTTTTTGTTAATAGTATATCACATGTAAAATACGGATATTTATTCAACATGTTTTTCTCTTTGTATCACTAAGTGGTATGAAATAAATCACTGTTATCATATAAAATTTAGAGCATAAAACCAAGTGAAAATTTATATATTTATATATATATATTTATATATATTATATATTATATATTATATTATATAATTATATATATTATATATATATTATATTATATATATTATATATATTATATATATTATATATTTATATAAGAGCATAAGCAAATACATCATTTCATAGATGCCAATATATATATATATATATATATATAATATATATATATATATAAATATATATTTAGATTAAACTTGCTCAATCGAACATCATAGAATGTTACGATTACCTTTGATGTTACTTAATTTACTCCCCAGTGTTATTTTCTAAACAGGCGGGCTAAGTTTTGATATCATATAATATGGTCCAAGTCGACGATTACTATTCCTTTTAAAAAGTACTAATTCTACACTCATAAAGTGTGTTTATTATGACCATTAGTATGTACTCATTAAGATTGATCAGAAGACAGATTAATACATTGCACTGAGAAAAATAATTATGATTTGATGCTAACTGTCACCAAACTAGCCATTGACAACACGCGCCCTTTAGACGCAGTCAAATAACGTCGACAATAGGCCATTGACATCGTTTTTGTCAGAAAAAAATTGTAATAGTGTAACAAGTAGATACCTCCTCTATTTCATAATCCAAAAAGACACTAAAGATGACAGCCAGAACAGTGAATACGGATAACAGTAGAAGCACAAACAGGTAGATGGTGAGTGCTGGGACTGTGTCCGAGAGCTGTGGTGTTATGGTGCTCACTGTGCTCATGAATACGGACAATGACAAGAGAACTGTGATAGCTGTAGCAGGGAAAAGAAATCCAATATAATTTATCAAATGATTTATAAATTACCTCCCGTAGAATGGTAATTATCAGATTTGAAAGATGAATATAGTTAGCTCACTATTTCCTGTCACCATTATATCATATTACGATTGTTAAAGCATATCAAAATATGATGACAGTAACTATATCGCGATCATCTTTTGTGTAATGTTGGAATTTTATTATATTTCTTTGCCGAATGCCGTAGAGATAAAAAGTTCATCATATGCTTACAACGTATTGAGGATCAATCATATTTCCACATAATCCAAAGAGCAAAATTCAAGTCATAAGACAATTCTTATGCATGCACATTTGACGGAGTACTGTGTACTTCCAATGTATCCCCTCCCTCTCCCTTCTCTTGCGTCTCTTCTTGCAACCACATCCAACACTCTCTCCATATATTTCCACATTTGACAAAATGTGACTTTTTCTAACCTTACATTTTTGTATTTTGTTGTTTGTCTCCTGACTTTATTTTTCTCTCCATCTTATTGGCTCATTCAGGACCTCCAGTTATTGGTTTGGAACCTTAGTAACGCGCTTTGAGCTAATTTAGAGGATAATGCATTATATAAAAGCTCAATCTGTTTTACAATAACATGTCAGTAATCATCATATATTATATTAACTAACAATAGCTTATCTTTTCGCCGGATTCAGCAGGTATAAGAAATACAAAGTTGTTCAGCAACGACATCACTACAACTGGAAGGATAATATTGAGGACAATTGTGGTAGAATGTCTCTTCAACTTGAAATAAAACTGTGAATACAATTAATAAATCGGTTAGTTTTCAAAAAGACGACATAATATGTATCGGTCATTTGTGTGTGTGTGTGTGTGTGTGTGTGTGTGTGTGTGTGTATGACATTAGAAGGGCCATATGTAACCAATTACGTCAAAGAGTTTGTTTTTTTTAAAAGCGGACCTCGCGAAGTCCCAGGTTTGAGAGTGTTTGTCAAGATGAGGGCCATTTAAATCGATATATATATTTGATACTTATTTGGCCAAATCTTTAATTATGCGTATGTTAAGAAGACAGCAGTTAAGAGGCGAAAATAAATGAATTTTAAGCTGAACATGAGCAGTTTTGAGTTCGAATCGACGTGCACCTATTATAAATGTACACATGTCGGTTAGAATATCTATGCCTTTATTGAGAATATTGACAGATTTGAAAGCAGTTACTGGTTTTTTTAAAAAGTGTGTTTGACAAATAATGTTTTCTCAGTCAGTTTAATGATTCATTGAAGATAAACCATTGGCGTTGTTCATATCTAAGTTATCCAGTGATACAATGCTGGTGTACGCTTTTAGCTATGTTATGTTACGTAATTAAGGCTCGTTTTGAGAGAGTAGCGGAATACATTTTATTGTTTGTTTCAGGTACAGCTGACCTAACCGCCTCACAATAAATGGAAATGAATTCCTCAGAAGGCAAAAAGTTTCCCAACCGTCAACCTCATGTAATATTTGTCTTGGTGATATCCTGGTTATATATTTTGAATTCATGTCACTCTTTAAAACCCTTTTTCATCATAATTTTACATGTTTCAACTATAATTGTTTTGCCCTGAATTAGAATGATAAATTATATATGTAAACAGATTAAAATGTGATCCATCGACTCCAAAATGTATAATCGTGGGGTGACTTTGATGTTGAAATTGATTCTATAGTAGAAAATGTGAAGCTTAAGTTATTTTGTATGCCTTACTGTAGACAATGGAATTGGTATCTTGAAATGACAAAAATGAAATCTCACATTCCTGATCACTTTTACTTTTAAAAAACATTTTTGGCACCTGGTTCGCCCATCATAACACCATTTTGAGGCGATAGGTGACATATATTTACTCACAGTGGGACAGGAATACACCTCAGACCCGACAACATTGATGTTTACGATGGCAATTCTTGTTTCCAGTATTTCCCATCCAGAGTTGGGAGAGTAGAAAGCCATATTTATGTTATCAGCAAGATCAAACTTGATAGTCAGGTTGGTATGACTAACGGGAAGTATCTGGAGATAAACGACTTCTTTGAATTGTTAAAGGCCTAAAATAATTCCTTAAAATTTCGATCATTAAACCAATTCTCATCTTATCAAAAAAAATACTCTCAAACCTGGGATTTCCTTGAAAACTTCCTTGAAGTCTCAGGTTTAAATTTTTTGACAAGACGCGGCTCATTTTAATCAATCGATATTTAAAGGAAGAGTTTTCCAGCCAAATTTTTTAATGATTTTTTTCAGAGAACAACAGATCCAGTAGATGTTATAATCTATTTCTTTATTTATGAAAAATGAATCAGGATCTGATAATGTAAATTACTTTTTATAACATCACGACACATCAACGCAGAACACAACAACACAAATAGTTTCCAAATTCAGCTAAAGACCAAATCTCAGACATTCAAATTTTTTGACAATATATTTTATATCTTTTTTGTTCTTTGATTTCCTTGCAAAATATTGAAGATTATTAAAGCTTAAATACAGATTTGTTTTGAATTAGTAAACAATCCTAATGTATAATTTTCAGACAAATACTAACATTTAAATAACTCACAAAACAAATGTAGTCTAATATCTTTTCTATCAACAATCCATAAAATTTCAAAATAGACATTTATTATAAAGCCCTTACTTGTATTTTACAATTCTGAACATCGAACGGGAATTTCTTCATGTTTAAGGGACAAAAAGTGTGGAAGATAGCACTCGGTGTCCATCTGATCTCACCGTCGCTTTCGAAAAATGTTGTGCTGAAAAATAGATGGTACAATCTAAATAATAATGTAGAGCTTCAGTACACATCAAATCAATGGTTCTCCTGTTTTCTGTAAAATAAACTGGACAATAGAAATTGCTCGTTATCTCTTGTTCCGGGTACAAAAACCTATTTCTCGTTTTAGTCAGAAAATATGTACTCATGTTAAATTTGCTCGACGTGTCAGACGTATTTGACACCATAGACCACGAACTCCTCCTCATGCGACTACAAAACAATTTTGGTATACAAGGCACAGCACTCAACTGAATCAGAACATATCTTAACGACGACACCAACAAATTATGATTGGAAACTCGTACTCCGATAGCAGACCTCTTCCCTTTGGTGTGCCCTCGGAATCCGTTCTTGGACCAGTACTTTTTGTGCTTTAATCTAATTTTTCGTTACATAAAAGTACAGACCTGTGGTCGTCCTTGAAAGGGTCACGGTCTTTGACAGCGTTGATAACTTGTATCCGAGGTCGCCATACGTCTTTGGCGTCTGGCATCAATCTAGTAATACCATTATTTACCGGGTCCCAGTTGTTTCGCTGGAGATATTAATGACAAAATATTTAGTTGAGCAATATTGCCCAAATGATTCGAAGAGGGCAATACAATGTGAAAATTTCAACCGGTTGGGAAGCGGCAATTGCCAATTCCATTTTCTGATCCATTCATAACTAACTAAATTAATTAATTAAATTTTACTTTTATTCATCCCAAAAAAGGAATATGTGTACAAAAGCGCGCGCGCGTGTGTGTATGTGTGTGTGTGCGCGCGCGTGTGTGTGTGTGTGTGTGTGTTAAAAATATGAATGAATGATTGAATGAATGAATATGTCTGCGCTGTTTCTATGGACGGTTGCCGTGAACACTGTGTGTGTGTTACTTCGAGTGTTTCAGTCTGTCTTACTATACAGTTAGTAATTTGTTTTCATAATAATCTCTGTCCAAGGCAAGTGTTAATAGCATTTGTAGGTCGTCATTAATTTGTGTTAAGGTGCTGAGGCAATTAGATGTTTCCTTGTGTTGTTGAAATCAGTACTTTAGCTGTTGTTTCTAAATATATATATATATTTTTTATTTTTTTTTGGATATCTTGATTCCATGTTGTTGGAGTTGAAGTTGGTGTACGCCCTCTGTATTTGGCTCCTTGGTTGAAGTAATCATCCATCGAGGTTTGTGCTGAAATATTATCATCTTGTCGGAGCACGTGTTCGAACAGTTTCCATCTTTGAAGCTTTATCCGCGTACTGACTGGTTGTACTTTGCATCTGTCATATACATCCTCAATACTGATTTTGTCTGGCCAATGTACCCCAATAACTCGTTTCAATTGTTTGCGATGAACGGAGTCCAAGGTGTCCGAATTCTTTTTTGCAAGACCCCACGTACCACGGTTGTACATAAAGGATTGGCGGCACTCGTGCTTCGTAAAGGCGTATTCTTTTATTTTTATTCGTTCCTCCTGTTCCAAACGTTGTGTAATTCTTTGAATGCAGTTTGAGCTAGCATTTTTCTTCGTTTGATGTCTTCATTCTCATTAATCAAGTTTCTGAGTTGTCTTACACTTTTCCATTCCACTTGTTTCTTGTCAATCATGTGGCTTCTGTTTTGGATTCGTCGACCTAAAGATTCCGATGTCGCTGAGCATTTTGATATTGTTGGTATGTGCTGCTTCGCCTGGTCTGCTGAATCAAATATGGTATCAATATACAATGCCTCCACTTTATAAATGGCATTTCTATATTTGCGTGCGCTATGTGGTCTTGTGATATGGCCCTCGCTTTCGGATCGGAAGGTCCGGGTTCGAGCCTCGCTCGATGCATAGTTGAGTCCTTGGAAAAGGCTCTTTACTCATATTATCTCACCATATTCATGTGTAAAATGAGTACCTGGCCGTTAACAGCATTACCTCTGTCCTAACAGACGTCATGTCACGTCCTACGTGTTAAGGGTTCCTGTTGGTCATGGGCCCCGTGTAATTCGCGATTTGAGCACGTTTAGTGGATATTGCGCTATATAAATGCTCAAGATTAAAACTCTTTTTTTAAATTTTGTTCGTTTGGTCTTTGTTTTTGTTTTTTTTTTTTTGGGTTTTTTTTTTTTTTTCTTTGTTTTCTTTTGTGTGTGTGTTTTTTTTTTTGTTTTTTTTTTTGTTGTTGGTTTTGTTTTTTTGTTGTTTTTTTGTCTGTTTGTTTGTTTTTTTTTTTTTTTGTTTTTTGTTGTTTTTTTTTTTTGGTTTTATTTTTTGTTTGTTTGTTATTTCTTTTGGTTTTTTTACAATTATATCAGTCTTTCCTACCTCGCATTTCCTAGCATTCCCTGTCCTGCGGTAATACCAAAAAAAAAAAAAAAAAACAATAATGCTCTCCAACACAAGACTGATATATAAAAAAGAGTAGGTAGAGAGATTTTTGTCAATTCCGAATTCAGCTAATTTCCGAACAATCAAAACTAAGAATCCATTTTTATACGAAGTAAATATCAATTTAATTTACCTGATCGATCCACGTGAAATAGAGAAATGCGTTTGTGACTAGTTCCTGATTCACATCGTCAACAGCCACAATCGACACAAGTGAAAACGACACGAAGATCTCTAAGGCTTCATTTTGATCTTGGACTGGACGAATGGAAGTGCTGTATTTTGATGGAGTCAAAATACTTTCTTGGAAGGCTTTGACATCCTCATACGACGCGGCTGTTACAGACCGTATATTGGAAGTGAAGAATGTGATGAGCACGGAGTAGATTAAAAACATCATATTTGTTGAGTTCTGCTGGATAGTCATTTGGACAAAAGCGTTTCAACTAGCCTTATATCTTCATACACATGCCTTGCGGCTAAACTTAGATTTGACACAAAAGTCTGTTTTGGGGATTCTTTTCCTCGTTTGTGACAAAGCTGCTCTCCAAACCCTCCGCGTTTGATTTGAATGTTAGTTTGTTGTATCTAATGTTTTTACAGGAAACATTTTACATCTCCTTGTTTTCACTCAATCCGTTATAAATATTATTTAAATTGTCTAGTCTATGTGGTCAGTCGGTGGATATAGAAGATGATTTGAAAAATTGAAAAATTGCCCACTGATACTCGTATTTTAGGAAATACACTGGTACAGATGACATGGCTGTTTTAATATTTTTATCAGTTTATTTTGAGTACGATCAATAGTATCAATAGTCACACTTGATATTGAATGTACAAATCTTATTTGACTCTGCTATTTGAAGCTATTTCACTGTTCTATCTTGTTTTTGTCAGATTCTCATTTTTACTCATATCTGATATTATAAATTCGTGTTACTATAATGATTCATTAACACAACTTTAGTTTCATTATCACTTCTAATCAAGCTCATTATTAACGTAGAAAAGTTATATTCCCATTATTTTGTTGTATCGGATTGTTTAAATGATATATCAATTTGCTTACAATACTTAAGCTTTATGACGATATACACTACGTATTATCATATCGGATGAGAAACTACTTGTTTCATCATGTGTACTCAATTACCGTTACACATGGTAATTAAACGTTACAAGACAGTAAACCCTTCAAATAATATCATATCATATCATATCATATAAAAAATGTTCTGCAGCCATTTTTTTCAAAACTTTCTCCATGTTCCATGCCAACAACAGCCTACTCAAACTTTACAATTTCTAAGCTTCTATTTACCTCAATTTTACAAAAGATGTTCTAAGAAGAAGGATAGCTTACGTTTACATAACAGAAATCCAAAACGCGAAGTCACCAGGTTTTAATTATGTTTTTTTTTTGTGTGTGTGTGTGTGTGTGTGTGTGTGTGTGTGCCAAGATGAGAGTCACTTAAATCGATCGATATTTGAAAGACGAGTTTTCTGGCCAAATTTTAAAATACACGTTTTTTTTTCTAGTGTTAACTGGTTAAACAATAAAAAGGCCAATAAATTCAATCAACTGTCATAATACTTAGTGGTGGGACAACAAAACGCAGCCTAAGACTTGGAAAGTAAAGGCAAAGTCCGATCGATTTTGTGACAAGTATGTTTACCTCAATACAAGGACCTGGTGTTAGAATGAATGTTGTATGTGACCATTCGTCTCAAAACGGTATTATGTCGGACTGAACACGATGTCTGAAATGAAATTATAGCTTTATTTATAATATGGGGGGGGGGGCGGCGATAGCTCAGTTGGTAGCGCACTCACTTGACAATCAAAGGGACCGAGATCGATCCCGGGTGCAGTCGAGATTTTTTTTCTGACCCTCCTGTCCACCCAGCAGTGATTTGGTAGCTGGGTCTGTTAGACCTGAATGAAAGTACTTTGCTGCGATAGACTAAAGTCCTATCCAAAGCGTAGTAAACAATTGCTATTGTCAGACACTATAGAAACCGAGATAAACTCCGGCTCCTTGAGCCTAATGGCTCTGAAGTACTACTTTTATATATATATATATATATATATATATATATATATATATATATATATATATATATATATATATATAACATTGGAGTCAAATCAAATTCCTATATTGAGGATCTAAAACTTATAAAAGCTTAAATTTCCTAATTTTGACCGTGTTGACTTCAATCTCCATATTCTTCAACAAGTAACGACGTAAAAACGGGTGTCACGATAGATCAATGGGAAGGGCACTCCCTCACACACAAAGAGACTGGGATTGATCTCCGATGAAGTTGAGCTTTTTTCCTGATGCTTCCTGTCTCCCAAATCTACCAAAGATACTTTGTAATAGACTAATGTCTTATCCAAATTATCTAAATTGTAGCACCGACGTGTACATATAAGCAGGTCTAACATCCGGACCCACTAATGGGCTTAGTTTAACATTGTTGTAATGGACAATATTTTGTGTCATTTTTTTTTTAGATTTCCATTACAACAGTGAGCCCATAAGGAATTGGATTATCAGACCTGAAAATAAGTGCACGTCGTGTAGCACCCAATTGCTATTGCTATCGTCTGTTTAAAGTATAGAAAACCGCCATTGAGTACAGACGATGCAAGTTATTTTTCATTTTATTTTATTTATTTTCCACGTTTATTTGTGTATTGTTGTGCTGACGAAGGGTTTGTACCCGGAACGTCCATTGTCTGTTTTGTTCCCATACGAAGCCTCTCCATTTTCACTCTTCCGTCAGTAATAACTACTGCTCTTTGATAACTTCACTATGTAAAAAATATGACAAATTTTGCAACAAACCTATTTCTTAATCCTTTATTTCCATGCGTTTTAAAAGGAGAACATGTATGAGATTTTTGTATTTCTATGATTTCATTAATTTAAATATTCTCTTATATCTAAGACTCTTCGGAATTTGCTTATACTAGGCATAGCTACTCCGATATTATCTACAAGAAATTAATTGAGTAGAAAAGTTCCAGGAGACAATAGAGAATAACAACTTTGTGGCGATGGGGACTACAACCTACGACCCTACTCAGGGACGGCTGGTAATAATGGGCAGGGTGGGCAAATACCAGCCTGTGTTTCAAGTTATATGCTGTATTACCAGGTCCGAAATAATCTAATTTAAATTAGATAATTTCAAAAGTTAGTACTTAAACTTGATACTTCGTCATAGCATCGTCTTGTCGCCTGACAGTGAACTCCGATTTTGCTGTCTGGCCTCTCTAGTACTAGGTCGGGCTAATTCAAATGAGCCCACCTTATAAACCAGTGAACACTAAGTAAATAGAGATTTTGGCAAACGTACTTTTTCTTATTTATTGCCTTACTTGTGCTGGTACCATTGATGAAATGACATTGGGAAGGTTTCAGTATTGAATTTAATTTATTAATTTACTAATATATCAATTTAGTATTAACTTGTGTTGTTTTTATATATTTGTTTATCCATTTAAATTATTTCTTTTTTTTTCTCGTTTTCCTTAGTGCTTCTCAAAACTCATTTATTTAAATTGTTTTCTTATTTGATTTTTTTTGTTTTTGTTTTGTTTTGTTTTTCTTTAACAAATTAATTTGTTAGTTCTTTTTTTTTCAAATTCTTAAAGTAATTACCGCTGTATTTTTATTGCCAGACTAAATATTTTTGCAAAACAATGTAATTTTCTATTGTATTTCCTCTAATAAAACAAAACACTTTTTTTTCAAAAGTCAAGACTAAATAAATATATAAAATACAACCACCATTTTGGTTTTCTCAACACTTGAATTAATATACGAGAAATACTCTTCTGAGAAAAGAGAGAGTTGAATTCTAAGTTATAGAGGAAATAAATACGTTTAAAGGAAGGGTGGGCAGATTCCGTACTTGCCCGTCCTGAAGCTAATACATACATAAGATAGTTGGTGATGAAGAGGCGGGAAGCTAGGGGTTGGTTGGGTAAGGAGTAAAGATAACACGGTCGTTATTGTTATAGTCTAACGAATGCATGAGGAGAGATTGGTAGCATTGTTTTGTCTTAATTGTATTGTATGAATTATTGGCGACAGCCTAAGATTAAATAAACTTTGTTTTTGTTTTCTTTTTTTTTTTACTATGGAACTGATACTTGTCATAGCAGACCTGCCTACTTGAAATAGGAAAATAAAAATCGTAGTTTTCAGGATTAATAAAATCCTAGATATTTTAACTACCCTTTAACAAAATCACCGGAATTTTCGTATATTATAGGTATCAAATTTTAAAAAACGAGAAAAACTGATTGCAAACGTAATA
>NC_088360.1:67588235-67600735 GCF_034508935.2 Berghia stephanieae | reverse complement strand
TCTGACCAATATTTTAAATACGTGTCTTTCCAGAGTAAGGCAGTTAACTAGTTGATTGAAATGTGTTTTAGAAGCTGCTACTTGCTTTTCCAACATGTGATATTATAATTCCATTGGTTTCAAAGATAAAAGTAACCAAATCCAAAATTTCAAAAGTAGAATACGTCATAAGAATTATTATTTATTGTGTACAATTCACAAAATTTCTCCGGAAATAATTTATTTTCATCTGACATTATTGGGACGATGAGAAGCCAGCATGTATTAAATAATTGATATAAATAGATGCATTTAACAAACATGATGTCAAATTTCAGTGCAAGATGAGATCACACACTAAAAAAATCTGTGAGCTTTTCTATAGCGCAACATCTAATAAACGTGCTCAAAGTGCTTTACATGGGTCGCTGACCAACAGCACCACGTAATATGTAGACCGACGCATGACGCCTGTCAGGCGATTTAACAATATTTTTTTTTCCGGCAGAGACAACGCTGTTAAGAGCCAGTTTCTCATTTTACACCTTAGTCAGGAGAGAGAATGTGAGTAAAGAGCCTTTTCCAAGGACTCAACTATGCGCCGAGCACGGCTCGATCCCGGGACCTTCCGATCCGAAAGCGAGTATCATCACAAGACAAGACCGCATAGCCGCACGTTATTTCCTATGTAACGGATACACAAAGGTGTTTGCATTTACAGCTATATGTCCTAATTAAGATAAAGTCACATAAGTCAGTGTGTTAGAATACGTTGCCATCAGCCTGATGTCAATCATTATCGGAGTGGTTAGGGTAGCGAAATGTTATTTTCTCTAATATAATTTGTTCAATTGCGATTTTTTAAATAATAAACGTGTCACCTCTTCTAAATTCCACTGTGATCTTTTTAGGTTGTATTAACAGGTCAATGAAAATTTGCCTCACTACGATATTCTATTTGAAAGGTTTCTGATAGTTGGGATTTAATTCCCAAGGGATAAATGTCATGCATATTCAAAAAGAGTTGAAATTACTCGCTAACAAAGCATAACATTCCCCTGAGGCTTGAAATAAAGCCTAAACTATTTGTAAAATTGACTGTTTTGTTTATTTAGAAGATTTTTCTAACATCATTTTGAAATAGTTTTTTTAAAAAGCGATCTGTGTTAAAACGTTCATACCACTTTAGTAGATGTCATTTAATAATATGTTGTTTTTTTTAAAGTTGAGCTTTAATAAAGCGCATTCACAATATCCACTAAACGTGCTCAAGGCGCTTTACATGGGTTCCTGACCAACAGCAACACTTAACATGTAGGAAAGACACGTCGCCTATTATGCGATATTACACTCTTTTCCGACAGAGACAACGCTGTTAACGGTTAGGTACTCATTTTACACCTGAGTACGGTGAGAAAATGTGAGTAAAGAGCCTTTTCCACGTACTCAACTATGCGCCGAGCAAGGCTCAAACCCAGGATCTTCCGATCCGAAAGCGAGTGTCATACCACAAGACCACACAGCCGCACAATAATAATAATAATAATAATAATAATAATAATAATATATAATAATAATAATAAAATAATAATAATAATAATAATAATATAATAACAATAAAATAATAATAATAATAATATAATAAATAATAATAACAATAATAATAATAATAATAAATAATAATAATAATAATAATAATAATAATAATAATAATAATAATAATAATAATAATAATAATAATAATAATAATAATAATAATAATAATAATAATAATAAATAATAATAATAATAATAATAATATAATAATAATAAATAATAATAATAATAATAATAATAATAATAATAATAATAATAATAATAATAATATAATAATAATAATAATAATAATAATAATAATAATAATAATAATAATAATAATAATATAATAATAATAATAATAATAATAATAATAATAATAATAATAATAATAATAATAATAATGTTAATACCTTTATTGTCCAAAAAAAAAATATGGCAATTTGTCAATGTTTGAAATTTTAAAAAAAAAAAACAATAAATAGATAGATGGACAAAAATACATTTATAAAATAATAATATATAAACATCAAAATGATAAATGATATAAATATCTAAATGAAGATGACTTTTTATTTATAACAGTTTCGAAAACCCAAATAATACACTCTCTCTTACTCACATGCACACCTCCACACAGAATTAAAACAACTCACCTGGAACTATTCCCAATGGTGTCGAGTACAACGGATACACGAATTGTTTTACTAGAGTATTTGTATAGCGCCATTTCCATTCAACGGGCTCAAAGCGCTTTACAAGGGTTTCTAGCCAACAGCAACACTTAGCATGTATGACCATACATGACGCCTTTAAGGCGATATTCCAGTTTGAGATTTAACCCATCACCATTATACTATTATAGTCATTAAAAATGCTTACTTTTAGATCAACCAATCCTTAAATGCCATATTGTTATAAAGTACAATTATTCTGGAGTCATAATCCAAATAGTATCAGTACATTAGATTAGACCCATTCATATTGGGAAACGGTCATTTTTAGTTTTATTTAGTTTATTTTTTTTTTTTACAATCTGCAATCTTAGAACCATTTGTAGTAATTTCATTTTATTTAAAGTTATAGATTATTCCATATTTTATATTATTTAAAAATTGTTGTAATGCAGAGAAAATTTTTGAAATAAATTAAACATTTAAATTTTATAACTGTCGCCTCTGGTTAATGTTCTGGAAATATATTTTTTTACTTGTGTATTCCATATGAAATTCTCATAATTCATAACTGAATGTTGGTGGGTCTTTAAAAGAAAGAAAGAAAGAAAGGAGAGAGAGAGAGAGAGAGAGAGAGAGAGAGAGAGAGAGAGAGAGAGAGAGAGAGAGAGAGAGAGAGAGAGAGAGAGAGAGATGGAAGAATATTACATATGACTAAAAAAAGGAAGGCGTTTGCATGTTTTCATATACAATTACAATGACAAAAAAACTTCTCGCAGGGACTGATGGGACACGTTTTTAGAGTATGTCAACTATATAACACTACGCTAACATATCATGCTTCAACCACCCAGGAATACACACGCTACAATTCCTACTACATTTTGTTTTATGTTTTCAACGTTCCTTTTGCTGACGAACGGTATTTGCCTCAAAAAACGCCCATTGTCAGTACTTTTCCCACCCGAAGCCATTTGGTAGCTACTGTAAATGGTCGACAATATATTTAAATTATTGAACGCACATTGTATTCTCGTTGTTATTTCCCATGGATAAGTAATGCTATATAGGGAAAAATAAAAGTGCTAAAAACGCACTGTTATAATAAATTGCGAGAGTCGTTCTATATCATGTGTCATTTATATGGGTCTTAGATACCTGTATGCCAATTTTCATGCTTTCAATCCCAATGTGCACGGTTTTAGCCCAATTTCCCCTAATACAATTAATATGAAGAAAATATATGTATTTACGCTGTTATTTCCCTTGTTTAATATAGCAGTAATAAGTAAAATTTAAGGCTTTAAATCGAAACGTTAAGATTGATTGTCAAAGTGGTTCTATAGCAGATGGGTTTTTAATGGGTCTTGGTAACCTGTATGCAAATTTTCATGCTTTTAACCCGAATTTGCGGTTTTAGCATAATTTCCCCTACTGTTATGTATTGTATTTTTTATCTACCCAAGGATGTCACAAAAGTATTAGAAGTGCATTTTGATGTTTACAAATTTGACTTAGATATGTTCTTTCGACACGAAGTGCGTAGTATGAGGCGTCTGTCATAGGCAATAGCAGTTTTCAATAATTTTAAAAACTCCAGAAAGCTGGAACTGGAACAAAAATAAAGACGGTAAATATGACCGTCTCTGAGAGTTCCGAAATCAAACGCCATTCGCATTTAAAAGACTATGTAGTTGGGTTTCTTCTTTTCTCTCTCTCTCTCTCTCTCTCTCTCTCTCTCTCTCTCTCTCTCTCTCTCTCTCTCTCTCTCTCTCTCTCTCTCTCTTTCCAATTCTGTCTTTTGTTTTGACTGCAAAGTTTTGTCACTGACAAAATAAAACGAGCACTAGGTTTTCAATAAGGACAAAGTGGGTCTTATAAATGTTGTTATTTTAATTGCACATATTACAAAACGGGAAAAAGTAAACCAGACATTTATTAATCTGCTAAAGATTAAGTTCTGGAATACAATGAAATTATGGTTTATGAATCTGTACATTTACAAAGAAAAAAACCAAAACAGTTTCACATATTTGCAGTCTAGTCGAGGAAAATAATGTGAAAGATGAAAATGATTTTCAAAGACATTTTTATATAATAAAATACGTATTTCTTTTTTATCACTGCTTAGAAAGCTAGAGTTCTTATCATGGGCGTTTGATTCATCTCTCATCAACCCAAGTGTGGAAGGCATCAAAAGGCGCACTGAAGACTTTTTGATGCCTAAAAATAACTTTTAAAAGTTCAACCTACAGTAGAATTAGACTTGATGCCATCGGTTGGATCACCTAATGTATTTTTTCTTTCTTTTCAAAGACGTTGAGCTAAAAATATCTATTTGAAAATCAAAAAAGAAATATGAGCATTGTGTATTATCCCCCCCCCCCTTTTTTTTTTTTCTTCGCTCACCCAGTTTGTGTAGGTGTGTGTGTGTGTGTGTGTGTGTGTGTGTGTGTGAGTGTGTGTGTGTGTATGTGTATGTGTATAGGGTGCAGGAAAACAAAACCAATAAAAATGGAAAAGAAGAATGACGCTGTCTCAATACGAAGATAGAAATATTTGGAAATGTACAAGCAACAAGAACAAGTTAATATCTGGCAAGTTAAATTGATAATCTTCTATTCATTATAAACTTTTGTTGGTGATAAATTGTGTAATGATCAAGATATTGAAGGTTTATTTCTAAATATTAAACGTTTCTCTTATCTGGCTCGACGAAAGGATTAAAAACTCACGTAATATAAGTTATACTCTCTCTCTCTCTCTCTCTCTCTCTCTTTCTCTCTCTCTCTCTCAGAAGAGAGAGAGAGAGAGAAGAGAGAGAGAGAGAGAGAGAGAGAGAGAGAGAGAGAGAGAGAGAGAGAGAGGGAGAGAGAGAGAGAGAGAGAGAGAGAGAGAGAGAGAGAGAGAGAGAGAGAGAGATGAATGGACGAAGAAAAATTCACGCATGCGCCGGAGCTATCTTTTTAATTTTCATTCTTTCCTGAGGGTTGCCAGTTTGGCATTTTAAATGCCAGATTCCAAAAATCTGGCATTTTTGAAAACCGTTTGGCATTAGAAAAATCATTTGGCATTTGGCATTTTCATTTGGCATTTTCTTTTCTTGTATATTATACTTCAAATGACACCTTTTCTCAACCGTGGTGTAGTGGTTTAGCACTCCACTTAGTAGTCAGTAGGTAAAAAATTACCCCAACAGGAAATCTAGTATAATTCAAAAAAAAAAAAGAAAAAAAAAAGAAAAGAAAACATGCAAGCCACCAGGATATGATAGTAAATTGTCTATCAAAAGTGAGTAGTTTTCTTAGTGGGGGTGGGAGTCAACAGACTTTGGCATTTTTTTGAGTGTTTTGGCATTTTTTGAGTCTTCCCCTGGCATTTTGTTGAAAAATAATCTGGCAACCCTGTCTTTCCTGCATAAGAGAAGAACAAGCAAAGTGTAAACATGGCGGATAAGGCTACCCGATATGTATCGGGCTATCAGCCTGTCCCCATGAATTTATTCGCTACTTGGGAAGTAGAAAAGTCGTCTCCAAATTGTATTCCAAGGTAAGTTTTTATTTTAATTTATACATACAATGAGTCCAATACAAACACAAGCCAAGTACTACTTTATTATGAAGCCAATTGAAAGCTTAGTTCGAATAATGATGAGTTTCCTATGCATTGCATTGATTGAAAAAATGGTCTGCTAGAATTGAGGTGCGCTGTTGTTATTTGCCATTTACTTAACGTGACTCATAACTTACCCCCGATGGCTGATGACTGTTGTGTATCGTCTGACTAATGTGTTTGAAAGTGAAATTTAGGGGAGACCTTCCACTTCCATAAGCTACTACATCCCAAGTATTCTTCTTGAGGTTTGGGAGGGGGGAAACTTTTTTTTAAATTTTAATTTTAAAGTCCCCCCCCCCCTCCCAAACCCCCTACTAGAAGTTCTAGTGTAGGGGGTTTGGGAGGGGGGGGGGAGACTAAAAAAGTTTCCCCCCTCCCAAACCCCCTACTAGAACAAGAATACTTGGGATGTAGTAGTAGTAGCTTATGGAAGGTCTCCCATCACCTCTCTTGAGACCTCTAACTCTAATCAATCACTTATCATTATCATCACTCACTCTGACTCTCACCATCCTCCCTACTCCCAAAAGAGGAAATATACCCACTTTTAAAAAAAGGTTTAAGTAACTTTCCTTTGACTCGCCATTGAGCACGACACAGAATCAATTTTCTATAAAATTGCAGTTCGCAACAAAAGATTTACGAATTGAATTATAATATAAATCAAAATCCATGTGCTAGATATGTGTCAACAAGTGTCTGAACTGAAAGTGAAGAGAGGAAATAATGAAATAACAAGTGATGGGGATGCCTTCCGAAAGCTCCTCGTGCTAAGGGAAGCAACTCAAATATTCCCTCAACTAACCCTAAGAAAAATATAAAATCTAGTACTAGCACCTTTAAACTAACCCATCCTAATAGGAAAAACAAACACCCTAGCACCTTTACTAAGACTTATGACTAACCCTCATAGAAATAAAGTCCTGCGATCTCGAGCTAACCCTAATAGAAAAAAAACCTAGGACTGCTTTCAATTCTTCACAAACCAAAATCGTGGCGGAAAAAACAAAAACAATGGTCGTATTAGGAAAGTTTAAACTTTCACTAATCTATCAAGGTTTGTTCTAGAGTTTTTAAAATGCTACTGTATATTGACAACTTGAATAAATAAAAGAAATGCTAGCACGAGGAGCTTTCAGAAGGCCTCCCAAGTGATGAATTAGATACAGTTGAGGACAGCGTGTTATTCTCCAGATCTAGAACTCGCGAAAAAAATTAAATTGACAAGCTTTGGAATGAAACAATACCAGAGTGGCCAACCTTCCCGATTATTTCGGGAAATTCCCTAAATGGATCCACCGTTCCCGATGTTCCGAAACTGCGTTTTTTTTCCAGAAAATAACCCATCGTAAAAAAAGACGAATTGCGTCTCAGTCAAGAAGTGAAATCATCAGTAACATAAAATTATTCTACATTGCTGCTTTGAAGTACATGAAGAATAATTTTCCATTAAATACAGACACCCTTGTCCATGCCAAATTTGTGGAAGTAGGCCTTACCAGAACCTGGGACAGCTAGCCCTGAGTGTTCTTTCAATTCCTCACAGTAATGCAGCATCAGAGAGGATATTTAGTTTGGTTAGGAAGAATAGAACTGAAAGCAGATCTCAGTTGAGCAATGCCACTCTAAACAGTCTTTTAGTTAATAAAGTTAGGGTCTCCTCATCAAGCATGCCACCTGTCCAATTGACTGACAAGTTCTTGCAAAAATGCAAGAGATCCACCATGGATAGCTTGCATTCAGAAGGCAAATAATAGCAGTAAACAAAGCCTGTTATCATGTACATAGTGTAAAAAGTATTGTAGTGATGCTGTGGTCTCAATGTGTGTGTAGTTTTTTAGTTTTAAATTGTCATATTAATAGAATAGAGGCTGTGACTTCTGCACCAAATTCAATAGAGGGCATAATGCACCTCCTAAGCTTGGATAGAGGATACATATATGTCAAAAGTTACCCCTTTCACTTCCAAGGTTTACAGGTATGTCAACTTAATGTCTGTTTTCATTTTCATTTTCATTCTTTGTAAAGTATTAAATTAGTATTAGGCTGTGTATTACTTCACTCTTAACATTATTGTGCGGTAACCAAAAATTTTCCCTAATTCAGTTTCTGAAAAGTTGGCCACCCTGCAATACAAAGAATGGACAATACAGATTCAAACCATTTGTCAACAAAACAAAGGAATGTTTGGGGCGTGTCAGAAGTGGTAGTGGTGGGGATGCTAGTAATATGGTTGTAGTAGAAATTGTGATGGTGATAGCTATAGTTGTAGAATCTGTGTATGTGTGTTTTTAATGTATTTGTATGTAGTTATGTGTTTCTTTTATGAGGTGAGTGGATGTTTGTAATAGAATAGGTGTGTGTGTGTATGCTTGAATGGATGTATGTACACGATGAATGTACAGGGCTGCCAAGTATCCGGCATCTGGTGGTGTGTCCCTTTGTCCTACACATGACAAAATTGTCCTTCATTTTCACAATTAAAAAATAAAAACACATATCCAATTGCTCCGCTTCTAACTTTTTAATTTGTCCCCCCTTTGTAGTGGTTGTCATAAAAGGAGAACAAAGTTAAAAAATATTGATTAATGGTCCCAATCAATCCTGGTATAATTTCGTATATTTTAGAGATTTTTTACCCAAATAAGCAGATACGATTCCAAAGGATGTTTATACAAATTTTTTGGAGCAATATTTAAAAAATTTTATTTTCTCAAGCATGAGTGACATTTAAAATAGGCCTGGGCGAGAATTGATCCCTTCAATTCTCAATCTGGACTCAAAGAAATGATTCACATTCTAGGGATCAGACCCAGTTCTAAAATATCAAAATCGAAATAAAAAATTTGAAGAAAAAAAATACTTTATTGGTGGTATAAAAACAACTTAAAAATAAAGAAGAAAAACCCAATTTATCGCCATTTCTCCCAATAAGGCCCAAGGGTAAATTTGTCTTAATGGTTTACGCAATCATATTTAAATCTCATCAAAACTAACGCTTTAAGCATTGTGCAAGAACAATTTCATGACGAAAAAATTGTTGATCATTTTCTGTTTTATGCTTGATTTCTTTTTTAAAAATACATATCAAATAAAAATACCTATCATGGGACAAAAGTACGAAAATCACAGTCAATTCTCAGTGGTTACAGCCAGTCGTCGAGTAATAGAACCTGCCATTAATCCTAGAGTCGAAAAATCGAACACGAGTTCTGGCGTCGGCCATCGATTCTAGAGTCGAAGGATCAAACATCGATTCAGGAGTCAGCCATTGATTCTAAAATCGAAGAATCTAACTTGAATCAATTCGTGATCTCCCTGGTGAGTGATGATGTTGTTTTTAACTTTTTTATTTTTCAGGTTCCAGTGAAAATAAACATTTTTCAGATAAAATGGGCAAAAACAGGGTAGAATTTCGTAGAAAATAAGCAAACCCCCCCCCCCCCCCAAAAAAAAAAAAACAAACAAAAAAACAAAAAGAATTTAGACATGATTGACATGTTTGCCTTAAAAAAGTCCAGTTGCTTATCCAAAAACATCCCCCAACAAAAAAGACTGAAAGTGGTAGACACTATGTTTTACTTGTGATTTGTGTTTTTATAATTTGTATTGTGTTTTTGAATACTTAGTATTCTGGATTTTTAAATGCTAGAAATGCTTAAATGTAATCTGATGTCAATAGCCTCTGACTCTGACCTATCATCAATTTTAGCTAGATGAGAAGTGGTATGAATTTATATTAGATTTTGTTATAGAAAATACTTTTAAAAGTTTGTGCAATGTTTTACCATCATCTGTATCAGCATAATTAATCCATTTTTACTCCTTTTCATTATTGTAACCAATCTTGTCATTATTACCCTTGGTATATCCAGCCCTTCAGTCTGTCCTGCTGTCATTCAACAAATATCCCTGATTCTTACTTTATGAACTTCCCTGTATGTAGTTAT
Source organism: Berghia stephanieae (assembly GCF_034508935.2). Classification (NCBI taxonomy): domain Eukaryota; kingdom Metazoa; phylum Mollusca; class Gastropoda; order Nudibranchia; family Aeolidiidae; genus Berghia; species Berghia stephanieae. The sequence goes on along the minus strand of NC_088360.1, from coordinate 67,590,942 downwards.
AAAATATGTTTGTATGGAAGAGAGGTGAAGGAGAGAGAAGTGGAAGGGGGGGGGGGGGGGGGGGAGCAGAGAGAGGAGTTCATACATGGCTGAAATTGTGTGCGTGTGTGAGAGACAGTTAACAGGAGTTTGTTTAAAAGGTTTGGAAAGACAAAATTATCAGGACACAGCGACATGAACAATTTAAAAAAAAAAAATTATACTAAGCTACTGGAAGCTATGAACTGTAATAAGTAATATACAAAAATGAATAGAAGAGCTTCAAAAAATAACAAAGTAGCAAACTTGGACCGGTTTGGGCTCAAAACCCTTCTTCAGCCAGCAACAGAAACTATAAAACCATACTTTAAAAACCAGGTAGATGGCAGAGTAAAATTAAGCACATCCTTCCGGAAAGGATTAAGATCTTGGAGTGTAAAGAGAAAGAATTGTATGCTTGGTTTCTGACCAAGTGCAGAATAAAGTTCAATATTAAAATTAAACTCTGCATAAAATTTGGTGCACTAAAAAATTTATGACGAGTAGAATAAAAGTAAAAGTTAAAATTTTAATGTTTTTGTGACCCAAGGATGTTACTTACAACCACCACCACCACTAATTCTACAACTTCCATCACGTCATTTTTACCACAACCACCACCACATCATCTTCATTACCACTACTTAACTACTTCTACAACCACTACAACATCATCACTACCATTACTACTACAACTGCCACCACCATATCCTCATCACTTTTACTACTATTACAACAATTTTCACATCATCATCACTACCACAACTACTACAACCACCACCACCACCACCACCACATCATCGTCTGAGCTCCCACGGTGAGCAGGACGTCCTTGCTATGACTTCTATCCCTCCTATATCTGTTTTCTGAGTTAATTTCTGTCTTTGTCTTGGAATGGGATTTCTTGTTTTTCTCCTAGCCTTTGTCGGAGTCCTTGGGGAACAGTCATATATGAAATGCTAGTTTTTGGAGGTGATACTTTTTTTCCTTGTAAATTATCTCTTTGTTATGTACTGATTATGTACTTATGTACTTGTATTTTTTATTTGAACATTTCTTGTAAACATTTGGGTGAGTTTCTCTTAGTGGGACCATGTGCGGTATCTGGATGAGATCTTTAGGTGATCTCAAACCAAGTACATTGATAGTATGCTCTTGGAATCTATATCTGTACCCTATTTGAACCAGTTCCCCTTTGTCTTACTTTTGTTTTGGGTGCTTAAATTGTTATTCTACAATTTTTTGAGTATCCCCTTTCCTTCCTTTTGACTGGCGCTGAGATGACCTAAATGTGTTGCAAAACCCTAAAATACAAGCAAACAATCATCAGCATCACCACCACTACTACTGCCGCAACCACCACCACATTTCATCATTACCATCACTACAACCACCACCACGACAGCATCCTCACTACCTCCAATACCGCAACCTCTACCACATCATCATTACTACTATACTATAACTACAAGGCCAGACCATCATAGCAACCATTACTACACAATTACCACCATCGCATCATCGTCATCACCACCACAATTTCTACAATTACCACCATCACATCATCCAACTACTGCAACCACACCCACCAGCAGCACATCATCATCCTACCACTACTGCTCCAACCACCACAATTATGTCATCACTACCCCTGCTACTAAAGCCACCACCACCACAACACCATCATCGTTACCAACATTGCTAGATAGATTTTATTTTTTATGCAGAAATTTGTTTCGGTCGTGAAATTCTTCTGAGTAGTGTCTGAAATCCCTGTGAACCAAATATTAGATTGGCATCTCTTTAAGATTAAAGTGAAGAAAGCCAAACTCGTGAATGGGATTCTTATCTTGAAAAAAAAAAGCCCAAAAATAACAGCTGACAAACTGGCAGAAAAGGCAGAATATTTGAATTCCATTAAATTTTTGTGTTCAATCATATGCATTGATATCTTCAGCTAAGTTGAAGAAAAGTGAACGTGAGGCCTTTACTCTGCTGTCAAGGAGTTGAGTAGCCTCCACTAGTGAAGTAATTAAGTGTCGGAAGAAAAAAATCGTTGTCCTTGAATTTCAAACCTTTCATTTTGAAAACTACCCGAATTTCGAAAAGGAATTTCTGTAGGAACCCTGAATTACCGATGAAGCTTAAATTGGCATAAAAGCGTCTGAAGCGTGATGAAAAGTTCTTTTTAAAAAAGCAAGTAAACAGACAAATCTTCCCATCTGCAGAGCTGATCTTTTGAAAACCCGACAAGGCATTGCTAACTAGTAATAATTGATTACGCCACCTGTTGCATTATAAAGTTGTTTTGAATTTAAAGACGAAAATTATGTTGTTATGCAGACTTTATCATTTTATTTTCTCTCTCTCTCTCTCTCTCTCTCTCTCTCTCTCTTTCTCTCTCTCTCTCTCTCTCTCTCTTTCTCTCTCTCTCTCTCTCTCTCTCTCTCTCTCTCTCTCTCTTTCTCTCAAATGTTACAAGTATGTATATAGATATAATATTATATATTATGAACACGTTAATCAAAACAACTGATGCATTGTTTGTCCTGTTCGCATCCAACTTGTTTTCGTGAATATAAATATGATCATTTATATATAACATTTCCACGTATTTTTTGTGCGGCTATCTGGGCTTGAGGTATGATACTCGCTTTCTGATCGGGAGGTCCTGAGTTCTAGCCTCGCT
>NC_088360.1:67565735-67580735 GCF_034508935.2 Berghia stephanieae | reverse complement strand
ATTGGACATTGATTTTTTGGGCTTTTTTTTTTTTTTTTGGAGTGGGGGAGGGGGGGGGGGTATCTTATTCTTTTAAAAATAGAAGTGTCTGTCTGTGTGTGTGTGTGTGTGTGTGTGTGTGTGTGTGTGTGTTAGAGAGAGAGAGAAGGGGGGGGGGGGGTTGTATAACGGCATCATGCCTTAAATGTTTTATAATTAGCTGATATATAATAATCATACCAGGACCTTAGTGAGGCGGAATGAGAGGGAAGAGATCGTTCAATTGAATCTATGTAGAATCAGTTATATTTCTGACCTGTCCGACCACCCAGCAGTGATTGGCTAATTATAGATAGTGGAAAGTACTGGGCGATAGATAGACAAATCGTGTGTTATCCAAATTATGGTTGGAGTAGAGGGCAGTTGTTGCTGTCCCGTTAACGATACAGAAACGTTGGCTCGTAGGCCTTATGAGTTTGCAGGACTGCTTTAAAAAAAAAATTACATTTAGATTTTTTTAACGTTCAAGAGGGATCATATCTTGGTGTATTTTTCGTCGTCCCACTTCCAATACACAACAGCGCATGAAACTTTTATTACTACCATGTCGTGTAGTGTGCGTTCGATCCCTTCCTGGAACGAAATGGATTTAATTTCCCTGGTTGAATAATGACGCCACTGATTACTATTATAGCTTGATGTGCCAAGTTAAGGTCAAAATGGGTCATTTATTGAATGTATGTTCATCTCTCTCTCTCTCTCTCTCTCTCTCTCTCTCTCTCTCTCTCTCTCTCTCTCTCTCTCTCTCTCTCTCTCTCACACACACACACACACACCCTTTCTTCGACCCCCCCCCTCTTTAAACTTTATGCCAGTCTTTTTTCTTTCTGTTAATATAACAATAGGATTCTAGTCTAACTCTATTCATTTGCCTTTCTTATAATTTTGCACGCTGTTGTTTATATGTTGTAAATGAGCAAAATTTAATTAAATTTTTTCCCGAGCTCTATCGACGAAAGTGTTCACACGAACCGCCCACAAAAGTACCACGTTGCAGACTCAATATGTGCAAAGAAACAAAAGAAAGAAGAAAAAAAGGGGGTGGGGGTTAATAACCAGGTTAATCTTTAGTTAATGTTACAGTAGGGCATAATTTATTTATTTTTTATTTCAGTATGAATGTGGTATGTACTTTCTATTATGATGATAAACCGTGTATTTAACATAACAATTTGTCAAAATATGAATTTCTTGTCTTTAAAAGCGATTTTCTCCCTTTTTGTGTTTTCTTTTTTTTACCCCCACCCCCTGCCTCCTCTCAACTTGGGCCCTAATTAAGATAACTACAAAATTCAAGCTGCAGTTTATTCAGAAATGGTGACTCTATTCAACTATGTAATAATATGGGGATTCGAGTTTTTATTCCAAAATCCCATGGGTTTTACTAGAGCACCTCACAGTTACTCGTGAAACGTTGCGGTAGATCCCAAATGAGACCCTATACTTTGAGCGCGCGGTTCCTGCAGATTGCACCGTCTGATAATGTCAGCTCCTCCCAACATCCTCCACGCAGGGCCGTTCCGCTTGTTTCTCCCATTCACGTGTGGAAGATCAAAGATCGCAAATGATTAAATGGGTTTGGAAAAGGTCATTCCTGACGCCCTGGGATACGACCAGATACCGTCACTACTGGTTTTCAGCAACTGATCGGGTGCCATGGCAGCCTGTGTATGTCATGTCGTCAACTCACATGCGACCTTCAGTATACGGCTTAATAAAGAGACTCATGACCATCGATTATTTTAATTACAGGGGTTGTATACAATGTACACCAATCGATGCATATCATCACCACCACCACCACCACCATCTTCATCATCATCATCATCATCATTATTATTATTAATATTATTATCATTATTAGTATTATTATTATTATTATTATTATTATTATTATTATTATTATTATTATTATTATTATTATTATTATTATTATTATTATTATCGTTGTTGTTATTATTAAGGGTTGTATTTGTTTTATTATTATATTATTTTTACATTCAATTATTTGAAAAGAGTTGGGGTTTTTTTTCAATGCAAACAACGCATTTTCTTACTGTTTTATCCATTAAAATCTATGATTTCAACTGCAGTACCCTTCAATATAGTTTAACCAACAACAGTTTACAAAGTGCATTTGGCTCTTTTCATGTCCATGCTATTCACCTGCCATGTGCATATATAAGATGCCGATGGGACATAACTTATCGGACGACCCCGTCTTGTCCTTTGCGTTCTGCCACGTGCCATGTTCTAACGGTTAATGATTAATTGTGTGGAACCGACCGTCATTAAATAGAAATAACTTCACTTTTGTTTGAACCATTTGAACTGAAACCAGAATACAAAATTACTGATGATAGAACAAACGGACAAACAAAAAAAATAAAACAACAACAACAAACAAACGAACAAATAAACAAAAATTAGTAACCATTAAATCATCGGCATGTATTGCTTGATCCTCTGAAAAGAATAAGGATGAAAGATCACAGTGTTAAAGAGTTGTTCGTGTTCGTGCCATATCTTGTTTTGTTACAAATTCAAGCGAAAAAGGTTTGATCAGGTTATGGATTGATGCTAATTATGGCAAACTCTGGTCCTGACGTTATCTACTTGACTAAGACACCCAGTTCACTCATTTTTTACAGATGTTCAGTACAGATGTTCAGTATCACGACTACAAAGGGTACCTAATATGTGGCGCATGGTATGATGTGGAAACTTTTGGGAAGTCCCATGTTTGATAGTTTTTGCCAACACAAGGGTCATTTAAATCGATCGGTATTTGAAGAACGTTTTTTTCTTGGCCAAATATTTAAATACGACTTTTTTGGGGTTTTTTTTTTGTTTGTTTGTTTGTTTGTTTTTTTTTTTTGTTTTTTTGTTTTTGTTTTTTTTTTTTTTTTGTAGAGCACGGTAGTAAAGATGATATTGATATTTGGTTTGTATTCATCGTCAGCATTTTCAAACTTACAAGCCAGAACCTCGGGCTTACCTCCCCAAAATTACAATCAATCCTTCATTCTTTCCCTCTTTTACCAATTTCTTATCAATATTTCTTTGGAAATTTTCTCTCTCTAAAATATCAGTTTGCAAATTATGATTGATAAGCAGGGAGGGTTTGTGTGTGGGAGGGTTGGGGGGGGGGGGGGGGGGGGGGGGGGGTAGGTCGAGACAAAGGCAAAAGGTGTATGTCGTGATCTAACGTCTTGGCTCTCTGTGCTTTTCATCAAGGCGTCTTATCAACTCAGTCATGATTGTGGACGTATCATAGAGATTTTCCTTGCATGTTTGTCATCTCTTTCAAATAGCATGGCTCTTATCTCTGTCCAATTGACCTTTATCATTTCGTTATTGTAATCATATTATTTTCGAATCATTTTGGGCATGGAGTTATCTGGCAACATTTTCTTTATGGACTATATAGTTTTTATTTTACGGGTTCAATGAACCACTGTTGTCCCACCCTCACCTTTCATAAATCCATGTTTTATCTTTTTGATACTCGGGATTTTATTTAGAGCAAACCAGAACATTACAGTAACAATTTTCTCGAAGTCCCATGTTTGAGAGTTTTCGCCAAGATGAGGGTCATTTAAATCGGTCGATATTTGTAGGACGAGTTTTATGGCTATTAAAAAAAAAATATATGAGTTTTTCCAGAGTCTAACAGTTACCTGGTTAACGGACGCTTACAAAACACCTGTACTCCAACTTGTCTTCCAATGCTAGTCACGTTTATAGATAGAACGAAATTGACGCCACGCAGCTCTTTGCTATTGTTTTTAGCCAGCCATTTAAAAAAAAATTGAAAATATTTTTAAAAATCCCTTTATTCATCCCATAGGGGAAATATATCCATAGGGTCTATTCCAAGGTAAGACTGGAATAACCCAGGCGTCAGCCGCAGTGCAGCGCCGCAATTGAGCTAGGGCGAGGTGACTTGCTCTGAGCCATGCTGCCCCGTGATTTTTTTAAAAATAAATACCATTTTTATGATTAAGTTCTCACAAAATTGTATTAATCAGACTACAAACGGTCAAGGTTACACCACGCGGTTTTGTGCGTTGGTACGTTGTATCCGGCCGGCAGACTTGCGGGTAAATTACCTAAGCGTACAGCATCAATAAACGATTTCAATCGGTCCCCAAATTATAGGAAAGCACCTCGAATGGGCAGATTGTAGACGGGTCGACCTTGATGGGTGATACACAAACAACACTGCCGTTATGAACAATTAATTTGTGCACTCGATAACCGATAACCGAACCCCAAGCTGTTTTGCGATTTTTATCGACCTTGAATTGTCTGGCAAAACCTGGATCACATCCTTCTCCTGCAAATGCACGGAAGGTTTACATTGACAGAAATTGGATGTTATCGACGTCACTCGGTCACTAGGTCACGATTTCTGGAGTCATTGGTTATCCCTTCTAGTTATTTATTTATCATCGATATTCTTATGTCTAGATATTTCATTCTCTTAGAAGATAGGGACGGGATTGTGGGAAACATGAGAGAGAGAGAGAGAGAGAGAGAGAGAGAGAGAGAGAGAGAGAGAGAGAGAGAGAGAGAGAGAGAGAGAGAGAGGATTGGGGTTAGTTGAGAATATAGAACATGGGGGAGGGGGATTGAGAAAAAACAGAATAATTGAGTATATATATATATATATATATATATATATATATATATATATATATATATATATATATATATATATATATATATATATTGTGTGTGTGTGTGTATGTGTGTGTGTGTGTGTGAGAGAGAGAGAGAGAGAGAGAGAGAGGAGGGAGACGGAGTCCGCGTATGTCACAAATTGGGGCATTGATAAACGACCGTTGTAACAATTTTCTCCCCCCCCCCCCCCCCTCCCCATTGCGTGTGTGTGTGTGTGTGTGTGTGTGCGTGTTTCTTAACATGGGATTGTCCTCGCCAAGAGTGTAACGCATTCCCTACCCTCTTATGTATAAGCTGCTTTCGGATTTATTCCCATATATCCATCATTGGCGTTCTCTAGGATGGCCAGCCAGGTATCCCAACCCTCCTACTCACGTTCATTACCTGATCCGCATTTTTACTCTCTGTCTACATCAATATCGATCAGAGTCTGTAGCAAACTGATTCTCACCCATTCTTTAGACCCAAACTACTGAAAAATGACAGACAGAACGTTGGCATAAAAAAACACACATTTACTGCATAATATAGATTGAATGAATATGACGCCACCTTAGCTCTTTGTCTATTGATTTTAAACCGCTAGTTGGGTATTAGCTCTCACTCAATTCTCTACGTTAGACTCCCAAGTGATTGTTTCAGCTGGCAGAATTGATCAGCATTTTACGCATAAAAACATACCGTTGTTATTGAAATGACCCCAAGCTCTTCAATATACTAATACTTTAAACTTAATTTCTGTTCATTAAAAAATCAACTTCTCCAGTTATAGACTTCTTAACCAGTCAGGGTTTATTTTAATCAATCGGTATACGTACTTTGAAGTGAAATAAAGATCTGAAAATGTGTGGATGAAACAGTGCCAGACAAAAGCAGACAAGAGAATGTAAGGAAAAAACCCCATCCCAACCTGCCCCGAGGAAGGCAGATTTTTTGGGGGGAATGTTTTGTTTTGTTTTTTCTTGTATTTTTCTCTCTGCTTTGTCTGTTAATGTTTCATAGTTTTATCTTACACCTATGCCCGCTCCCTAATTTATTACTTTGAAATATGGAGTGAGCTTTCGGGCCAAAAAAATAAGTATTGTTACTGTATTGCGACACACACACACACACACACACACACACACACACACACACACACCTCAACAATCAATCAACCCATGTCTGGACAGGGATGGATATCAAGAATTAATTAGGTCTGTCGATCATTACATTTTATTTTTTTAATGTTTGCTATTTGCTTGAATTTAGTGGAAGAGAAAACTAAGATATCGATTATGTTTGAGAATAGCTGGTTTTAAGAAACAATCATTGTATTGCTGCATTTGTTGTATGAATGACGTCATTACAGCCATCACCATCATCATCATCATCATTATTATTATTATTATTATTATTATTATTATTATTATTATTATTTATTATTATTATTATTATTATTATTATTATTATTATCGGATTCATGTCCGACTCAACAGCCATACTTTTTAGTTGTCTTCTGGCATGATACTCTGATTCCTGTAGGTTTCTGGTTCAAGTCCTGTTCGAGTGGTGGAGAGATTTGTCCTTGGAAAAACCACGCCTGTAGAGCGTTGTATGTCAGAAAAAAAAAACATTTTGTGCTGCGCTTCACAGGCGTCTTGTCTCGTCTTACATGTCCAATGCTGCTGTTGGCTTGGAGTCCCTTGAACACATTTAGTGGAAATTGCTCTATCTAAAATCTCATGTTAACTGTTCCATACCCGTTTCCGTTATTACTTTATTCTACTGGGTGGGGTTCCTACCTCCCATAGCGGGCAGGGAGGTACTTTCTATGTCTTCTATCCTCTCTTGTCTGTTTTCCAATTGCTTTCTGTCTTTGTCTTGGAATGGGATTGCTTGGTTTTGTCCTGACTTTGGTCGGAGTCCTTGGCTGAGAGGGAAACAGTCGAATGTATGGTTATAGTTTTGGGAGATTATATTTTTTTCCTTGTAAATCATGTCACTGTTATGCACTGCATTATGTTTCTTTATATTATGTATGATTTGTAAAACATTTGAGTGTATTCCTCTTACCGGGGACCTGTGCTTGTGTCTGGATGAGACTTTTAGTGATCTCAAACTAAGTACTTTGATAGTGTGCTTTGGGAAGGAATCTACACCTGTTTCTTATTTGAACCAATTCCCCTTTGTCTTCCCTTTTCTTGGATGCTTTATTGTAATTCTAGAACTTTTTACTATCCCATTTTCTTCCTTTTCACTGGCGCTGATATGACCTTAATGTGTTGCAAGCGCCGTAAAACCCTTAAAAACAAACAAACATACTTTATTCTAGCTACAAATGTGAATTCGGGTTTATTTAGACTTTCTCGTGTTCGGAATATTTCCAATGACGTAACCATAAAGTGTCCCGCGGTGACACAAACAAATGTGACCCTTCGCCTCAAAACGGTATTATGTCGGAAAGAACCGGATGTTGAAAATGTGAATTTAATGTTAAAATTGGTCAAAAATATAAATTGTTGGCATCAGCACCCTAAAATAAGGTATCCATTCTCATCAATAAAACATACAAACTCAACACAAGTCTGATATTTCTGGCTATAAATTCAATATTTTCAACATCTTAACCATTCCGACTTAATACCATTTTGAGGCGAAGGGTCACAAATGAGAAAAACAAGGCTTTATTAAATAATTTATGCATTTTTCATATAATAGATTTGTTCATTCATTCCTTGTTTTTCAATCGCTCCACAGAATTCCAAACGTGTCCTCAGGTCCAATGAAATCCTGGTCCCTCCAGGGGGACTGCTAGACACTGAGCTCGACCTGTCTTTCTCGTTACAGGTAAGGCGATCTCAATGCTGTGATGTGAATGTTATGGTGATGATGACGATTAGGTTACTGTCGTCGTCGTCGTCGTCATCATCATCATCATCATCATCATCATCATCATCATCATCATCATCATCATCATCATCATCATGGCAAAACGCCATTATGCTTTTTGGTTTTCAACGGAAGTGAAAGATGCTAAAAAAATGAAATGCAGAGTCATTGCAGCCGAGCGAAGGTACCAGAAGACAGGTCTAATTGTACACCAAAAAAAAAAAAAAAAAACAATCTTCAAATCTTGCATTCGTGATTGGAAGGTAGAGATGTAACGGGACATCGGAACAGCTCTATGCTCAAGATATCTGGTCATGATACCGAGTACTGAATCGAACTGGATCGCTTTCAAACCAATACCCAATAGTGAAACCACAACAAAAAAAGCCTATAAACCTATTAACATTGAAACTGCTCGCTTTGTCCAAAGTTTCAAACAATACATTTTTAGTAATACCCCGAGTATTCTACTAGCCATTCTTATTACGCGTAACGCTCAACGGACATCGATTTATGACACTGTGTCATTTGCTGAGGGCTGCTTTGCATCCAGCACTCATTTTTTTTGTCTCGTTTTTGACTCTTTGTTATTGTTTTTGGATGATTAGTCTTCACTAAATTCTATAGATAGAATGCGCTTGGCCAAGGAGTTCACAACATTGCCATCCGGAAGTATAACGGACCAACACACAAACTCTGTGTAACCATGAACTTTTGTAGTCTGGTTAATACAGTTTAGTGAGAACAACTCACAAACGCGGATGGCAAAAACAATAACAAAGGCCTGAGTGACGTCATCTGCATACTATCTATAGATTAGACTATAAACAAGGTTATACATAGTTTTGTGTGTTGGTACAATATATGCGGCGAGCGGATGCTATGAGTATTTTAACTAAACGCATAGCATCACTACAGTGTCTTGATAGGTCGAGAAAATAGACAGGGTGAGTAGAGTTCTTGGATAATTTGTAATAAATGTTCAATTTCAACGCATGAATACATAATGTTGAAGGATGAAGTAGATATGTGTTTATTGTGACTGTGTAACGTTTGTTCTGTATCTACTTATTGTAGCCGCTTCCTCGCTTCCTGGTTAAAGAGGCGTCGTAAATCTTAGGGATCGAAGAACATTGATTAAACAGTTTTATATGGCCACGTCTGTATCAAAGGGATAAGGTGTTAACGAACTGGCTAATTTTCTTAGCAGATAATTGCCTGGTTTTCCTGGTTGTTGACACACACACACAGACAGACAGATAGACAAGACTTGCTCTTTCTTTTATTATCTCTGTGAAAAAAACTTAAATTTTTGGGGGGTTTTTTGTTATACGTATTTAATACGTATAATATTCTATTACCACCTATAAGATAATTAGAAGCAGAGGATGGGTTACAGAATTTTGAAAGGCGTTTTTTTTTAATCAGCGTAGGACGTAGCAGATAAGAAATAGCTTTGTAATATCATTGAATCATAGACTAATGTTGGTTTAATGATCGAGGCGTTGATCCAATTTATGGTTGTGTGCTTGATTTATTTTTTAAAAATTGATTCCTCTTGAACTTTCTCCAAAACTTGCTAAGTGACATCCAGGCAGAAAACGAGTTAACACTCTTTAGACCTGTAAATTCTCAGTCAATTAACTGAAATCAGTCAATTTGTCAAATTCAAATATTTACAAAAAGGAAAGAAAGAAAGAAATGAATTTTTAAAAATAGAATTCACAAATCGTAGTCGAATGACCGTAAAGTAATTAGGAGTGTTCCACAGCGCTACGCATAGCTCATGGGGACCGTTTATATTAACGATGTATATATTGCCAAGACTAAGCGACGCTTTTTATAAAAGGCGTGTCTGAACACATCCCTGGGTATTTTCCCACATCCTTCGTTAAATTATTTTTTCACTTTCCAAACCCGTCGTGATCCCAACTGTAGCCAATTTTAACTGAGCCACCGAGCGATAAATGTCACTGTTTCATCTAAGCCAAAATTGACCACATTTACCTGGCGAGTCTCAAAAGTATGATAAAGTAAATTGCGAATGTTATGTAGACACCTTCAAATCGAAAGTTAGGATAGATTGCTACAAGCACATTTCGATTGCCTCACGTTGTAAACAAACTGGTTGACCGTTTCTTCACTGATTGGGTACCTGATTATAAGGAACAATGGTAAGTAGCCTAATTAATTCCCGTGCAAATCAGAACGTTTTCTGCCATTGTTTTGCTCAAGCCCAAGCGAGCTTGCTGTTTTGTGGCGATTTACCTTCATTTCGATTCTTTGAATTTTTCCGCTACCTACGCCTGCCGAAGTTTCTTCTTGATAATTCACTTCTACTTAATAATTCAGTGTATTGGCCAGAAGTCATATTTATTTAAGTTTTTTTTCTTCTGTCATTTACTGATTGAAAATCAAGTTTGCTCATTGCTACATTATTCTAATGTTCTCACAATGGCTTAGCTGTTCGTGGATCGCAATTCAGACTTGTGGAGCATCGATAAAGATGTGAGGAATAAATTCAATAGGTCATGGCTAGAAGTTAAAGATGATAATGGTGATTATTTCTCTGACTATGTCAAAAAAATTCCAGAGGCAGGAATATGATTTTGATTTTGATGAAGTCATCTTTACCTATATGAATGACATGCTTATTTAGCATTCCTTCTACATCAAATTATGGCAGTCATACTTCCAGTAAAAAATAACACCCACTATTTTAATGTATTGTATTTATCACTCTCCTCTCCAATGATGCCCTTATTTTTTTAAAAAATAATTGAATCTTCAGTTTGTCGAAGAGTTTCAGTCAATTTTTATAGAGCTCATTTACAGGTCTAACTCTTGCAGCTATGTGGTCTTTGGTATGACACGCGCATTCGGATCGGAAGGTTCTGGGTTCGAGCCTCGCTCGGCGCTTAGTTGAGTCCTTGGAAAAGACCATGTACTCGCATTCTCTCACCGTACTCAGGTGTAAAATGAGTACCTGGCCGTTAACAGCGTTGTCGCTGAGGGAAAAAATTGTAATATTGCCTAATAGGCGTCATATCTTGTTCTATATGTTACGTGTTGCTGTTAATCGGGGACCCTTTGTAAAGTGCTTTGAGCACGATTAGTGGATATTGCGCTATATAAAAAACGTAAATTTTTGGAATCTTTTGGACAGCTTGGAATCACCAGATAAAAGCTGAACTGTTAAAATGCTTAGACTACTGTTCTGTAGAGCAACGAGGACATTTTTTTTCTTTCACAGACTAATTTAATTAAATGACAAAAAAAGAAGTGATTTTCTCTGATGGAAGTAAAATTCTTAGCGGATTTTTAAAGTCAAGTGGTTGTTCAAATCACTTACTTTGCTATTTCTTATACATATATTTTATTTATTTTATTTTTTTTCTGTTATTTTTTTTTTCTGTTTTTTTTTTTCGGTATTCACTATTATGTATAGCAACTCATTTTCTGTTCAACCCGCGCTTGGTGCCTCGCCTTGGGGTTTCTTTTATTTAATAATCCATCTTTTAATACCATACTTGAAACGCTTTAATGTTCACTGATGCATATTATTATTATTATTATTATTATTATTATTATTATTATTATTATTATTATTATTATTATTATTATTATTATTATTATTATTATTGTTGTTGTTGTTGTTGTTGTTGTTGTTGTTGTTGCGTGCCCGAGTCGAGATATTCTTACTGCTATCATGGTTGAAACGGTTTTGTCTGCATTAAAAATAATATATAGGCAAACCAACGATGTGTTTGTGGGACAACAATGATTTGAAAACAAAAGATCAGCGTCACTGTTAAGGGATTAAAAGCTGCACCCTCCGTAGCACTCCTACAAACAACCGCTCTTTCATCCGTGCTCTGTGCTACGTCATCAATGCACACGGAAATGTCCTTCTCGGTTAGTGAAATGGGTGTCTAATATGCGAAACGATGCTTGTGGCGTTAGATCGAATAGGTTCATACTAGATTATAACTGAGTTTTTTACATGGCGTAAAATACCAAACCGCCATTCCTCAATTTAAGAGAGATCCATAAAGAGAATGTTGTTATTTTAAAAAATGTATTTGTTTATGTGTATATTATTCATTCCAGTATCCCCATTTCCTGAAGAGGGATGGCAATCGTCTCCACGTGATGCTCCAGAGGCGTAAAAAGTACAAAAACCGCACATTCTTGGGTTTCAAGACCCTGGCTGTGGGTCAAGTCAACATGTCCAAGGTAAGACGATGGGTATTTTTGCTTATATTATTATTAAGAATGAATTATGAAGACGAACGAAAGAGATTTTGAGAGAACGAAAGAAACACGCACACAAGAGAGAGAGAGAGAGAGAGAGAGAGAGAGAGAGAGAGAGAGAGAGAGAGAGAGAGAGAGGTCTATAATAAACGAATGTATAGTAGCGTTAGAAGATTGTGGCTTGGAGTGAAAGAAGGGAGACGGATGGGGTAGTGGGGGGGGGGGGGGGGGGGGTCGCAAATGCGACAGTAAGATCGAGCCAACACGTCTTTAATCAGTTCAGTTATCGACGGCTGGTTGTCGAACTTCTCGTATCATCATCTCCAACATCCCAAAGGACGACTGCTTCAACCAGTTAAATGCCGGAATCTGGTGAAACGGGTATTTAAGTATTTGGCCAGAAAACCTGTCGTTCCAATATCCATCAATTTAAGTGACCCTCCGCTTGGCAGAACAAATCCTGGGATCACGCGAAATTAATTTGTCTGCCCATTTTTTCTTCTTCTCAACACGGATTATTAATCATAATGATGATGATGATGATGATGATCATCATCATCATCAATTATTTCTTTCTTTCTTTCTTTCTTTATTTTATTTTTGTCAATATTATTTTATTGTTATTAATTCCATTATTATGATTAGTCTACCGCTACTACCACGAGTACTATTATTACGTTTACTTTAACTACTACTACTACTACTACTACTACTACTACTACTACTACTACTACTACTACTACTACTACTACTACTACTACTACTACTACTACTACTACTACTACTATTATTACTACTACTACTATGTGATTACTACTACTACTACTACTACTACTACTACTACTACTATGTGATTGATCTATTCATTAATATTAATGAAAACAATAAATGCATGGAAACTGGAAAAAAAGAAGAAGAAAGAAATACATTCCTTTTTTTTTACCTGCGTCAAATGTTGATGGTACCCCCCCCCCCCCTCCCCTCCCCCACCAACATTCCTTTTTCTTATGCTGTCTGCCAATCGTATTTTCAATCTGGAAATTTGCCCAAATCGTAACCCACTTATCCATTGATGATTGATGATGTCTTTCTTCTTCCTCCTTGTTTAAAAAAAAATCTAGGAAAAACATGTTTTGATTTCGTTTTCACGAAAAATCCTTTAAATCTGGAAAATGTTAATAATCCCCATCACCTATCGCAACACAGCATTAGCTGCAACAATGTCCCTCTTGTTTTATGTCATTAACAGCAACACGGGAAATGGTGGGGAGAGAGAGAGAGAGAGAGAGAGAGAGAGGGGGGGGGGGGGCGCCGCACAAATAAGATAGCACGGTTTTATCATTATCAGTTAAATATTATGTGAGCGAACTTGTTTTCCTTGTTGGTGTTTATTGTTTTGCTATTGCCGTTGAAGAGTTGCTTCTCTTCTTCCTCCTCTTTCTCCTCTTCCTCCTCCTCCTCCTCCTCCCGTCCTTCTTCTCTCCTCCTCCTCAACCCGCTCTCTTATCTGCTCCTCCTCCTCATCTTCGATTTAGTTTATCAAAAGAAAAGCAATGATTAAAAGAAAACGAATTAAAACAATAATAAGCACAAAAACAAAAATAAACTTACTTCGTTTTTCTCATATCAAAAGAAAACAGTACCTGGGGAAGATTCATTCACGATCGTTAATGGTATATACTATATTTTTATTGACATGAAAGGGCGTGGTGCTTTACTGAAGAGGATTTCTGCAGACAACAACAATAGGAATCGAGCCCGGGTCGATGAGTTGTCACCTCTCTTCTTGGTCTGAGAAATGGCAAATCTGTCAATTGAATATTCTCTCTCTCTCTCTCTCTCTCTCTCTCTCTCTCTCTCTCTCTCTCTCTCTCTCTCTCTCTCTCTCTCACTCTTTCTCTCTCTCTTCTATCGCTCTCAGTGGAGCCATATAAGTAAATCGCTTCGCTCGCAGTGTGGCCTGGGCCTTACCGGTCTTCCATCACCCCGCCCCTTTTCTATTCCTAATCTAAATATTAGAGAGAGAGAGAGAGAGAGAGAGAGAGAGAGAGAGAGAGAGAGAGAGGGGGGGGGGGGGGGGTATTTAAAAAAAAAAAAAGAAATAACTGCTCGACTTCAATATCAAGGGAGCGGTAAATAAAATATTCAAATTATTACTTTTCACTCCTTCAGCGCTGTTTCCTGTTTAATGCAATCTACGGGGAGTGTAATTTTGTAGTAGATAGGTCAATTTTGTTATTATTATTATTATTATTATTATTATTATTATTATTATTATTATTATTAATTATTATTATTATTATTATTATATTACACGCGGCTGGCGTTTTTCATAAGTGCATAAAAAGAATTACCCAGCTCTCAACATTTAAACATGTTCTGTTAAAATCGGTTAAGGACATGGAGGGAATAAAATGAATTTACTATCGGTCATTAACTTATCTTGTTTACAATAAGAAAGTGATTCAATATGGCCTAATATAAGTTGTTTTCAGTTCACGCATACCTGAACCGAAAAACAAATATTCCAAAAACAAACAAACAAACAAGCAAACTGGGCGTTATAAGTGGCGGTTTGTATATTAGAATTCCGGGGGGAAAATCCAGTGTCTGGAACTTGTTCCAATCTACTTACATCATAGCTTTCAACTTTAATGTTAAAGAAAATTCCCGTGGGCAATTTCCATCTTAGCAAACGCATAATATTTTCTTAAATTGTGCATGGTTGTCAGTTATGATTAGGTTAGGATTAGCATCTTTTCTGCTTACCTGCTGCTCTGCCACTCACCGGCAAATTACCTCTTGTTCATTCTTGTCTTTTTTCTTTTTCCTTTTTTGTTTTATTTTTAAAACATGAATATCGATGAATTACAAGGACTCAATACACCGGCAACATCAACGTTTTAGTTTTTACGATCATTTTGACAAGTTTAGGGTAATATTTTTGATCTATCGATAATTAAAGAAAAAATATTCTGGCCAAAATGGAGAAAATGCGTATTGTGCTCCTTGGTCTGGTGTGTAATGGACTTTAAGACGCCAGAACCGGAGTTGTATTATCTAGTATGATACGTGTAATCGACTTTTCTAAAAGGGAGATTGTTATCTTCTTTTTCTTCTTTTTAAGTCTGTAACTTCAAATTTTGAAGA
>NC_088360.1:67525735-67560735 GCF_034508935.2 Berghia stephanieae | reverse complement strand
CACAACCAGGTGCTTGGTCACATCCTCAGATATGAACCGTCTAATGGAAGCAATCTTTTTTAGTTGGAAAAAGAGAGATCTAACCAAATTATTAACCTGATGCTCCATCGACAGTCCAGAGTCTAAGAATGTGCCAAGGTTTTTCACTTTGTCAACAATTTGAATAGAGGCATCCCCCAACTTCAAATCTGTTTCACTTTTCCACTTCCTGTTCCCCACATACAGCACCTCCGTCTTATCATCATTCAGTTTCAGTCTGTTCTCATTCATCCATTTCTTAACACTTTGGATACAATTTTTACTATTGGCTGATACTTCTTGTAAATTTCTCATATTGGAAACGCAGTACAATTGCGTATCATCAGCGTATTGATGGTAAGACAGACCAAAACTTCTGATGATTTTAGACAGAGGGCCAACGTACAAAACAAAAAGAACGGGTCCAAGTACTGAACCCTGGGGAACCCCACAATCAAGAAAGATTTCCTCCGATCTATATTCATCCACCGTAATAATCTGTTTACGATTAAACAAATATGACCTAAACCAATCAAGCGCTGCACCAGACACGCCATAAGTAATTTCAAGACGTTTGAGAAGAAGATTGTGATCAATAGTATCAAAAGCAGACGATAGGTCAAGCAAATTCAGCAAAGAACATGAACCATTGTCTATAACAGAGAGGAGATCATTAACAACCCTAACAAGTGCGGTTTCCGTCGAATGATGTTGCCTATAAGCAGACTGAAATTTTTCTTCAAGACAATTATTTTTAAGATGAGACAGTAATTAATAGATTTAAGAGAGAGAGAGAGAGAGAGAGAGAGAGAGAGAGAGAGAGAGAGAGAGAGAGAGAGAGAGAGAGAGAGAGAGATGGGAAATTCATCATATACAGGTTATTGTCTTATATAGTGCAGTTATGTCTTATATAAATCCTACTCCTAAAAGGTTGAAAGATACCTCTTTTTCTCATTTCAAGCATACATCCCAGGCTAGAAAGGCCAAAGCATGGCCTGATCCGTTACAGAAAGAAGTGTTAATCATGACAAGACAGTTGGTCATCAATATTATATTTCTCTCTGATTTCCCACAGGTGTTGCAATGTTCAATGGACCGAGAGCTGACCTTATACTGTGATGTGAAAGAACAAACCAATCCCGTGGCCAGCTTGTTCTTGTACGGGTTGACCAGCCAACCAGTAGACCATGAAATAAATGGACACCGGAAACACGCCTCTTCTGATGCCGGTCAGTAACATTGCATTATTCATTCCACTCATTCATCAGTCGAGACATAGAATTGCAGGAGAGAGAGAGAGAGAGAGAGAGAGAGAGAGAGAGAGAGAGAGAGAGAGAGAGAGAGAGAGAGAGAGAGAGAGAGGCAAAAAGTTAAATTCTGAAAGAATAAATAAACAGAAAAAGTATTCTGGCATTCAACTTTCCTTGCAAGTATTTTCATCTCCAATCAATTCTCTCTCTCTCTCTCTCTCTCTCTCTCTCTCTCTCTCTCTCTCTCTCTCTCTCTCTCTCTCTCTCTCTCTCTCTCTCTCTCTCTCTCTCTCTCTCCCTCCCTCCCTCCCCTCCCCCCACCCTTTTTTTTTTCATTATTTTTATTTTCTTATCAGATCGCTCCCCTGACATGGACAACGACAGTGACTATGAGGATGGTCCAGAGTTTAATGACTATTCATCTAATGATGACATGAGTGACAGTGAACCCACCATGACTGAAGCCAGGGCGAGGCAAAGGAAGCTCAGTAGATCGAAAACAAGACCTGGTGTCACTGTGAGTTGTTTTTTGTTTGGGTTTTTTTTTTTGTTTTGGGGGGGGGGGGGGGGGGGGGTTAACAAATAGAGAGATTTTTACACTTGAGGACAATTTCAGCTGATGTCAGTCAGGATATAATTCCAATTTAAGATTTGTCACAAGTTTTTATTTTTTATTTTTTTTAATTGGTTTTTTTTTAGGGTTTTTTTTTCTATTGTTTTCTAAATGGATGTACTTGTTTATGAGAAAAAGAACTTCTTTCAAGACATCACAGTGAAAACAAAAAGCTGAGAAAATGTGTGAGTCTGAATGTAGTACCATCGTCCACAGGATGAGAAATATCATATACTCTATCAATCCAAATCTCAAAGGCAAGAGGGAAACTGGATATATGCATAGGAAATAAGAACACAATGAATATAGAAGGGATAACCACCTATGACAATTCACACAATCAATGAGAACTCAAATAAAAGGAGGACCATTTGGCCTTAACAAAGGAATTCACTTATAAGATTAGAGAGGTGGCTGTGGCATTCCAATTGGATGATCAGGATACAATAGCCCTTTCTGTGTCTGTGATCTGTATTCTGGTTCATTTCTGATCAGTTCATAAAAATTAAATAAAAATAAAATTGAGCTTTATATAGCGCAATATCCACTAAATTTGGTCAAAGCGCTTTACAAGGGGTCCCTGGTCAACAGCAACATTGAACATGTATGACGGGACATGCCGCCTGTTAGGCGATATTACAATTTTTCGGACAAAGACAACGCTGTTAACGGCCAGGTACTCATTTTACACCAGAGTACAGTGAGAGAAAGTGAGTAAAGAGCCTTTTCCAAAGACTCAACTATGCGTCGAGCGCGAGGCTCGAACCCAGGACTTTCCACTCCGAAAGCGAGTGTCATACCACAAGACCACATAGCCGCACAAATCATCCATCTCTTTAGATTTGGCAAAATAGAAGACATTGTGAAAAGCAACTGTCACCCCTCGACATTATGTTTTGGACTCTAGAGATTGTTCTTGTAACTAGTCAGTCCAAATGTATGTTTCAAAACCAGTGACTCACAATTTTCAATGTGCTTACTCGTTCATTTTACATTGTTTTGATTTTATTCAATTAATAATTTGTTAATGTTTTGTAGAAATCAAAGACTTGTATGTTGAGAGGCCTATGAATTTAACAAGCACCCCCCCCCCCCCCCCCCCCCCCCCCCCCCCCCCCCCCCCCCCCCCTCCTTCTCCTGTTTCAGCAAAGGAACATCAAACAGAAATTCAGAGCATTATTGAAGAAGTTCAAGATTTCAGAGGATGTAAGTAAATGATCATTTTTTAACGCTCAAAGACAAGATTTAGAGATTGTTAGTAGGGTCTGATTTGTCAGCTACCTTTTTCTCTTGTCCCAATCTATTTTGCAATGGAATGAAATGACTTTATTTTGCACAAGCTTTCACTAATTTTGTGTATTGAGGGAAAAAGGAATCAAATATGAATGGGCTTGTTTTCTTTTGAGATATTAAACCTTTCTAATCTTTATCCCTTTTTTTTTTTTTTTTGGGATCAAATGTTGATTAGAAATCGTCTGAGATCTCCCGTTTGGTTGTGATTGTGTGTTGTATGTTGTTTCTGTGTGTGTGTTTGTTTGTGTGTGTGTGTGTGTGTGTATTTTGTGTGCATACATTTTTATGAGACTTGCTGGCCTGAGGCGAACAGACAGATTGCCACTGTAATCCACCTATCTCCTTGAACTTGCTCCCTTTGTCTTGGTGGGTTTTTGATTGTTTGTTTTTGTTGTTAGTACCCTTTGTTCCAAAAATACTAAAGGAAAAGATGAACTTTGGCGTTGACAAGATCTCAAAGTTATATAAGATTAATTTTGTCAAATTATTTAATGAAATTCTAAGGAACTAAGTGAAATTGAATTGCAGCACATATCATCTCACAAAACATAATAATAATAATAATAATAATAATAATAATAATAATAATAATAATAATAATAATAATAATAATAATAATAATAATAAAAGTCACTATCTACCCCAAGTTCTATCAATATGTAAGCTATAAGCTATAAAATACAGAATTAAGAAATGTTAAAACAATACTCTCCCACTGACCAGACCTTTTTGACCTTCCATACGTGTATTGCTTTATTATACCAGACATGCCACTGAATTGAGAAAATCCAAATCTATCATCTTTCACTTCTTTTTTTTTATTATTAAGGCTAAATCTGGCTAACCCGTTTCATTGCATACACACACACACACATACACACACGCGCGTGCACACACACACACACACACACATGCCTATGTACTCACCCCAGTTCCACTGCTCCAGATTTAGACTTTTATGCAAATAGTATGGAATGGTTGTTAGACAGTTTTCTCTCACCCCACTGACTAGTTGACATGTTGTTTCTATAGCATTTTTAAGTAGTGGTGGTTTGAGTAAAAATAAGAATTTAAAAAACAAAGGAACTGTCGCAAATCAAGTTATGCATTTTTATTATATTTATTCATTTAGTTAATTGTTGTGGAAATATTGCTATGTTAAAAATGAAATACAAACCATGTTTTGTTTACTGATGAAGATGAGAATACCCTAACTGTTAAATTCTTTACACTTTCTTACTACAGGCCTTAGTTGATTCGGAGGCAGATCACGATCAAATCCCCAACCCCCTGGACGAGTTGTTTGACGAACTCGATGACTCTGACTCTGGTCCTGAGTTGGATACAATGAGTGTCATGTCCACACCCAAACCCAAATTACGGTTTGTCTCTTATTGCATTCATTTTTAAAAAATAGATTCACTTTCTGTCCTTCATTTCTACTTACATTTTGAAATTCTATCAATAAAGTTCCAATGATATCTAGAGAATGTTTAATCATCTTTGGATGAGGTGAATGTTTTATTGTCTCTGTGGAGGTTGATTAAAAAAAAAAATTGTGTACGTTTTATCTGTTTTATTCACCGAGTTCCAGGTTTCAGTGTTTTTGACAAGGTGAAGGTCATTTAAATTGATCAATATTTGAAAGAAGAGTTGTCTGCCCCAATTTTTTTGATCCGAGTTTTTCCAGGGTTCGGCAGTTAACAGGTTAAATTAAAGGCAAACCCCATTGGGTTTAATGGTTGGTCTTGGTACAGCTACTTCTAGAACTCATTAGGATTGATCTCATTGGGATGGAAGAAATTGGTTTTAAATTTTTAATAGTTTTATTGCTATTTTTCTTTCACAGTCCATTCTTTGCCAATAGAGGAACTACACCTGGGATCGCAGAGATTCCAAAAACAACATCACAGGTCAGTAAATAGTTTGAAAAGTTGCTACTCAGATCAATAAGGCCTATGGGCGGAGTTGGTGTCTATAGCCATTGACTGATACCCTTTGGATAGATCACTTGTTAATTGCAAAGTACTCTCCTCTAAATCTGACAAATCCAGCTGCCCAATCACTCGAGGGTCGACAGCTCAGAAATAAAAAATAATCTTGACTTCATGTCATTCAGGATCGTGTGAAGGGAGTGCTTTACCAGCTGACTATTTTTTAGAAATCAGGGATACTCTGAGTGTTTGAACACTTTAATCTATATTTTCTCTTGAATATGCCCCCCCCCCCCTCCCCAAAGCCATATTATTTTATACCAAATTTCTTTTTTTTTTTTAAACTTTAAATTCATTTGTCAGCATCTGGTTCCTCCCAATACTAGACCAGATTGAGGCAGAAAGATCTGAAAGGTCTTATCAAACAGTGCAGACAAAGCAGAGACAAAAAAAACAACCAGAAGTAACCCTTCACATAAAAACATCCAGTGACTGATCTTGGTAATCGGGGGATCTGAGGTTCGATCCCCAGTCGAAGCAGGCCGATTTTTAGGATGTTTTTTTTTTCTTGTATTTTTCTTTCTGCTTTGTCTGGCATTATTTAATGCTCACCTTTTCATATCTATCTTAAACAAGTGCCTACTACCTAATTTGTTACTCAGATTGAGCAATGAGTTACAATTTTTGCATTATTATGTGCTCAAAAGTTAAAGGTTCACGGCTCTTTGCGGTGTATTAGTAACAACACCTTGGCCATAAATTATGAATTACCACATTCATAATTTACTTGTCAGACATTTCATATGGACCAACAGCAAATGCTGATATTACCCAATGCTGACAAATTCTTACCCTGTATAGAAATATCCTCTAGTGAATTGAGATTATTCAAGAAATACAGATAGTATAGCCTTACACAAGCTCAATCGAATTTTAAATGAACAGAAAATTTCCAGTATGCAATTAGGATGTGATCTTCACCTTGTTATTGTTCGTACATTTAAGTTGCCATGCAATTGTATCTGGATTTTTGTAGATTTTGGAAACCTGTTTGTAAACAATGTTCTATTTTGATCACTATAAGAATCCACAGGTTCATCTGTTAAATATCTGGGATCTTTAGGATATTTATCGGTTACACACGTTATAGTTCAAACCTTTTTTTTTATTTTAAAAGATTAGAATAGGTTTCTTTTTTTCTTTCTAAATTTGATTAATAATAAATCACTTAAAATGAGAAAACTCTTTCCTCTCTAGCAGATATGCTGAATGAACAACTCAAAAATGTATTTATTTATTTTTTAATTTTAAAAAATTCTTTTATATATGTACACAATATAATGTAAATGAATTTTAAAAAACAACATATATAGTAAATTAAAGTAACTCATTTGTAGCCGAAAAAGCTGTTTCGATGCTAGATTAACATTTATATTTATTCATTTATGTATATATTAATAGGAAGCATTCCGATCTCAAGAAGAATCCTCAGTGAAAAGAAGTGATTCTGACCTACACACAGTAAGTTTTGTTTTATGTAGTTTCCTAAGTTTTTAACTACTTATTCAGCATTGTTATCGTTAAGATATTATATTAGTTTCTGGACAGGAATGAAAATTGATGACAAATTAATTGTTTGCCAAATGGATTTGCCTTAGTGAATAAATTGATTCCATTTGTTGATCACATTGTATTGTGTGTCTTGACATCACAATGTTTAGAATTTCAGATGGCATCTTGGTAGCTTCAACAGAATAGTTGTCTTTGACATAGCACAATTCACAATACACAAGTTGTAGAGTT
Source organism: Berghia stephanieae (assembly GCF_034508935.2). Classification (NCBI taxonomy): domain Eukaryota; kingdom Metazoa; phylum Mollusca; class Gastropoda; order Nudibranchia; family Aeolidiidae; genus Berghia; species Berghia stephanieae. The sequence continues at coordinate 67,553,824 of NC_088360.1, read as the reverse complement.
AATTTTTTTTTGGTCTTTTTTTTTTTTGGGTCGATTTATAAAATTTGAAGCAGAGGATATGTAATAGAGAGGTTAGTTAAGAAGATGAAAAAGTGTTTTATATGCCTGTATAAGTTGAATATGTGGAAGGAGGAAATAAGACAATGCCTTGGTGGAATGAAGTGTCGTCCATCTGAGTGGCCACCATGAATGTTCTACCTTGAGCATGGTACTTTTGTTGCATGCTGTCTGGCCAATTCTTCTTGTTGTGAATGCACTCTCTATGTGTCCTTAGTTTGTTTTATTTTTGTTCAGTTATTACGTTTCAGTTGGATTTTGAATCACTTTACTGTAATGGCCCCACTTAATGAAACCTAATATTTCTGTATTGTAAATTCCCATTTTAATTACCCCAACCTTTTTCTGTGCCAACTTTACCCTAAGAAATCACATGACCAAATGTTTTCTCCCAAATGTCAAATCTTTCTCTCAATTCTGTCACGTGTTTATCTGTTCTGATCTGAATTTAATTGTATTTCTACTGGCTTTTAAGAATTTCACTCAGTGCTGAAATGTTTGTTTTTGGTTCATGGTCACTAGAGAAATTGAAATCCTTTTAAAAAGGATGACATTCAAATGTGTCACTTTTTTCTTTATTCTTAATTTAAATTGAACAAAAATTAAATCCCAATCCCGCTGCTTTGTTCTCATCAGTCCTTTTTTCCCCCTACAAGTATCAAAAAAGATATCATTTTAGTTAAACTTGGTGAATGTGTTTTGCACATCCTTGCAAGGATATAGCATTAGCTGCACTGTGTGGACTCCATTATGATTTACTTTTCGTTTGTTTTTACCAAATATGTATCTTATTTCCCGCTGAGAAACTTTGCCTCTACAATGACATTATTTCAGTCATTCAGTTGGAATTTCAGTGATAAGATGTTTTTTGTTTCCGTGTCTAACAGAAATGTTTGGTTTATGATAATTGGTTGAATTCTTGATTTTATCCATGATTTCATTCATCTCAAATGATCTTCTTCCTCAACAGAATATTGTAGCTGTTTTATGCCAAGAAGTAGGTTTCATTGTATTTTAATTGGAGTTTTATCTTATATTTATCCTTTTCACTTCATCCTTGTATATAATCACCTTAGTATTATCTTTATCTTTACAGTGAGATGCTTAGACCTGTATCACTCTTAAAAACTTCTTTTTAAATTTTTTTTTATATGATTCTAGGGCCAAATTAAATCCATTTTAAGATCTATCTCACTCTTCCCTACACATAACAAGTATCCTCATGATTGCTGTGTTACAAGAATAATAAACCCGTTTTGGCTTTGCAATTCCATACTGTTGTGTGAATCCGAGATGAAATAATTTGACAAAGTTAACTCATGAGCTACCCATTGAAAGATTTGAGTGAAACCTAAAGTTAGTCACTTTAAAAAAAATGTATTTGGCTTTCTATACAAGGTTGGCTTGGGACTACATACTTCAAAGCATTTTCTTGTTTTGGTTAAAAGAAAAGAAATAAATCGTTAGAATTGTTTAATAATATTTTTATACTGTCGTTGTCCTTTTTAAAAATTGTTATTATTATTTATATTTTAAAATAAAACCTGCAAACTTCTGGCTTTTATTTAAAGGGCATTCTATTCTAATTTTATTTATCCTCATGATTTTAGAATTGACACAATTTTTGTTTTTCATGAGTCGTTTGTTTAATATTAATGATAAAAATGATAATCATTATTATTATCATCATCATCATTATTATTATTATTATTATTATTATTATTATTATTATTATTATTATTATTATTATTATTATTATTATTATTATTATTATTATTATTATTAAAATTAATATTATTATCATCATTATCATTATTATTATCATCATCATCATTATCTTGGTGAGGTGGTCGAGTAGAGAAAGTATTGCCTTAACATCTGTAGAACCCCGAGGAAGAAACTAAGCCAACGTTGTACACTTTGTGGCTCTAAACTGCAGCAGACAGTGATCAATTGGTAGAGCACAATCAAAGATTTGATCAATCTATCCACTCAGCAGTGATTGGTTAGTTAAGTCCTTAAGGCTGGATGGAAATTGCTTTGTGATAGATTGGTGTCCTATCCAAAGGATAGCAAGCTATTGTTCCTGTCTTTTAAAGGCTACAGAAGCTGATTAACTCTGGCTCCATGGATCTGGTGACTCTGCTCTGAGGGACAACTGTGGTTCACTCTTGAGTTATCTAGGCTCTTTGGTCGTTTTAAAAAAACATTTGGTTTGGTTGGGGGGGGTGGGGGGGTAAAGGGATCTCTGCGGAATAATTGTAGGCAATATAGTATATTTTGTATATTTGATTTTTTTTAAAATCTATTAATTTATCTCAATGTTTGTGGTGGTTTGACACTGTAGAATAGATGTAATATTTAGTATTTGAATACATTTTTTATTTCATTCACCTCATATTTAAATTGATATATTGCATGTCGACAACACCAAGTTAGTTATAGTCAATATTCTAGGATATTATCAGGTTTAACACTGATGTTGTGACAGGGGTCTTGTGCTTCATGTCGTTCATATCCAAACGATGAACTTAATAGTCTGGGTTCGAACCTATTCTGTCTTTACAAGCTGTGCCACACAACCTACACCACAAACAGCTCAGGTTTAATCAAGGATTGATTAAGAATAACTTTAAGGTCCCTTGTAAAATAATTGTAATAATAGAGTGAGTCAATAATGACATCCATTGCTAGAATAACCTTGAGTTCTCTTGTAAAATATTTAAGAGAACATCGACTTATGAGGAGTGGGGTTTTTTTTTTTACTAATGTTATATAGGAAGAAGGGGGAGGGACCAAGAGAGAAAAAAATGGACTTAAGCAATGTCGACCCATCCAGAGTGCACTGTATTGTTGTCCACTTATTAATTGAAGTGATTTTGAGCTAAATATGAAAGAGCAAACAAATAAAATTAGCTCGTTATAGATGTCTATATCTATCTCTTCCTTGATAACTCCATTAGAAAATCTCTGCTTATGTTATTTACTTTTTTCTATTAAGATCATCTTTATTGAATATTTGTTTCTAGAATCAGTCTCACTTGGTGGTTACATTGGGTTGTTTTAAAATATTCACCAACCCAATCATATATTGTCTAGACTGAGTGGGGTCTGTTTTTTCCCTCTTAGTGGGCATGGAGGCACTGTGTCTTCTATCCCCCATGTTTGTTTTCCAACTTGCTTTCTATCTTTGTCTTAGATTGAGATGTCATGACCCTGGTCAAAATCCTTAGCTGAGAGGGAACAGACATATGTATAATTATAGTTTTAGGCGGCGATATATTTTTTCCCCTTTTGAAATCGATCTGTCTGCTATGTACTGTTATAGTGCTTTGTTTTTAATGTCATGATATATGTACATTTGAGTGTAACCTTATATTATAGTGGGGACATGTGCTTGTGTCTGGATGAGACTTCAGGCGATATCAAAGTTCTCTGATAGTGTGCTCTGGGAGTTGTCATCTGTTCCCAATATGAGCCATTCCCCTTTGTCTTACCTTTTCACACGTGATTTGAATTATAAATCTGGAAATTTTTAAAATCTTATTTTCTTCCTACACTGGCGCTGAAATGACCTAAAAGTGTTGCAAGCACTGTAAATCCCTTAAAAACCAAAACAAATGTCTTGGGAGGCAAGAATTATAAATTTGCTTTAATATTGTAGTTGAGGATAGGCATGTGGACATCATGATTATTTATCCTTGACTGTAAAGACTATATTATTGTCTCTATTTTCACTTTTTGAAGCAACTCATATATTGTGGTTTCAGTGAAAAGAATCAACAATATATTAGATAGGAATAATCAATCCGGTTTGATGGGTCTATAGTTAGGATTGTTTTCTTTGGGGTTTGGGTTTTTTTTTCTTAGGTCAGAAAATAGTCCTGTTGTTGGTTTATTACATTATTATAATTTTTTTAAATGTATTTTTTTGTCTTATTGTTTTGTGTATGTTTTGTTTTGGTGGAAACATACCCCATGGCATGACCTGGTGTTAACACTTTGAATGTGACTGTATACCATTTTTCCCCAACTCTTCATTTTTATCTTATCCTCCCCTTCCTCACTCTTTGATTTCATTATTAAGTGGGTATCTGATCTGGATATCGAGGCATCAGACTCTCAAAATGCCAGTGCCAGCGAGTCGTCCCCCCGAACAGACTCTCCACTCAGGACCAAGCAAATGGAATTTGTTCGGGACCGCATACGCAGTACCTCCTACAGAGAGAAAAAAAGTAACAAGGACTTTAAACGGCATCGGAGAAGTAGTGTAGGAGAAGACAAATCACTGGTCAGTGGGACACCAGACATTGGCTGTTTTCTTTACCAGATTTTCCCCCTCTTTCCTGCTTCTTATGAATATAATTATACTGAAGTTGATTACTATGGTGGGAAATACTAATCCACTAATTGATATTATTAACAATAACATTATTTGTGCTATTGTGCATGCTTAACATATGACCAATAATAACCGCTTGCTTTTTAACATCATAGTGTCCTAGCTTAGGGGTGCAGCTTATTTATCTCTGCAGACTCATGGACATTGTTGCTTTTACTCTTCACAGTTTTCTGTACAATTGATATTTGAATTCCTTGAACTTTTTCCTTCACAGTTTTATAATTATTGATGTAGTTATTTCCTTTTTTTTATATTGACTTGTTTTAAATTAAGTTTATCAGTACACCATTGCAATGTTTCTAAAGCTTTGTTGTGGTTCACTGACATTGGCATTTGTTGTTAAAATTTTATAAGTGTATAAATCATAACTGACACATATTTAAAAGAGTGTAATATTTCAATGCTAGTTATTATTCAGCAACTATTTCTGCATTTTTAAACAAATTATTTTTATTGTCATATTTAATGATTTATCACATATAAATATGCCGGTTTTTGATGGGTTATTTTTTTTTTTCAATTTGTTTTATTTTTGTTATTAATATTTTTCTTACTTCTCAAAGAGAATGAAAAGATTTCAACCTCCAAAAGTTGTCTGAAACCATTTCCTTTACTCATATGAGATAAAGGTTCTTTTCTAGCTGATATCAATTAGGCACTTGAACCTCTGTTCATGATATATCTTTTTTATTTTTTTATTTATTTTTTTTATCTTCAGATTTTGCAATCCAAAGTTATTGTTGATTCTGTTAATCGTGATAAAAAAAAAGGGCGGTATATAAAAATTGCCTTTTATTCTTATTTTATTTTAAGTGGGGAAAAGGGATAGGGGAATTGTAATGGATTTTATGAAACAAAGTTCGTTTTTACTTTTTTTTTCTTCTTGATTTGAACACTAATACTTTCCTTTTATTTGAAGTAATCTTTTGGTGTATAATTTCATTTGCTATTATATCATGCGGCTTAAATTAAAGATGAATAAAAATGTAAGCTCTGCTTTGGATAATTTTAAAGTTTGGTTTGGTTATTTAGTTGAATTTAATAATAATATAGTCAAATGACTAACACTAAAATGAAATGTTTTTATCTTTGGACTTAATTTTGATGCAAATTTTGATTAATTACACATACTTGATGTTTTTTATTGTTTTTTAAATTGACATTTTCATATGATTGGTTGTGCAATTTTAATACATTATTTTGTAGTTTTTTAAATGATTTTGTTTATTTGATTAAGGATGAAAGCCTTATTTCGTTATGGGATAAAAATAATGAAAGAATAATGATAATAATATTTATTTAGTTTTTATAACAAAATGAATTCTGGTTGTCAAAATCTTGTCTTGTTTATATTATTCTGATTATAACAAGCGAGGTCATACTTAATTTAAGTCAGTAAAAACTTTGCTTCTACTTTATGTAAAATTTAGTGTAATTTCCCACAAAACTTGCATATTTAGGTGGATATCAATATTTTGTTGTTCTTCTTTTGTACTGTTTTCTTTTAATTTATTAATTCAATGATATAATACAGGTATATACTTTATGTTGTATGTTAAATGTATAATAATTATATTATTGATAATGGTTATAATTATGTTGATATTTTAATAGAATAAATGAGAAATATTCACTTCATATTACATGAGCCTAAATAGAGATAAGGTCATATATTTATACCATTTATTAATGAAAAACATATCCTAATACACGAGTAGGTAATGGATATTGAGTAGGATATTGAAAGGATATATTTGGTGAAGGTGTTGTCTTATGTTGTAGTGGGTCATTACATTTAACTATGAAAATAGAATGGATCTTAGATTAAATCTTAATATCTTGCAAGTTTGTTACATTCTACTTTCGGAGACTTTCTTTTAAGATTTAAGAATTACCAAAACCTAAAGTATAAAAGATGAGCTGCAATCAAAACAGTCATTAAAAAACACATTTTTCACTTGATCTTGCAGTAATTTTAATTGAGTCATAAACAAAACTGCTCAATGCCCCAAAAAGCACAGGATTAATGGGTTTCACCTTGAAGTTTTGTTCTTTTCTGAGCGTAAAGTTAAGTTGTAACGAACACAGTACTTGAAAAGATATCTTTGCATCTTAATCTTGCAACAATTTAGATGAACATTATTGCAAAAATTAGGGTATAATTGCTGGGCATCAGAAATAGATTCCACACTCTTTTAAGATAACATAGTTCATAGTTCATAACAACATTTATCCAATTAATAGAACACTAGTGCCATAATTAACTATCATCCTCCACTCGATTCTGTTAGAAAGTTTCATTTGATTACGTCTCTCTCTATCTCTCTCTCTCTCTCTCTCTCTCTCTCTCTCTCTCTCTCTCTCTCTCTCTCTCTCACTCTCCCGCTCTCTCTCTCTCTCTCTCTCTCTCTCTCTCTCTCTCTCTCTCTCTCTCTCTCTCTCTCTCTTTCTCTCTTTCTATCTTTTAAATTATCTAGTTTATTTTTTTCTCCCGCTAAATTTTGTTAGACTTTCTCATAATATTACATCTAATTGTACTGATAAGAAATTGAAAACTTGTATCACAGTAGTGATAGCATTTTTCAGATATTTTACTTTAGGACTATCATGATGGAAAAGTCTTGAAAATAAAGAAATTGACTTTATATATATATATATATATATATATATATATATATATATATATATATATATATATATATATATATATATATATATATATATATATATATATATATATATACATACATATTAAAATAAAAAAAATTAATGAAAACATTCTTGGTAAACAACTTTTTAATATTCTATGGTTTGAAAATTAAAGTTAAAGGATGTGCAGTAGAATATCGTTCATTTTACATGAAAATATCACTTGATCATTTAACACTTGTGTTTTACTTTTGTCCTTTTCCATTTGTAAACGACAAAACATTTTTAAAATACAAACATTTAAATTATTCTTTTTAAAAATATGACAATTTATGTAGTACATTTTCTCAGGTTGACATTGCTCAGTGTGTTTCATAATTGTTGCCCAAATAGATAAAAATGAAATAGATCATTTTACAAGATCCAATTTCCTGAGTTAATGATTAAAAAAAAAAAACTTAATTAAATTATTCATTGGCCCTCTTGGTTCAATGGTGTCATTAGTGTAATTGATTTGTGATATGTTTATTTCAATTTCAATAAAATCTTTTATTTTTATCTAAACAGCCCCGTAAAGCGCTGCTGGACCAGCTGAGCGTGGTATTTGACACAGCTGACGATAGTCTTCCACACTCTGTCTTCATGGTCAACGCCTCAGAGTGGCAGGGCCAGATGCTAGCGCAGAAGGTTCAAGACAGACAACTCCGTTTGATTTGTACTTGTACAGAGGCAGATGTCAAAGCTGCCATGTGTTTTTTTGTCACAAAGATCCAAAAATTGTAAGTTGTTATTTCAATTTTCATGCTGAAAGTTAGTCACTAATTAAAGAGGACCTCGGATTGAAAGTTTTTGCTGTCTAAGGATTGTTGAATCGTTTTTGGATTGCATTGGGAAGTAATTTGTACTTGTTGTTTGCAAATTTGAGAAGATCAAATTCAAATAGATTGACCAATTGTATGCCATTTCAAAATAGATTTATATTACAGGATGATCAATGCATACATTCGTGCCTATATAAAATTATGAATCCCTTTTTCACTATGGTGCAAGATTGTGACAATGAAATAAACTGCTTCTTTTTTAAAAGTTTAAAAGTATATACATATCATCATCATCATCATTAATATTATTATTATTGTTATTATTATTATTATTTTTATTATTATTATTATTATTATTATTATTATTATTATTATTATTATTATTATTATTATTATTTATTATTATTATTATTATTATTATTATTATACTACCCCATTTTCTTTCTTTTTACTGACGCTGATATGATCTAAATGTGTCACAAGCGCTGTAAAACAAACAAAATAATTATTTGGTTTGATATCTCTTTCTTATTTTTTGTTCTTCAAACTTTTTTCTAATAGATTAGTCGCTGCATTTTTTATTTATATATTATGAAAATTCCATAGCATATTCCTACACTACTTATTTACTTTCAATATTTTAGACCTGTAAATTCTCAGTGAGTTCAAATTCAAATATTTTTAAAAGGAAAGAAAGAAATGAAGAAAAAAAGAATTCATGAATCGTAGTCGAATGACCGTAAAGTAATTAGGAATGTTCCACAGCGCTATGCATAGCTCATGGGCCGTTTATATTAACGATAGATAATATATTGCCAAGGCTAAGCGACACTTTTCTGAACACACCCCAGTGTATTTTCACACAGCCTTCATGAAATTATTTTTTCCACTTTCCAAACCTGTCGTGCTGGGTGGGGATCCTGACCTCCCATAGCGGGCAGGGAGGTCCATACTGTGTCTTCTATCCCCTTATATCTGTTTTCCAACATGCTTTCTGTCTTTGTCTTGGAATGAGATTACTTAAGTTTTTTTCTTGGCCTTGGTCGGAGTCCTGGCTGGGAGGGAAACAGTCGAATGCATAGTTATTGTTTTGGGAGATGATATTTTTTTCCTTGTAAATCATCTCTCTGTTAAGTATTAGTATATTTGTTATTTTTTAATGTATAATGTAAGTATTTGAGTGTGTTCCTCTTTGTTGGATTTTGTTCTTCTGTCCGGATGAGACTTATAGGTGATCTCAAACTAAGTACATTGGTGATATGCTCTTGGAATCTACATCTGATCCCTATTTGTTCCCAGTTCCCCTTTGTCTTACTTTCTCTTGGATGCTTCAATTGTAATTCTAGAACTTTTTACTATCCCATTTTCTTCCTTTTTACTGGCGCTGATATAACCTAAATGTGTTGCAAGCGCCGTAAAACCCTTAAAAACAAAAACAAACAAACATCAAATCTGTCGTGGTCCCAATGGTAGCCAATTTTAACTGAGTCGCTGAGTGATAAATTTCACTGTTTCGTCTAAGCCAAAATTGACCACATTTACCTGGAGGGAAGTAAAAGTATGAAAAAATTAAAATGCGAAAGCTGGAAGTGCTTTATGTAGACACCATCAAATCGAAAGTTAGGGATTGCTACAGTACATCTTGATTGCCTCACATTGTAAACAAACTGGTTGACCGTTTCGAGATTATTCACTGATTGGGTACCTAATTATAAGTAACAATGGTAAGTAGCTCAATTAATCCCTGCGGAAATTTGTTTTCTGCCATTGTTTTGCTTAAGCGAGCTTGCTGTAGACTATTCATTTTGATTCTTTGGATTTTTCCGCTACAATGAATTACGAAGAGTTTCAGTTTCAGTCAATTTTTATAGAGCTCATTTCCAGGTCTAATTTGTATATTATTCTCTTCAATATATTTCATCTTTCTTTTATTTCTCCAGCTGCAATAGCAATGCCCGGACTCCAGACCCTATCAAAGTTGGAATAGTTGGAGGGGATTCCTATATTAATTGTGTGCTCAGACCCTATGTTGAACATTTTTCAAATAAATCCCCTGACTGGCAGACCTATGCCAAATTTCTTGTTGTTCCCTTTGGTGAGTTATTTAAAATTATTTTTTATCATGTATATATGCATTTTTTTTTCTTTCAATTCATTTTTCATTTAAAAAATTAAAAAATTATTTCAAAAACATACACAGAGAATTCGAATATCAAGCATATGCTCATGTAGGTTTTTTTACACATAATAAATCATATTGATTAAAATGAGAATGGAATTTACTCCCAATCTGGATCTCGAGATTTAAGTTGAAGAAAGGCTCCTTGTTGCCTGTCACTGCAATTTAAAGAAGAAAAACAGTCACTTGATTAATGCTCTGAAGGATTATCCATGATGTCGATCATGTTGTTTGGCAGGTTGTTCCATTCATTGATTGTTTGTGAGAAAAAATGCTCGATCTTATCCCTTTCCTTATCTACCGAGGGAAAATCATGACATTTCCTTACAATGCAACCAACTATTTTCTTTTCCTGATTTCTTTTGTAAATATCAAAATTTAAAGGAAAAATTTTGTTATAGCTATGAAAACTTGACACTGTGCTGTCGAGCTCTTTTGCTGAACAATATTATGTATAAAATGTAATTGTTGCTTTTCTGTTTGAGTAAGTAGATCTATTTTTGTGTTGGGCGGATGTGAAGTTTCAGGGGAAATTATGTAAATGGCTGGTAAATCAAATTTTCTTTTTTAATGGATGAAACTTAAAATTTAAAGATCTAGTGAAACAATTGCTCTTCTTACAAACAGTTTAAGTAATGTTTGCAATAGCTACTCCTAACCTACATTTTCAAATCATACATACAGCAAAAACCGTTTCATATCAAAACAAACATGGTAGGGCAATTATTTCAAAAGTTATTCAACTTTGAACTTTTTTGGTCGTATTTCAAATGGGCCAAAATCCATTTTCAGATCCCACTGACAGCTAAAGTTATAATACTTAACAACACAAATTTCTTGAACTAACTCTACACAACACAGACAAAACACCCAAATTTTTAAAAATACTGTGACTTAAAAAACAGAAATTATTGCATCAAAAATGCTAAATAATAAGCTTTGCACAATATTTGAATGTGACATAACAATGGCAAAAATACCAATGTTTAAAAATTCATTACAAATTCAAATAAAGCCACACATTTAAATCTTCAAATGAAAGCTCAGAATAAATACTATGGAATACGATAAAACTAACCAACCAAAATTAACATTTTCACTTAATTGTCCCTGCTTCAAATTGGATGGAGAAAGAAAATGAGGAAAAACGAGGAATTTAAACAATTTACAGACATTTTTTTTATAAATACATATGAAAACAATCTAAATGAAGCTTGTTATCAGTACCAACAAACATTGAAACCTTAAATCAAATATAACATACTAACATTTTTATTTGGTTGGTCTCGAAATGTTGGATTTTCCTTGAAATAAGGTGTCAATCACAACACAACTTTCACAAATAGAGTTCGTTTGGCGTATATCAATTTTGGAGCGTTCGGTTAGTCAACAACATGAATTACTCCAAACAGCGAATCCCCTCAAATTTTGACACAAAACTAAAGAGAGAACATTGGACACAACTTTTGAGGCTAAAAAATAAAAAGTTGGGTGTTTTTCTTTCTTCAATTTTATAAGAAAATGGTTTTAGAGATGTTGCCTCAAACACAATTAAAAGCTATACCTAAAAAAGCTCTGTCTTTCATTGTTATTCAGTTACCTCTTATGAATAAAACCGAACATCAGTGTAGTTCAGCCTCTGTGAAGAGTATCAAGGGGATATAGTTTGTCTATCAAAACAGTGTAATTTCTGTGCCAAAGTAAATCAATTTAACCTATATTTTCAGAAGCACTACCCAAAGAAATCTAATATTTTTATAAAGAAGATGAATGGCACTTTTACGGTGTGCTAGGAATATGCTCCTAGCTCTAGCTCAATTATAAAGCAAATGCTGGAAGTTGTAACAAAAAACAATATTTTGAGAAAAAAACTCCCAACTGATGGCAGAATTTGGTGGTTTGGAGTAGCTTTTTTCAATCACTTGCTTGCATTCAACTAACAGTTATTTAGCTGCCATATTTTTAACTTAGTGATGGTCCTTTTGCAACAATGCATCTCATGAATCAGAGTTTTTGTCTGTAAGCCTGTTTTCTTGGGCCAATACTATTTCCTGTTAGTTAATAATCGCTTTTTAATCGCTTTAATCACTAAAATTGTCAGATCTGAATTAGACTTGTCCACACGTCATTGCTGGGCTGACAACGGAATTTGAAAGAATCTGTAAGTTGAAACGAATTTGATTGTAATATATGTGTCAAGTCTTTTGCTCCACAGATTGAATCGCTTGAGTCCTGATTGCTTCTCATCAGAACATGAAAATATAGGATTTTCAGTAATCAAGTCAAACTGACCAATATATACTATTTCCTTAGATTCCTTTGTATTGATTGAACTGTTGCTATAGCAAATTCATGCTATTTAAGCTATCTTTTCGCTTATGACCTCTTTATCATCAGGTCCCAGCCTTATAGGGAAGTACTTAGCCAGTGTGGACCCCACATATGCTTCCCTCTTCCTGGATGCACAGTGGAAGGAGACATTTGAGAAACCAGAGTCTCTCAAACTAGACTCTCAAGACATCATCAATCGCCTGTCCAAGTATTTGAATGGAGCACACAATCTCCACCATATGCCCATTGCTGAGGCCTTGGTCAATGCTAGAGGAAAAAGGTTGGTGTGTTCTTTGCTCAGTGCTGCCTTCATCAGGGATGTAAATCTTTCAGAATTATTAGGATTTCCTATTTTTCAGACATTTTCTAGCTTCCCCAAACTATTTAAATATTTCTTAATGCCTCACTACCAACAACTCTTGTGATAAGAGATACTGCTGTACATATAGAGAATTTGTAGTGAATATCCATTTTCAATGTACTGAAACACTTAATTTACACTACTGTTGTGTCAGTTATGATTATACGTGTATTTAACCATTCAACTAATTTCCACGACAGCTTCGGAATTTTAGTTCGGAAGTACTAAGGATTGATAGCGTTCGAATTTCCGAATTTTCCTAATTTTAATTCGGAACTAGATTCACATCTGTTGTGTAAACAAGGAGGGTTATTTTTAGTTTACCGGAAGCAAAACATGGGCTGCAGAATCGAAAGTAGAAGATGGTGGATACATATCGAGTATTCATGACTGAGTTCTGAGTTGTTGTTACACTTTCTTCCTAAGGCTCAATTGGAATGTATTTCTGTTTCTGTAAGTAATTCCTGTGTGCTTGCAATTCATTCCAGTCATAATGAGTCTGAAGATACATTTCCCTTAGCCTTGGTCTTTATGAGAAATTTCTATGGGGCCTCTCTGGTTGAGACTGCCACGAACTTTTGACTGTGGTGGGGGGAAAAATCAAATTTGTTTGTTCTCATTGAAAGCTACACCAATAAAGTAAAGTAAAGGGCTTTTAATACGATTCTAAACCTAATGTAGTATTTTAATTGTAATGTACTTCTTATTGCCTTTGTTATTAGCAGAAGGGTTTGGGGCCTGAGAAAATGATAAATATCGGGAGGTGAAGTGACCATCTTTCCAATCTCAAAATTGGCCTTTGTAATGATATGGCTGTTGAAATTTGAGTACGAGTTTTTATTATTGTCAGATTCATTTAGTCATTGGGGGTAATATTTTGACCTGAATATAATTTTGATATAAAAGTTTAGGTGTTGGATTACGTGCAGTGGAAATAAGTTAAGAATTCCAAAATTCTGATTTTTTTCAGTATCCCAAACTAATTTAACCCTGTTTAATCCATAAAGATAAGAATAATACTAAATGGGCACTGACTTAAGCATGAACAACACCAAATAATGGTATTTCCTCCTGACAAAAAGGAGACATAAATCATTAAAATCCATCCATAAACAAAATAATTTAGATTTTATTCTGAGACTTATCACTCAAAAGTCCTAAAAATGTTGTCACAATCACAAGGCCATTTATCACCTCATTCCTGGAGTGTCACTTGGAGTTTAGACTATTGAAATGAGCTCGCAGAATTTCAGAATTTTTTTCAACTTTGCATTTACATCCCTGCTTCATCCACATATTTGGAAAGTTTCATTTTTATCATTTTATATTGATGAAGCACCTGACTACATCATAAGCATGTTAGAAATATATGTACCAAATAGGAATTTACGATCCTCAACAGACAACTATAAATTTTATGGCAGCCGTTCTTTTACCGACACTGCCCAGAAGATTAAGAAAAGCAAAATCCATTGATAGTTTTAAATCATTGTTAAAACACTACCTTTTTACAGTTACATTTTTATGATATTAATATGTATTACATTTTTGGATGCTATTAATAACATTGTGGTATACAATTTATATGTAAATTTTGTATAATTATTTGTAACATGCATTGAGCATTACACAGGGATGAAAATGTGCAATATAAATGCCATGTATAATTATTATTATTATTATTATCATCATCATCATTGTCATCATCATTGTCATCATCATTGTCATCATCATCATCACATTATTGTCATCATTATCATTACCATCATCACCATTATTATCATCATCATCATCAACAACATGCTTGACACTTACTCACTCCATTTGACAGGCCTGATGAAGACTCCACCCCAATATTCATTCCATTCCTTAGCGAGGTCCGTATTGGCACATTGGATGCCTTCAGTTCATCAGGTCAGTACATTTTTTTAATTACATGATATCTTTGTGGCCAAGTTTGGAAAAAAAAAAAACCCGTCTTTTAAAACCACAAAACTTACGGAGGTTATACCTATTTATATGATTTTAAACAAATGAGCAACTGTTTGTTATCCTCTGAATAGGACTTAAACCTTTTTGCCTCAAAATCTATCACACCCAATTGTCTGATCATTGCTGCAAAGAAGGAGGTGGGGGTTCAGAAAAAAAAAAAAATTCAGACAAGTTAGATTTGGAACCCCATCTATTTTTGCGTAAATGGACAACATACTCGTTAAACTATTGGAACCCCTAATAAGAAATTGTAAAAACCATGATGCCAATCAAATAAAAACCTCATCGGAGAGATATATTGTATGACACTGCTAATTCTATAAAATTAATGCCTTTTCATCCACTATCACCACCAACACCACCATAATATGGTTAACATAATATACCTGAAATCAACTCCTCCACAACCCCCCATTTTCCCCTCTAGTGTTGTCAAATAATTTAAAAAGAATAAGTCAATTGTGCCAATTCAGAAAGTATTAAATCGAGTGACTTTTTGATTTTCTTGTACCTTTCTCTCCATTACTTTGTAACAGTAGAGCTAGAGGAACCTATCCAATCCGTGAGTATTTCGGGATCTCCCCCGGCCTCCACCCCCATCCTCCTGGAGAAGGCTGTCAAGGAAGGACATACCCCACCTAACTCTCCTAACATTGGCACCATGGTCACTCCATCATTTAGGTATGATATCCACTTAAAATTGGAAAGTATTTCGAACTTGCTGGTGATTAAGATTCTGGGCTGTATTGGCCTAAAGGTTTGATTTTATGTCAATATTTCCAACTTTATCTTTACCATATATTTTAATTTGTGTTTTGTGTAAAACAAAAAGATAATACTTTATTTTAAACATTTCTAGTAAAACAAGTTCCAATGTGAATCATCAAACACCTATTGTATAACTTTGCTGTCATTTTAAGTTTTTGTTTAATCTTAGATAGTTTTCAGTGCGTGCAATTGCAAAATCACTGGAAACCTATTTGTTGGCTTGTGGTTTGCTGGGTTTCTTACGACTTGAATACCCATCTGATATAAAGTCTGCATTACCCCTACTGCTATGATTGTAGTAATCCATCAATGTTCTCTGTCTTGAGATAGGGAATATTTTTCGAATTTTAAATTGATGCCAGTAGGTGATGTTAAAAATTCTCTATTGAACACAAAGTGTTAAGATTTGTAATTGATTACATCTTCATTCATTTCTTAGATCCTGTTGGCATAGAGTAGTGTCATGATAGGCTGTTTGAATCCTATAAAAATGTAAGAATCTCAAACTTTAATTAAAAAGACATTATTCTCTTAAAAACTATATTTTCAGTAGTACTCCCAGTCCGATATCAGGTCCAACTATAACGTCACCATCTCCTGCCGAGTTCATGGATCTCCAGGTCGATTACTGGGTGGTCACTCCACCCAAGCAGGATAGCTTAGATAAGGACAAGGAGAAAAAGGAGAGGAAAGATTCCACCAACAAGTGTTCCATTAAAACGGCTTTCAGAGCCCTTTATGCCAATCGTCTGCCCACACACACCAACAGCTACCAAGCTCCTGTTTTCTCGCTCAATGTTGTCACAAAAGAAAAGAAACAAAAGAGTGAGTATACCTGTGGTCAAATTTTTTGACAAATCTGACTTTCTATTGAGTAGATTTGGGGGAAAAACTCTGCGCTTTTGTGCACAATTATCAATTTTTTTTTTTAATGATACAATTAAACCATTGAGCAAGTTTTTTAGTTTGAAAAAGGTGTAACAATGCTGCCCAAATAAAGCAAATTTTGAAGTCAATATTGCCCCAGTGTGAAAATTGAAAATGTTTGAAGTGTAACTTGAATTTGATCTCCTAGGTTATTGTTTTCCCTTTTTCTTCTCAGCTATTAGGGGGTGTGAGGTTGAGAGGGTAGTAATATTAATTATTTTCTCTTGTTTTTTTTTCCCCCACTTGAGATTTGAATGATTTCTTCTCATTACAGCTTTCAAATTGTAAGTAGGTATCATTCCGATTGCACAACATCCCGGCCACAAAATTGCTTTAAGAGACAGCTGTTGCTGTTAAGAAAGTATAACGATGACCTGGTGTGCTAGAGAAACAGAAAACATGATATCTTGCATTTTCGTCCTATTACAGTACTTATAATGGAATTAGTTTATTCACTCTTTATAATTTTATAGATGTGTTTTTGAAAAATATTTATCTACAGTTATGAGAATTGGCAAGAAAGGCAAAGAATTAGAGTCTAAAAGTCAAGCCATTGAGGGTGTCAGCCGAATGGTCTGTACCTCGAAAAGCCAGAATATCAAACTTAAAGGTAAAAAAGGGATATGGTTCAAATGTTTTACAGTTGTTTTAAGGAGACATTTAATTAAAACTCCCTTTAAAGATGTGCTTCGAGACTGTAAGCCCATGAGTACCATCGTTTGTCTTTTTATTTGGCATACACATTGGCAGTCATCATGCTCAGACAGATTAAGTCATTCATTTACGTTGAAGAAGAAATAGAATTTTTTTTCGTGTCGTTGTTCTTGATATTGTTGTCTTTTTCTTTACAAATACTTTCATTAATAATATTATTATTATTATTATTATTATTATGATTATCATTATTATTATTATTATTATTATTATTATTATTATTATTAGAATTTTATTATGCAAGTCTCAATGTTATGTGTATAAAAAGAATTGATTATTATACTTATCGTTTAATCTTTTTGGCCTGACAAACGGAAAGTTGTTCATTGTGTTGTCATATTCCATCTCCTCCCCAGTTCTAGTAGACGGTGTAGAGTGGACAGGAGTCAAGTTCTTCCAGTTGTCATCTCAATGGCAAACACATGTCAAACACTTCCCTGTTGCCATATTTGGATCTTCATCAGAGATGGTTTGATGGAATCAAGTGACATGGAAAGAGGATTGTTTTTTATGGTGCTCTCCCACCCAGTTTGATGACTTATCATCATCCCCTGCCAGTTTGATATGGAGAGAGAATGAGTGATTCGTTGTGATTATTGTCTTCATTTTTTGACAACTCCTACAGGGATGGTCTTTGCTTCACCTGCCACTAAGATTATTGACCAATCCAGTCGCATGCTTATTGCTGAGACAAGAAATGTCGGATTGTCTTTAAAATGCCTTAATATAATTTTTTTTTTTTTTTGTTTGATTATTATAATCATACCATGGTAATTGGTTAGTCAAATGTCAGAATATCAGCATGATGATGTTTGGATAATCCAATTTGATTATCCAGAGAACAGGCATTCTTTGTTTCAAATCTAATATCATTCCACAAGCGAATAGTAAGAAATATTTATAGAGATTTTTATCTAACATTAGATCTAACATTACATTTGGATGATAAAGTTTACATTAGAGAAAGTGATGAACTGTGAAAAACCAATATTATCTATCTTGTGTATCAATTTATTCATTTGAATTCAGTCACCATGAAGTATTCTGTACTTTTTTTAGACTAGGAAGATCCAAATGTCTCAATAATTCTTAATATGGACAATAGTAGAATAGTAGACAGTCAGTGAATCTTGAAAATATATGATGATGGGCAACCGTAATGCATCGTTGTACAGTTTCAAGATTCATTGTTTTTCATTTATATGGAAAGTTTGATTGATGTGATGAAAAATTTGACAAAAAATGATGTAGACGAAAAGAAACAGTATATTGTATAAAGGTGACCATCTCATTACCAGAAACAATTTGTGTTCAGAACTGTTTTGAAGTAATTTCAATTTTCAAGTATTGTGACATCCAATAAAGACCTAGGCACAGTGGAACTCAGATACAATGGGGATAATGGGACAAGCAAATAATCCCAGTTGTTATATCCATGCATATAGTATTTGCAGAACAAAAGGCGGGTTGGAACAATACAATGGTTAAATTCTACCATCCTCCTTTCCAACCTCGCCAATGACAGCCACTTCTAAATAAGCGTCAAAACTCAAGTTTTGCACCGTTTCAGTCCCAGGCTTCACATAGAGCTCATCTCCTCTCACTTCTAATTAGACTAGTTAATTAAACCTAATCAGGTTTTAGTCTCACACCCCTGACAATACACGTAGCACATTAGGCCTAAGTGTATCAACATGTTGATAGGTCAGTCACACGCATCGTAGATATATGTGAAAGTCCACCAAGAAACATTGATAGTACACACAATAACTGCAATTCCCCCACTCCCACTGCATCGCCATATACTATAAGCTATGTGTGTCACATGACCTTTGCGCTTTTCTTCTTGAGGATGCATTTTTTCTTAATCGGGCACTTAACTTGCAACTCACACCCCCATTGTAGCTGTGTTCCAATAAATATAACCCCTTATAGCCAAGCATGATTTACATGAATTATATAGGCCGTAGAATGGGGATTCTAAAATTTCCCATTTTAGTTGAGCTCCCATTGCAACTGAGGCTGTTGTACACGAGCTGTACTGTATTGATATACTCTGATATTTAATTTTTACTGGTGAAGAAGAGCATTGGGACTTCTAAAATAAATTATCAAAATATAACTTACACACCTTTAAACCATTGAGCTGTATCAAAATCAGATTTTAAAATTTTACGTCTTCTTTTGATTTTTTAAAAAGTTATATTTAATTGTTTTTGTTGGAATTTGACTAGTTTAAAGAATTTGTACAGAAATTATTGATTTCTATCATTACCTTCAGCACAGTTATTTTTAAGCATGTGATTCCTGTATGTTACTCAGAGAGTGCTTTCATATAATTAGCAGTGTTTTCCTATGTTTTTGTTTTTGTTTTTTTTTAAAATGTTTTTATTGTTATTATTTCTTAAATTACTTTCTTTTTTATTTGATTAAAGCAATAACAGACCTTTGACCAGATGTGAATGCATAGAAATTATTATTTGATTTAAAAATGCATTCGTTTAGGTCTCATATGATCATCGAACAATTAAATAACATGGGTGTTATTGTTAGATATTGTTATATTTATCATCTTTACCATCATTTCATATCATCATAATCATAAGAATAAAAATCATCAGCAGCATTCAGCATCATCATCATTACTCCAATTGATCATGAAATTATACAAGGTGTGGCCAGAATTTTTGCTTTATGATATTAAAAAGTAAAATACTTAGAGACAATGCAATAATTTGGGAGTACTGGAGTGATATGAATTTGTGCATACCCTCATTACTTTCCAGTTATTATGACAATCTAACCTTTTGATTTGAAGGGTAAATATTTTGTGCAATATGTTAAGGCAAAAAGAACCTGATCATGGGAGATATATAGGGTGCGAAGAAAAAAATCTGAAAAAAAGTATGTCGCTGTTTCAATACAAAGCAAAAATCAGTAACATTTGAAAATTTACAAGTGTCAAGAACAAGACCCTTAATTAATACACTTGAGTACGGTTTCCTCTTATACAGTTTTCTTGAACATATTCAAATGTCCCAATTTTTTTCCTTATCATTCTTTGTTATCTTTCCATACCTTCTTCGAACTCATTTTTACCTCAAGCACGGTTTCTTCGAACTCATTCCACCCAGCTAATGTAAAAAAATTTAATTAAATGTTTTTAAAAAATAATATGCCCATGGTGATTTTGATCAATGATGATTTACTGTGACATTGCTAAGTTTAATTAAAAATCCTTCATTGGTTATACCAAAGTCATTTAAAGATCATGATATAAAATTTTTTTCAAACCGGCATCTTGTTTTTAATAGTGTGGTGTGACTAGTGTAGGAAGTCACCCTGTCTTGTTGAAAAACAAATGATTGATTAGGACAGAATCTGGAAAAAAATTTCTTCTAAAAATGTTACACAATTTTCAACACAAAGCAGAAATCGAATTTGATTTATTTCTAAAGATGAATGGCCTCCAATAAGTCCTGTTCATTCAATGGACTACAGCATTCGGTCAGTAATGTCCAATTGGTCTATAAGAGGGAGTGTTACACAAAACAGAGTTAAATGAGTCCATTCATAATGCATTGGAGTGAATCACTATTCCAGACATGGGAAAATAGATCATAGTCATAAAGCAAAATGGGAGATCTACAGATGGCATTTAAATTTGAAAATTACATCTCAAATCTTCGATATGCAATACTTTTATTAAACCAATTGAAGAGTTAAGATTTTTCAAGATATTTTCTTTTAAAAATTATGCATACGAATCTTCAGATTTGCATCATTTATAGTCTGGCAGCTACAGACTTCTAAACTTTTCCAGGTTTTTTTTCTCGCACCTGATATTTCAGAAGTGTATTGTTTTTGTTTTTTTGATTGTTTGTTGGGTTTTTTTTGTTTTTTTTTTGTTTCTTAAACACATTATTTGGTTTGTTCAAACATTTGAAATGTATTAGAGAAAACATTGTATTGAGGAGCTAGTTCATAGACTGGTTCACCAATGCTGAAATATTATAGTTGAGCTGACATTAGATCACCCCGTTTTACATTATTGATCATCATTACAGAACAACCAACGCTTTAGCTCATCAATGTTGGTTGTCATAGATTTGGCAACCTTGAATTGAGCACTAAATACAATAATTTACCAAAGTTAAGATTAGTAATGGTCTTCCATTGCATACACTGGTGTTTATCCATCAAACTAAAAAGTGTGCTTTATAAAATTATTATTCTTATTCTTCTTATTATTATTATGATTATTTTTAAGTTTTGTGTTCCCTTTGTACAAGGTTTAAGCCGTTGATCTAAATTGTCGTCTTGGGTGGGATCTTTTGACCTCCCATTGTGGGCAGGAGGTCACCTGCTGTGTCTTCCACCTATATCTGGTTTCTGAGTTGCTTTCTGCCTTTTGTCTTGGAATGGATTACTTGGTTTTGTCCTAGCCATTGTCATAATTCTTAGCTGGGAGGGAAACAGTCAAATGTATAGTTATAGTTTGGGGAGATGATATTCTTTTTCATTGTAAATCATATATCTTTAAAAACACCACACTAGGCAGTTAACAGCATAGCTCGTTTTTTTTTCTATATTTGAAGGTCTGGGGAATTAAAACACCCCAAGGATAGCAAAAGGACGAGGAAAGTTTGGATAGCAATAGAGTTAATGGGGCTTGTGCTTGTGTCTAGATGAGACTTTCAGGTGGTCTTAAACATTACTCTGATAGTGTGCTCTTGGAATCTACTTCTCTCTCCTATTTGAACCATTCCCCTTTGTCTTACATTTTCTTGTATGCTTTAATTGTAAAACTTGATTATTTTTTTTACTATCCCATTTTCCTTTTTGCTGGCACTGAAATAACCTCAATGTGTCTCAAGCGCTTGAAAGCCCTTAAAAACAAACAAAAACAATAAATTGTCATCCTTTGTTAATAAATGGGTTCATTTATATAATTGAAGGGATTATGATTTTAAAAGGAGTCAAAGTGTCGTGTGGCCTATTTTAATTATAAGAAATACATGGAAAATGCGAAGTTGATTATTTAAAATCACTGAAATAAATGATACACGAACAAAAAGTTTGTACTTTTTTTTTTGCAACCTCTGAGACAGGACTTGTTAGAATAATTAAGAACATTGTGCCATACCTAGACCTTTTCATTTTGTGGAAAATGGAACATTTAACCCCTTTTTAATCTGTTCCTTCAATTGTATTCAGAGTAAATCATGTCTTGCCTATACGCCCCATTGGTGTAAATATTCTTACTGATAATTGTTGAATATTTTTTGTAAAGCAATATATGGTAATGTCTAACCCACTGCCCCGGCCTTTACAGACCTGCCTGGTTGTATTGAGGATAATTGATTTAGTGGAAATTTCATCAGATTTGAATTGACGTGATTTTACACTGCCGTCTTTTAATAAAGTGACATAAGCGCCATGGGGTTAGTTTTGAGCTATGTTCGGAAATGTGAAATTTTAAGGATTTCTTTTATTTTCCAATTTCAAAATTTTGTATTTCTAATTGTGTTGCATGACCTAGATAGTATTGTGTGTGTGAAACGGGGATTCCCATAATATAAATAGCTCATCTTTGTTTACGTTGGTTCTCAAGTTCTTTTACCATATTACGGCAGTACATTATTGATTAGATCATGATTTCTCAAAACATTCAAACACTGTCAATGAGTAGATAAAAAAGGTCTCAATGCCTCGATTGACAACTCAATAATTTGTTTTCCTTGACAACAGTTAAATATTAAATGATAGTCATTGGATTGGTAATAAATAGATTCCCTTTTTTATCTATTTGTTACTGATTCACCATGGGATTAATTTCTCGGATAATCCAGGGAGATGCATCGTGACATGAAAAAGGCCCATTTTTTGGAACTAGAAAATCGATGGACCTGGTATTACATATAAGAATTTAGTCCATTCATTATGACTATAACTGGAAAAAGTCAGAATAAACCAGGGCAAGCTTGTAAAGTGGGAGTAGTCAATTTAGTTTTTATTCTATCCCTTGCAAAGTTGTGAATGATTATATTGTAATCCTTTGTCTTGTCTTACCCCTTACATCATCTAGGCAGGTCTGCCTTTGGGTTCCACTGTTTGTTGTTTTAATTGTAAATACAGTATTACACATGCAATTATCAATCCTTTTATCGGTTTAACTCATTTAATCAATTTATCAAGGATAGATTCATATGTTTACTTGCCAGATATTTTTCAAAATAGAAAAACGATTTTCTGTTTAAATATGATTTTTTTTTCAAGATTTTTGGCGAAGCAGTTTGCCAGCACACTTTATCCAATAATCTTGGTAGTAATTATATTATTTCCCCCACTACATAAATGCTTCCAAAGCAAGGGAAGGTAATAGTACTAAGCATGTAGAAAAAAAATCTGGAAAGAAGGGGTTCATATAGATTGAAGTATGGTAGAATCAGCATAATTAACTAACCTGATGTAGAATCCTTATAAGAGCGAGTGAAACATTCCAATTGAACAATGTGTGTCAGGAATTTAAATTTGCTTTTTTGACAATAAAGCAAGATATAGGAAATTAATTTTAAAAATAAATGATATGCAATTAAAAGGACTAAAGATTCTTAGAAAATTTTACTTTTTCACAAAATTGAGAATTAGAGTGAATTGAAGTTGAAATTATATATTTCACGATTTGGAGTTAGAATTACCCTGTAAGGTTACCAACTAAATTTGTTAAAGCAAATGATATCAATAAATACTGATATATACAATTGAAAATGTCAATACCAATTTCTCAAAGTACTCACCGTTATTGATCAAAAACCCAAAAATTTCTGTTTACTCTTTTCTTTTTTGTGGTAATTTTACTTATTACAAAAATGTACATCATAAAAATTTTGTTTTTTAATATATCATCTATGCGGTCGGTTTGACACAAATGTTTACTGGCCAAAGTTATCTTAAAGTGTGATTTTTTGTTTGTATATTTTAAAAATTATAAATAGGTTAGTAATATCTACATCAAATTTAGAAGCAATCTTTGTAAAAGACTGCCATGGCCTAATTTACTTATTGACAATAAAGCCCAGGCAGAGACGTTAAAAAGAATAGATCAAATTATACTTTCTACTACAAATATTCCTTTTATCTTCGAAATTCATAATATTGTTATAATTATACACTACATTGCGTTGTATTTCACTGCGCAAATATATTTAGAAAAAAACAGAAAATATTCAATGTAACTGCTGACAAGTATGTTTAATATTAATACATAGTCCAATAGCGTTAGTTGGATATTATATATATCTATATATATAATATATATATATATATATATATATATATATATATATATATATATATATATATATATATATATATAAAAGGAGAAAAAGATTCTTCACCATATTACGAAAATATCTTTGTGATATATAAAAGGCAACTGCCACTATTTTCTTTTTTTTCTTAATGTTTTTTGTTTGCTTGCTTTTGAAAAAAAAATAATGTTATTTTGGTTTTGTTATATGATTTATAAAAATAGTATCTTTATTTGATTATATAAAAATGCACCAAAGGTTTTTTTTGTATGTTTTTTTTTTTTTTTTTGTTATTATTTTTTTTTTTTTTTTTGGTTCCTTTTTTCATTTCTTGTCTTATGGGACTCTCAATTATCATGACATGCTTTTGATGTTCTAGTCGACCTGCCTTTATGCCTGCATACCAAAACACTACACCGTGTTCATTTCATTGTTGTTGGTTTAACTTAATGCCTCCCTTCACGTTAAACGATGTATATAATTATTTTGTTGAATTGGATGATCATTATGGTTCCATTTATAACTATATAAATATACGTACATTATATACTCTTGATCAAAAATAAGTATACACATTTGAAATCGTTCTCTTATTTATATTTTGAAATGTAGTAGAACGCTGTTTGGCTGTGTAGTTTTTCAGGCCTGTAAATTTTCAGCCCATGGGCTGGTTTCAGATTTTTTAACAATTTTCAGTTTTTAGTCTTTCAGTTGTCAACATTGAAACCCTTTATTCATGGAAACTCCAAAGCCTAATTATGGATTGTAATCCACAATCAAAGGACAGTCTAATTTTAGACTATCGGGGAAAATACGAAATTGATTTTTGCTACTGATGCTGATCATGCCATCCTTTGTGAAACTGCTTTTGTCATCCAAGGTCACAGGTCATGGATTTGAAATCCACTCGCTGCTCGCTATCTATTTATGTTATTTGGAATGAAGACCAAATTTCAGCCCAGAAGCCTGAAAAATTGAAATGGGAATCATGCATTTACTCAATGTACAAAGCAGTCTCGCTTTTTTTTTTTTTTTTTCTTCTTGTCTGACGTCATTGTTATGGTTATAGTTTGTCAGTCCAGGATGGACTGTACAGTAATTTGAAATGGGCCTGAGACTTACATCGATGGCAGTGCAGATATCAAGGCAATTTGTTTAAGTTTTATTATCTTCAAGCAATTATACATCATATCTATGTACATACTAATTGGTATTATAACCGAAAATTTTCAGACTTTTTAAAAAATGGGATATTTACAGGCCTGTGTTACGAAGTGTGCCATTATCTTCAAGATTTTTGTTTTTTGTTTTCATTTTCCTTCTGATATGCATGTGCTGTTTTAACCTTTTTGCAACCTACTGTCTATAATATGCATACAGGGTAAATAATTTACATATGTTTTTGTTTAAATTCTTTCAACTGAAAAGTACATCCTAAATCATTTATTCCAAAATTAATTGACAATGCCAAGACCTAATTTAAAATTACATGGACGTGTGGTTGGGCATCCTGAAGTAGGCGGTTCAGTTAATGAAGTTGGAAGACTGTTCAATTTTAACAGATGGATAGTTTCTTCACTGATCTCTAACTGTCTGAGTGACCTGGTGATCAATGATTAGATTATCCATCTGGTAAAATTTGACTGTATTGCTACTTAGGTGACTGAGACGCATGCTTCAATATACCCACTCACACGACCAGGTGCTTCCAAATTAAGTCTTGGCATTGTAAATGAATGTTGGAATAAATGATTGAATTTCAAAAAGTCAAGAAACAAAAGTAAGATTTTTGCCCTACGTGTTTCTTGTAATCAATAGGGTGCAAAAGGCTTTAAACAGCACATGCATATTATTATGCTGAAGGAAAATTGAAATAAAACCAACAATCTTAAAGGTATTGACACAGTTCATAATATCAAAAACAACAGCCTTTTGCCATATTTCAAAATAAAAATACGAGGACGATTTTAAATGTGTGTACTTATTTTTTATCATGAGTATAGTTATTCTTCTTATTGTGATTATAATTGTCATAATCATCGTCATCATTAGTAGCAGTGCAACTATTGTTGTAGTTATTATTATTGTTTATCATCATCATCATCATTATTGCTATTTTTATTATTATTATTATTATTATTATTATTATTACTGTTGTTGTCAGCATGATTTTTTTATATTTTGTTTTTGCTATTGATAGAGATGTCCTTATCAAGAATTTGATTTGACTGACATTTTCATGTAATTTTAAAGATGAAACTAAAGTATCCATAGACTTGTTGAACAAGACCATCAGGCAGGTTGTGCCACAATATGATTAACTTGCTAATGAAAGTATTTTCAGCATTCATAAATCATTGAAATTTTGCACCATAACAAAATGTGTATATCAGGATGGGGTCTTCTGACTTCCCATGGTGGACAGGCGGTCACTTGCTGTATCTTCTATTCCCCTGTGTTTTCTCATATGCTTTCTGTCTTTGACTTGGAATGAGATTACTTAGTTTTGTCCTGACCCTGATTGGAGTCTTTAGCTGAGAGGGAAACAATCAAATTTATTGTAAAGTTTTGTCACAAGAGTCTTACTTTTCTCTTGTCCTTTAATTGTAATTCTATAATTTTTTGACTATCCCATTTTCTTCCATTTTACTGGCACTGAAATGATCAAAATGTGTGACACTGGGCTGGGTCTTCTGACCTCCCATGGTGGGCAAGGAGGTCTCTTGCTGTGTCTTTAATCCCCTTTATCTGTTTTCCAACTTTCTTTCTGCCTTTGCCTTGGAATGAGATTACTTAGTTTTGTCCTGGTCCGTACCGTAGTCCTTTGCTTAGAGGGAAACAGTCAAATTTATAGTTATAGTTTTGGGAGATGATATATAGTTTGTTTATGAATACTGACAGGTATCTGGGTGGGGATCCTGACCTCCCATAGCGGGCAGGGAGGTACATACTGTATCTTCTATCCCCTTATATCTGTTTTCCAACATGCTTTCTGTCTTTGTCTTGGAATGAGGTTACTTGGGTTTTGTCCTGGCCCTGATTGGAGTATTGGCTGGGAGGGAAACAGTCAAATGCATAGTTATTGTTTTGGGAGATGATATTTCTTTCCTTGTAAATCATCTCTCTGTTATGTATTATTATGTTTGTTATTTTTAATGTATAATGTAAGCATTTGAGTGTATTCCTCTTTGTTGGATTTTGTGCTTGTGTCCGGATGAGACTTATAGGTGATCTCAAACTAAGTACATTGATGGTTTGCTCTTGGAATCTGCATCTGATCCCTATTTGTTCCCAGTTCCCCTTTGTCTTCCTTTCTCTTGGGTGCTTTAATTGTAATTCTAGAACTTTTTACTATCCCATTTTCTTCCTTTTTACTGGCGATGATATAACCTAAATGTGTTGCAAGCACCGTAAAACCCTTAAAAACATAAAAACAAAAACATAAACAGACTTATAGGTGATCTCAAACTAAGTACATTGGTGGTATGCTCTTGGAATCTACATCTGGTCCCTATTTGTTCCCAGTTCCCCTTTGTCGTACCTTTTCTTGGGTGCTTTAATTGTAATTCTAGAAC
>NC_088360.1:67500735-67520735 GCF_034508935.2 Berghia stephanieae | reverse complement strand
TTGTTCAAATTGTGAGTGAGTTTCATTGACCTAAATGTAGACAGTCACGTGTCTTGATTCATCATGTGGCTATGGCAAACAGAGACTAAAAAATGCTTATAAAAACCGATTTTAAAAAATCACTCTTCGCTCAGGCTTAAGACTAGTAAGTCTTTTACTAGACTGGTAAAGGACTAAATGTAGTCACCCCACGTAAGAATGGGCCCAAATTGTCACGGGTGGTTTTGAATATCATGAACGTAGCGTGTTATCCCTCTCAGTCCCAATGCTCAAATCCTCTATTGTTACCATTGACTATAATTCAATGCATACCACTTTAATAATGATTACTGATTGTACATATTGTTCTCCTTTAGCATCAGTATTGCTTTTCACATATTATTTATTTTACTTAATGGAGACTTGTACCCAGTGTTGTCTGTGTAGGATGACATCAGGGATTTAGTAAGGAGGAATAACCCACCATTCATTCGTCGTTGATGTCTTTCGGTTTACATTAACCTGTCATGAAAACAATAAATTGTAATATACCATAGGAAGGTACAATATGGTTTGTGTTGGTTTTTTAAAAATTATCATTATTACTATTATTGTTATTATTATTGTTTTTATTATTATTATTATTATTGTTTATTATTATTATATATTATTATTATTAATTATTATTATATTATTATTATTATTATTATTATTACTGTTATTATTATTATCATCATCATCATCATCATTTCTTATTTGTGTGTGATATGATGTGTGTGTATGGCATTTACAGATAAATAGAGAGAGATTGATAGATGGAGAAAGATAGATAGGGAAATATATAAAGAGAGAGGAAGAGAGAGAGAGAGAGGAATTACTTTGCTATAGACTAGCATCCTATTTAAAGGATAGCGAGTAATTTTCATAGAAAGTATTGTGGATCCATGGCACTACTTGCTTTAGAAAACTACGTCAAAAACTACACAATATAAGGATGGTAAGCAAATTCCATTGTCATTTTTACACCCTTTAAATCATATTATACCGCGTTAAATAAAATACTCACCCGTTCTAGTACTTAGATGAATGTACAATCGAAAACAATACGTGCAACCTTTAACGATTATAAGTTATAGTAGAGTGACTTCTATGAGAACTACTGGATGGGGTTCCTACCTCCCATAGTGGGCAGGGAGGTACTTATTGTGTCTTCTATCCCCCTATATCTGTTTTCCAACTTGCATTCTGTCTTTGTCTTGGAATGAGATTGCTTGGTTTTGTCCTGGCCCTGGTCGGGGTCCTGGCTGGGAGGGAAACAGTCAAATACATAGTTATTGTTTTGGGAGATGATATTTTTTTCCTTGTAAATCATCTCTCTGTTATGTATTATTATATTTGTTATAATTTATAATGTAAGCATTTGAGTGTATTCCTCTTAGTGGGTGATGTGCTTGTGTCCAGATGAGACTTATAGGTTATCTCAAACTAAGTACATTGATGGTATGCTCTTGGAATCTACATCTGATCCCTATTTGTTCCCAGTTCCCCTTTGTCTTACTTTTTCTTGGATGCTTTAATTGTAATTCTAGAACTTTTTACTATCCCATTTTCACCTTTTTACTGGCGCTGATATAACCTAAATGTGTTGCAAGCGCCGTAAAACCCTTAAAAACAAAAACAAAACTATGAGAACTAATCACCTAAGTGCCGGTCCGGATACAATAACAATGAGAAAGATAGAGATTGAGAGGGCGAAAGAAAGGAATAGGGAGAGAGTGTCTAAATATTAAATTTTCCCTACACACAGACATATTATATATTTTGGCACCGTGATTGGTATTTAGGTCTCTTACATTGAGCAGAAAGCACTTTTCGATAGATTAGAGTCATGTCCAAAGGATACTTTTTGATACCATCATTGTTTTAATTTTGTAGCAAGGAGGACGTTAGTGAATATTAATCACTCAAAGTCCGGCGACAATCAATTAACATCGCATTATTTTTCAAAACTAATTAATACTATATCTATTGGATTTTAATAACATGAACATCTTTCCTTTTGGTCAAAAGAATTCTACTCATGTCAAAAATAAGTGTTAAAAGTTGCACGTATTTTTTTCGCTTGTACATTCATCTAAGCACTAGAACGGGTGATTATGTTATTTAACGCATAGCATCATTCGGGACACTGCGCCACAGTATATAATGATTTAAAGGGTGTAAAAATTACAATGGAATTTTCTTACAATTCTTATACTGTGTAGTTTTTTTAGGTATTGACAAAATCAGTGCGGAAATTCTTAAAGCGAACTCGCAAGAAATGTCCAAAATTCTCAGTAAATTGTTCACCAACATTTGGGAAAAGGAAGAAATACCAGAGGATTGGCAGAAAGGCATCATCCATAAAATAGCCAAGAAAGGAGACCTGGGAAATTGTGCTAACTGGCGTGGAATCACACTCCTGTCCGTAACGAGCAAAATTTTCTTCTGAAAAGAATCTCACCTCACATTGAAAACATTCTTAGAAAAGAGCAGGCAGGGTTCAGAAAAGGGAAGTCATGTAGTGACCACATATTTACCCTGAGACAAATCCTGGAGCAAAAGCATTGAATGGAACAGCCCCCTCTACACCATTTTTGTCGATTTTGAAAAAGCCTTTGACAGCTTACACAGAGAGTCCCTGTGGAAAATACGGTACTCCGCCATTATGGTATACCGATGAAGATAGTCAACTTAGTCAAAGCAATGTACAGCAACTACCAATGCCAAGTGATCTGTGGTAACAATTTAACAGACAGCTTTAATGTAACAATTGGTGTAAAACAAGGCTGCATACTCTCCCCGCTTCTGTTTATCCTGGCTCTAGACTGGCTCATGAAAAATACAATTGATGGTAAGAAGAGAGGCATTCGCTGGACACTGACATCCTTTCTGGAAGATATAGACTACGCAGATGATATGGCGTTAGTTTCCAGTACACACAGAGACGCCTCAGAGAAACTAAACGTACTACACAAGAACGCCTCGAAAATTGGACTAAAAATAAATTTCGATAAGACTGTGTACATTAGGGTGAATCCAAAACATGACAGTGAAATTAGGATAGAAGAGGTAACAGAGTTCTCCTACTTCGGATCCAAAATAACAGACGACGGAAATGCAGAACACGATATCAAGCACAGAATTCAAAAGGCAAACCAGGCTTTCGGCATGCTGAAAAACTTTTGGAAATCAAAGCAAATAATGAGAAAGACAAAGCTGAAAATATACAAGAGCAATGTTTTAAGTGTACTGCTTTATGGAAGTGAAAGCTGGAAAATGACATCCTCCTTAATACAGAAACTAGAAGCCTTTCAGAACAAGTGTTTAAAAAGAATTTTTAATTTATTTTGGCCTACAAAAATAAGAACAGTGGATCTATTAAAGAAAGCTGACTGCACTAGCATAGATAGCCAAATAAAAAGAAGAAGATGGCGTTGGCTGGGTCATGTGGCCAGAATGGAAAAAGGGTCACTTCCCAAGACAGCCTTGTACTGGACAGCAGATGGGAAGAGAAAGCGGGGAAGACCCAAAGAAACCTGGCGAAGGACCATGGAGAAAGAATTAAAGGAAGCAGGCCTGTCCTGGAATACAGCCACCGCAAAAGCAGCCGATCGCAAAAAATGGAGATGTCTGGTGGATGCCCTATGTGCCTCAAGGCCCGAAGAGGATTAAGTAAGTAAGTAAGTAAGTAAGTAGTTTTTTTTGACGAAGTCTTTTAGACCAAGTCGACCCATGGATCCACAATTCTTTTGATGAATTCTTTTGATGAATTCTTTTGATATTTATTTGTTTCATGGCAACGTTTCACTCATTTACGTATTAAACGTTGTATGATTGTTCGTATTAATGAATGGTATGTAGTTCAAACTTTAACGTTTAGAGTTCTGCTTCAAATCCTCGGAAAAATCGTTCGTATCAATGTTTTTGTCTCAAGGAAATCGAAATGGCGGCGGCCTTGTTTACTTCCGACACAAAAGTGCACCACTAATTTCATCTTATTTCGCGATTTGTTGATTGAAGACCTATCCTTCGCTTAATATTATATAAAGCATTGTATGATGATTTAGAATTACAAAGAGGCATCAAAAATAATAAACCATCCTGTTGATGAAGTAGAAAGAATTCATGGAAAAGCAATAGAAAGGAAAGCATTCTCAATTACCAACAATAAAAAAACATATTTTATACCATGAATTTGATATTTTGCCATCTGGGAGAAGTTTTTGTCAGATTAAATGTGGAACTAACAAGTATAAATCAACGTTCGTTCCATCAGCAATAAAAATGTTGAATATTTCATATGGTACAGCAAAACCAAGGATTGATGCGTTGACTGATTGACTGATTAATTTGTTTAATGTTAGGCTAGATGAAGTGACCAATTGATAATGATGATAATATTTGGTGTTGAATTGCCAAGAATGTAACGAATTGAAAATGAAATGAAAATGTTGATGTTGTGTATGTCGCATGCGTGAAAGAAAGAGAGGAGAGAGAGAGAAGAGAGAGAGAGAGAGAGAGGAGAGAGAGAGAGAGAGAGAGAATGGGTAGGAGTGAGGTGTCTGTTCAATGTTATAGTTATCATATAACGTTATGACAAGTGTAACTAAATGACAAATTGCCATATTTGTGGACAATAAAGATCTATTATTATTATTATTATTATTAATATTTCTATGGAAATTACTCTCTATCCTTTAAATAGGATGCTAGTCTATAGCAAAGTAATTTCCGCTAAAAACAAGAGACCCGGCTATCCAATTAAATAATATAACGTGTGAAAGGGGAAGTCTCTCTCTCTCTCTCTCTCTCTCTCTCTCTCTCTCTCTCTCCTTCTCTCTCTCTTTCTCTCTCTCTCTCTCTCTCTCTCTCTCTCTCCCTCTCTCTCTCACTCTCTCCCTTTCTCACTAACGTCCTCCTTGCTACAAAATTAAAACAATGATGGTAACAAAAAGTAGCCTTTGGACAGGACTCTAATCTATCGAAAAGTACTTTCTGCTCAACGTAAGAGACCTAATTACCAATCACGGTGCCAAAATATATAATATGTCTGTGTAGGGAAATTTTAATATTTAGACACACTCTCTCTATTCCTCTCTATCACCCTCTCAATCTCTATCTTTCTCATTGTTACTGTATCCGGACCGCCACTTAGGTGATTAGTCCTCATAGGAGTCACTCTACTATATAATCGTTAATGGTTGCACGTATTTTTTTTGGCATGTACATTCATCTAACGACTAGAATGGGGGAGTATTTTATTTAACGCATAGCATCATTAGGGACACTGCGCCACAATATATAATGATTTAAAGAGTGTAAAAATGACAATGGAATTTGATCACTATACTTATACTGTGTAGTTTTTTGACGTTGTCTTTTAGGTCAAGTAGGCCCATGGATCCACAACATTTCTATGGAAATTACTCGCTATCCTTTAAATAGGATGCTAGTCTATAGAAAGTAATTTCCGCTAAAAACAAGAGACCCGGCTATCCAATTAAATTATATAACGTGTGAAAGGGGAAGTCTCTCTCTCTCTCTCTCTCTCTCTCTCTCTCTCTCTCTCTCTCTCTCTCTCTCTCTCCCTGTCTCTCTCTTCATCTATTTCTCTATCTATCTTTCTTTCTCCATCTATCAATCTCTCTCTCTCTCTCTCTCTCTCTCTCTCTCTCTCTCTCTCTCTACCTATCTATCTATCTATCTATCTATCTATCTATCTATCTATCTATCTATCTATCTATCTATCTATCTATCTATCTATCTATCTATCTGTCTATCTCTCTCTTTCTCACCCTTCTCTATTCTTTTTTTTTTTTTTCATTTTCACTTACTCTCTCATTATTTTCGTTTAAGGATGCAGTCCCTCTTACTTCTTGACAGAAACGTTTAAGGTGAGACTAATTTTTTACATGAGTAGAATTCATTTCACCAAATGAAAAAGCGATGTTAATTGATTGTAGCCGGACTTTGAGTGATTAATATTCACTAACGCCCTCCTTGCTACAAAATTAAAACAATGATAATAACAAAAAGTATCCTTTGGACAGGACTCTAATCTATCGAAAAGTACTTTCTACTCAATGGAAGAGACCCAAGTACCAATCACGGTGCCAAAATATATAATATGTCTGTGTAGGGAAAATTTAATTTTTAGACACACTCTCCCTATTCCTCTCTATCGCCCTCTCAATCTCTATCTTTCTCATTGTTACTGTATCCGGACCGCCACTTAGGTGATTAGTTCTCATAGAAGTCACTCTACTATATAATCGTTAATGGTTGCACGTATTTTTTTGGCTTGTACATTCATCTAACGACTAGAATGGGGGAGTATTTTATTTAACGCATAGCATCATTAGGGACACTGCGCCACAGTATATAATGATTTAAAGGTTGTAAAAATGACAATGGAATTTGCTTACTATTCTTATACTGTGTACATTTTTGACGTAGTCTTTTAGAGCAAGTAGGCCCATGGATTCACGATATTTCTATGGAAATTAATCGCTACCCTTTAAATAGAATGCTAGTCTATAGCAAAGTAATTTCAGCTAAAAACAAGAGACCCGTCTATCCAATTAAATAATATAACGTGTTAAAGGGGAAGTCTCTCTCTCTCTCTCTCTCTCTCTCTCTCTCTCTCTCTCTCTCTCTCTCTCCTTCTCTCTCACTCCTCCTTCTCTCTCTTCTCTCTCACTCATCATTCTCTCTCTACTCTCTCTTCATCTATTGTCAATCTCTCTATCTTTCATCTGTATCTCTTATCTATTTATCTATCTATCTATCTCTATCTGTCTATCTGTCTATCTAATATCTATCTCTTTCTCACTCTCTCTCTCTCTCTCTCTTTCTCTCTCTATTCTTTTTTTTTTTTCATTTTCACTTACTCTCTCATTATTTTCGTTTAAGGACCACCATTTCGGTGATTAGTTCTCATAGCAGTCCCTCTTACTTCCTAACATAAACGTTTAAGGTTACACTTATTTTTTGACATGAGTAGAATTCATTTGACCAAAAGGAAAGGTGTCCATGTTATTAAAATACAATAGATATTGTATTAATTAGTTTTCAAAAAATAAAACGATGTTAATTAATTGTAGCCTGACATTGAGTGATTAATATTCACTAATGTCCTCCTTGCTACAAAATTAAAACAATGATGGTAACAAAAAGTATCCTTTGGATAGGACTCTAATCTATCGACAAGTACTTTCTGCTCAATGTAAGAGACCTAAATACCAATCACGGTGCCAAAATATATAATAAGTTTGAATGTAGGGAAAATTTGCTATTTAGACACACTCTCTCTATTCCTCTCTGTCAACCTCTCAATATATATCTTTCTCATTGTTATTGTATCCGGAGCGCCACTCAGGTGATTAGTTCTCATAGAAGTCACTCTACTATAACCTATAATCGTTAAGAATTGCACGTATTTTTTTGGCTTGTACATTCATCTAATAGAACGGGTGATTATTTTATTTAACGCATAGCATCATTGGGGACATTGCGCCACAGTTTATGATGATTTAAAGGGTGTAAAAATGACAATGGAATTTGCTTACTATTCTTATACTATGTAGTTTTTTGACGTAGTCTTTTAGAGCAAGTAGGCCATGGATCCACAATATTTCTATGGAAATTACTCGCTAAGTAGGATGCTAGTCTATAGCAAAGTAATTTCCGCTAAAAACAAGAGACCCGGCTATCCAATTAAATTATATAACGTGTGAAAGGGAAAGTCTCTCTCTTTCTCTCTCTCTCTCTCTCTCTCTCTCTCTCTCTCTCTATCTCTCTCTCTCTCTCTCTCACTCTCACTCCCTGTCTCTCTCTCCCTCTCTCTTCATCTATTTCGCTATCTATCTTTCTTTCTCCATCTATCAATCTCTCTCTACCTATCTATCTATCTATCTATCTATCTGTCTATCTCTCTCTTTCTCACCTTTCTCTATTCTTTTTTTTTTTCATTTTCACTCACTCTCTCATTATATTCGTTTAAGGACCACCATTTCGGTGATTAGTTCTCATTGCAGTCCCTCTTACTTCTTGACAGAAACGTTTAAGGTTACACTTATTTTTCACATGAGTAGAACTCATTTCACCAAATGAAAGAGCGATGTTAATTGATTGTAGCCGGACTTTGAGTGATTAATATTCACTAACGTCCTCCTTGCTACAAAATTAAAACAATGATGGTAACAAAAAGTATCCTTTGGACAGGACTCTAATCTATCGAAAAGTACTTTCTACTCAATGTAAGAGACCTAAATACCAATCACGGTGCCAAAATATATAATATGTCTGTGTGTAGGGAAAATTTGATATTTAGGCACACTCTCTCTATTCCTCTCTATCGCCCTCTCAATCTCTATCTTTCTCATTGTTACTGTATTCGGAACGCCACTTAGGTGATTAGTTCTCATAGAAGTCATCTACTATAATCTATAATCGTTAAAAGTTGCACGTATTTTTTTGTCTTGTACATTCATATAAGTACTAGAATGGGTGAGTATTTTATTTAACGCATATCATCATTACGGACATTAAGTACTGCGCCACAGTATATAATGATTTAAAATGTGTAAAAATGACAATGGAATTTGCTTATTATTCTTATACTGTGTAGTTTTTTGACGTTGTCTTTTAGAGCAAGTCGACCCATGGATCCACAATATTTCGATGGAAATTACTCTCTTTCCTTTAAACAGGATGATAGTCTATAGCAAAGTAATTTCCGCTAAAAACAAAAGACCCAGCTATCCAATTAAATAATATAACGTATGAAATGGGAAGTCTCTCTCTCTCTCTCTCTCTCTCTCTCTCTCTCTCTCTCTCTCTCTCTCTCTCTCTATCTCTCTCTCATTCCCTGTCTCTCTTTCCCTCTCTCTTTATCTATTTCTCTATCTATCTATCTATCTTTCTCCATCTATCATTCTCTCTATCTATTTATCTGTCTATCTATCTATCTATATATCTATCTCTATATCTTTCTCACACTTTCTCTCTCACTCTATTCTTTTTTTTTTTCATTTTCACTCACTCTCTCATTATATTCGTTTAAGGACCACCATTTCGGTCATTAGTTCTCATTGCAGTCCCTCTTCTTAACAAAAACGTTTAAGGTTGCACTTTCTTTTGACATGAGTATAATTTATTTGACTAAAGGAAAGATTTTTATGTTATTAAAATGCAATAGATATTGTACTAATTTTTAAAAAATAATAATAAAAAAAGAAAAATTCTGTCTGACGGAGATTATTGATATGGCCTCTCATGCATTATTGTGTCCATAACAGCATCTTCCCATGGTGTTCCCTGTTTCTACTGAGTTTGCTAAGGGCGTGACCGAGTCCCCGGCGGAATAACTGGTTTAGGGAGTAGGTGGGGCCCCTTCCTCTTAAGAAAGTGTTGTTTATATGAAAATTATATTCTTTTATCTGAGAAAGAAATATCAATTTCACCAATTCTACACAAATCCCTTATTTACATATCATTGTAATAATATAATCTTATATAGATATGATGTTTAATTTATTTTATTTTGATCTACCAGTTTTCAAATACGAAATTGTGTCATTTCGATGTATTATTCAAGGAACCAGATTTGTGGTTTGCTTAATTGGATATGACACATTTTCATGTGACTGAATCCAAAGTTATGTCGTGAATTAACAAGATGAAATGATTTTGTCATTTTCAAAAATATCGTGAAAACTTTTTCTTCTTCCATTCACTCTTCTCCATACCAGCCAAATCAACCCTAAAACTGTTTTTGTTTAATATTTTATCATCCATTCATCTCATTTTGTATCTAATAATGACAATTACATTATTTATAATATTATATATATAAATTGATTATTCATGAATTATAAAATAGCTGCCTCTCTCTGAAATAGAATTATAAGTCGTGATATGTAACTTATAATCACATTTCATACGTTCTGACAACTTGACAAAACTTTGTCACTTTTAAAATTTCCCTTCATTACTACTTTTTCAAGAGAAATTATTTTGTTACGATTGTAATTCATGTTCTATATTTTGGTTGTCATATACTCTATTTATTTTCACATTAAAAATAATTTTCTGACTGATGAAAGTTATTTTGTTGATCTTTTTCAAAAAAAGTGAATCCTAGTTGGATGTAGCCTCCCAAATAGCCTGACAGAAATCTTTTCTGGTTTTTAACTGTGGTGTATGCCCTGCTTCTGTGGTTGTTCTCCCCATCCAGTCTGTTGTCTTAAAACCACCTTCCTCTGCTGACTGTTGTGTTCTACATCGGTTCCTGTGTGGGGACCTCCCATACTGGGCAGGAAGACACTTACTTTCTATCCCCATGCTTTCTGTCTTTGTCTTCGAGTGATATTTCTTGGTTTTGTCCTGGTCCTGTCGGATACTCTAGCTGAGAGGGAAACAGTCAAATGTATAGTTTGTTTTGAGAGATATTTTTTTTCCTAGTCAATCTCTGTTATGCACTAGATTATGCTTTATTACGTATTATAATATATGATTTGTAAACATTTGAGTGTATTCCTCTTAGTGGGGACCTGTGTATGGATGAGACTTTTAGGTGATTTCAAACTAAGTACTTGGGTGCGTTAATTGTAATTCTAGAACCTTTTAGTACCCCATTTTCTTCCTTTTTAGTGGCCTTGATATGACCTAAATGTGTTTCAAGCGCCGTAACTATCTATATCGGTCCACACACTTGTAATCATCTATCCTATTGCAACAATTGTCCTTTTTATGCGTTTTGTGTCCTCTCACAGTGGGTCGGATAGACCCTCTTGCAGTGTTTTTCCCACCTTTATCCTTTTCCCCTATATTTCATATTGTATTCTGTCCTTGTCCTGAATGACTTTGGTTTTCTCCTAGCCCTGTTTGAGATCCTGTCTTGAGAAAAAGTAAAATGTATTGTTCCCTTTTTGGGAGATTACTTGGTTTTGTCCTGGCCCCGGCCAGAGTCCTAGCTGGGAGGGAAACAGTCAAATGCATAGTTATTGTTTTGGGAGTTTATATTTTTTTCTTGTAAATCATCTCTCTGTTATGTATTATTATATTTATTTTGAATGTATTCCTCTTGTGTCCGGATGAGACTTATAGGTGATCTCAAACTAACTACATTGGTGGTATGCTCTTGGAATCTACATCTGATCCCTATTTGTTCCCAGTTCCCCTATGTCTTACTTTTACTAGGAAGCTTTAATTGTAATTCTAGAACTTTTTACTATCCCAATTTCTTCATTTTTAATGGCGCTGATATAACGTAAATGTGTTGCAAGCGCCGTAAAACCCTAAAAACAAACAAAACAATAAAATTTGAGAATATCTAACTTCGAGGGATCCGGAGCTTGTGTCCTGGTTGAACTTTAGGTGGTCTCAAATTAAACACATAGAATGCTCCTGGAATCTTTTCCTGTTCCTCGTTTGAACTTATCCCCTTTTGTCTTATTATTTTGTCTTTTATTCCATTTTCTGCCTTTCTATTGGCGCTTAAAAGATCTGTATTTGGCGCCGTACAATTGCCAAAAACAAATATGTCTTCTCTCTCCTTTGCATTGGATGTATGTAAAGGTTTCTGACCTCTATTATAAATTTATTTAGCGGGCACCGTTTAAATAAGTAAATCTGAGTAATG
Source organism: Berghia stephanieae (assembly GCF_034508935.2). Lineage (NCBI taxonomy): Eukaryota > Metazoa > Mollusca > Gastropoda > Nudibranchia > Aeolidiidae > Berghia > Berghia stephanieae. The sequence continues at coordinate 67,509,070 of NC_088360.1, read as the reverse complement.
TTCCTGATCTCCCATAGTGGACAGAGAGGCACTTGCTGTGTCTTCTATCCCCCTATATCTGTTGTCCAACATGCTTTCTATCTTGTCTTAGAATGAGATTACTTGGTTTTGGCCTGACCCTGGTCGGATATCCTAACTGGAAGGGAAGCAGTCAATGTATAGTTAGAGTTTTAGGAGATGACATTCTTGTCTTGGAAATCATCTCTCTGTTATGTACTGTTATTATGTTTTGTTTACATATTAGATATGATGTGTAAACATTTGAGTGTATTCCTCTTAATGGGGACATGTGCTTGTGTCTGGGTGAGACTTTTAGGTGATCTCAAACTTTGATGGTCTGCACTTGGAATCTACTGTTTCCTTTTGAACCAATTCCCCTTCATCTTATCTTTTCTTAGGTGCTTTAATCGTAATTCGAGAACTTTTTACTACCCCGATTTTTTTTTTCATTTTACTGCCGCTGATATGACCTTAATGTGTTGCAAACGCCGTAAAACCCTTAAAAACAAACTAATTAATTAATTAAGAAATTAATTTAATTAGCACTTTCATTGTTAATATTATTATACAGATGTAAAAACATATTGATCTGGTAGTTTTATTTTATTATCAATATTTGCGATTTGACCAAAATTCTATTATTGATGTATAGCTGACGCATGATGCAAAAACTGATTATGAATGCTTTATTGAATTTGTGATCTCAACAATGTTTTTTTAGAAATTTAGATTTAACGATTTATGCATTCAGATTTTCAGTCTGGAATTTCTGGTTTGGGGGGGGGGGAGGGGGGATTCATCTTTTCCTGCTGACTGTTGCATTCTATATCTGTTCACACACTTGTTGTAAGTCACACAGTTGTGTCTGTTATATTTGTTGTTTTGAATATAAGCCAGGGATCCTTAGCCGTATCGTAGAGATATATTATTTTCCTTGTGAATCATCTCTGTAACTTCTCTGCTATATCGCAAGCACTGCATTCCAAGTATTTTTGTCCTTGCCAGAGGCGTTGAAATGACACTGTAGTCATTCTTGCAAGCGCCATAAAAACCATAAAGACAAACTTTCCTTGCACATTGTGGACTTGATCTGGAATGAGACCATTTGGGTTGGCAAAAGATCTCGACTTGGTTGGAGACTTGGGTATGAACAAGTTTAGGTCTTGATAAATTTGATTTTGGTTTTTGGAGATTTAGCCATTTCAAAGGCTGTTAATTTTTTTTTCAAGAAAGTCTATCTCGTCCTCTCTGATTCGACTTTTACAATATTGTAAGCGGACAGAGGTGACAACCATATACAGTCCTTTCTACGGGGACCCACAATCCTAAGATCAGAAGTAGAGAAAGCCCTATACTGCATGAAAACAGGGAAGGCAAATGGAATAGATGGGGTGTCAACAGAAATGCTGCAAGCACTAGGTGAATTTGGTGTTGATGTGATAACGGACCTTATGAATGATATATACGAGTCAACGCACATCCCAGAAGACCTTCGCACTTCTATCTTCATACTGCTACCCAAGAAAGCGGGTGCAATTGAGTGTTCGGACTACAGAACAATCAGTCTTATGTGCCATCTACTGAAACTCCTCCTGACAATAATCCTGAAAAGAATCTCGTCAAAAGTAGATCGTGAGATTTCAGAACAGCAAACTGGATTCAAAAAGAACAGTGGCACCAGGGAGGCAATTTTCGACTTAAAAATCCTGTCAGAAAAATACTTAGAGGTCCAAAAAGACATATATGCCTGTTTTATCGACTACTCAAAGGCATTTGATTCTGTTAGTCATCAGAAACTTATCCAGGACCTTGTGGCAATAGGTGTGGAAGAGAATGATGTGGCTCTAATCGCTAATCTGTACTGGCAGCAAAAGGCTCAGATAAAAGTGCAGGCAGATACAACAGATGCAATTAAAATCAAGAAAGGAGTGCGCCAGGGATGTGTTATGTCTCCTTGCTTGTTTAATTTATACACAGAGTCTATTTTTCGGCAAGTAGAAACAGCACAAGGGTTGAAGGTTGGTGGCCACAACATCAACAATCTACGTTACGCTGACGATACTGTCCTGTTGGCGGAAAGTAAGGAAGACCTACAGAAGCTAATTTCAAAAGTGAACAAAGAGAGCAAAGAAAAGGGGCTGTTCATGAATGCGAAGAAGACAAAAACAATGGTGATAACAAAAAAGAAAGAGCCCATAGACATAGATATAGAAATAGAAGAGTGTCCAGTGGAACAAGTAAAAGAGTTCACGTACTTGGGGCAGTTGGTAACATCCGATGCAAAGTCTGACAAAGAGATCAGGAGACGAATAATGCTGGCCAAAAATGCGTTCATGAAACTAAAGCCAATCCTCAACAACACAAATATCTCCATCAGAACACGAATGAGATGCACCAAATGCTATGTGTGGTCCATTTTCTTTTATGGTTGTGAAACGTGGACACTAACCGCACAGACAGAACAACGTATTGAAGCTTTTGAGATGTGGACGTACAGGAGAATACTGAAAATACCTTGGACAGCAAGAAAAACAAACATCGAAGTCCTCGACCTAATGGGCCAAAAACAAAAAGAACTTCTTTTGACTGTGAAGCACAAAAAGCTGTCATATTTTGGACATATGCGAAGACATGATAGTCTCGAAAAAAGGATAATGGAGGGAAGAATTGAAGGAAAGAGGGGCAGAGGAAGACAAAGGAAATCCTGGACAGATGGCATCAAGGAAGCTACAGGACGGCGTATGGCAGACTGTAACGAGGCTGCAATGGACCGTGAAGGATGGAAGGCCATGACATCCGACCTCTGGAAAGAGATGGAACCCGGGTAAGGTAAGGTAAGTAAGTAAGCAGCTTTTGTTGATAATTTTGTAATAATATCAGATGACTTAATCCTTGTATTCTCTTGTCATTTTCCTGACCTCCCATAGTGGGCAGGGGGGGGGGGGGTAGGGTACATATTGTGTCTTCTATCGCCTTATATCTGTTTTCTAACATGCTTTCTATCTTTGTCTTGGAATGGGATTACTTGGTTTTGTCCTGGCCCTGGCCGGAGTCCTAGCTGGGAGGGAAACAGTCAAATGCATAGTTATTGTTTTGGGAGATGATATTTTTTTCCTTGTCAATCATCTCTCTGTTATGTATTATTATATTTGTTATTTTGAATGTATAATGTAAGCATTTGAGTGTGTTCCTCTTTGTTGGATTTTGTGCTTCTCTCCGGATGAGACTTATAGGTGATCTCAAACTAAGTACATTGGTGGTATGCTCTTGGAATCTACATCTGATCCATATTTGTTCCCAGTTCCCCTCTATGTCTTACTTTTTCTTGAGTGCTTTAATTGTAATTCTAGAACTTTTTACTGTCCAATTTTCTTCCTCATATGACCTAAATGTGTTGCAAGCGCCGTAAAACCCTTAAAAACAAAACCAATCTCTTGTCATTCATATATTAATCATTGTTTTGTAATATACACAATGTTTATTGAATTTGATTTCTTTAATTGTAATGACCTATTCTCGCGTATATTAATAAAGAAATATATAATTTGTTTTAATGATATTCTGTTATAACATGAAAAAAAGACAACCTGTGTTACAATTCCTGTTGTGATCACATAATTTTGTGAGCCCATATCCCTGCTAATGCAGAAGCGTTCAGGAGAAAAATTGTAAAACCACACTGCGCTGCTAAGATAAGTAAACACATTAGAGATGAATGTAATGAGTACTTGCATTGTTAATATTATTATACAGATACATTCATTTTTAAACATATTTGTCTGATAATTTTGAATTGTTATCCATATTTGCAATCCAACCAAAATTTTACAATGTACATTGTTATGCATTATGCAAAAACTGATTATGAATGCTTCATTAAATTTGAGAGCTCAACATTGTGTTCATAGATTTGAATTTGAAGATTCATGTGTTCAATTTTCATTTTTTTTTCATCCTTGAATGAGTGAGGGTTGGGGGGGGGGGGGGTTGACGATCTCCTGCTGACGCATTGAAACCCTTAAAAACAAAGAAACATGTTGCTCTCTGTCTTCGTTCTGGATTGAAATTGCTCCATGTGTTTCTTTCCTGGCCCTGTCTGGAATCCTTAGCCGGGAGGGTTACTGTAAAATGCACAGTACCTTTTTCTGAGAGATATCTCTTTTACTGTTGTGTGGTACTATGATTATTAGTTTTGAATGGGTGGCTAGATGGTCTTGTGGCATGACACTCGTCTTCAGATTGGAAGGCTCAGGGTTCGATTCCTGCTCTGAGCGGCGCATATTTGAGCGTTAAGAAAAATAAAATAATAACTAATAATAAAATAATAAATAATAATAATAATAATAATAATAATAATAATAATAATAATAATAATAATAATAATAATAATAATAATAATATTATAGCGCCAACATCTCATGCAATATAGGCTTTACAAAAATAATTTCAATAACGTGATTTAAATCATTTACAACCCTCAATAGTACAGTCTCTGTCGAGTGATTGATGCGATAAGCTGATTGAAAATCAACTCCGGAGATTGTTAAATTCAAGGTGGTTCGTCAACTGCTTTAGAACAAGTTTTTCCAAGAAAGGCAGGTTTCACACTGGTCTGTCATTTTTTTTAAATGTCTACATCTAATCCTGAATTTTAATTAGAGGGATTACCATGGCGGTTTTAAACATAACTGGCACTTCTGATTTTAATGATTGGTTCATAATGTCAGTTATTATGGGAAGAAGCAAATCTAAATTTTCCTTTAATAATTCCGTGGGTATGGGATCAAGGTCACAGCTCTTACTATTTGATGAACGAATTACATTTTCAACATCAAAGCATGATACCTCCTTAAAACATGGCAGTTTGTTTTTGATTATGTTTTAAGGGTTTTACGGCGCTTGCAACACATTTAGGTCATATCATTGCCAGTAAAATGGATGAAAATTGGATAGTGAAAAGATTCTAGATGTACAATAAAAATAACCATACAGAGAGATGATTTACAAGGGAAAAAAATCATCTCCCAAAACAATAACTATAAATTTGACTCTTTCCCTCCCAGACAAGGACTCCGGCTATGGTCAGGGCAAAACCAAGTCATCTCATTCCATGACAGACAGAAATCAATTGGAAAACAGACTTTTTTGTTTTCACGGGTTTTACGGCACTGGCAACACATTAAGGTCATATCAGCGCCAGTAAAAAGGAAGAAAATGGGATAGTCAAAAGTTATAGAGTTATAATTAAAGCACTCAAGAGAAAGTAAGACAAAAGGGAACTGGGAACAATAGGGATCAGATGTAGATTCCAAGAGCATACCAACAATGTACTTAGTCTGAGGTCACCTATAAGTCTCATCCGGATACAAACACAAAATCCAACAAAGAGGAATACACTCAAATGCTTACATTATACAAAAATAAATTTAATAATACATAACGGAGAGATGATTTACAAGGAAAAAAATATCTCCCAAAACAATAACTATGCATTTGACCGTTTTCCTCCCAGCCAGGACTCCGGCCAGGGCCAGAACAAAACCAAGTAATCTCATTCCAAGACAAAGACAGAAAGCATGTTGGAAAACATAGGGAGATAGAAGACACAGTATGTACCTTCCTGCCCACTATGGGAGGTCAGGAACCTCACCCAGTAAAAGAATATAGCATTATATTTAAAGCACCCAAGAACATGTTAGATAAATGGGAATTGGATCAAATAGGAAACATTCTAAGAGCACACCATCATTACTTTGAGATCACCTAAAAGTCTCATCCAGACACAAACACACTAACATTTGACAAATCAATATATATTTATTTTTAAAAAATGTAACAGTACATAACAGAGATGACTACAAGTGGGAGGGGGGGGGTGTCATCTCCCAAAACTATGACTATACATTTGACCGTTTACCTCCCAGTCAAGGACTTCGCCCTGAGTTAAGACAAAACTAAATAATCTCTTTCCAAGACAAAGACAGAAAGCAACTCGGAAAACGTATATAAGGGGATAGAAGACGCAGCGTGGCCCCTTGACCATCATGGCAGTTCAAGGACCCCACCCAGCACAATATTGACAGGCGTTGAAGAGTCAGCAAGACTTGGTCTCAAAGGACCAAAATGGTAGTCGCTGGGTTGATCCCCGTTAGGAAAATAAAACAAACCTGATAAATTGAAAAACACGAGGTTTTGTTTAATAATTTTTTATTTCATTTTTCATCATACCTTGTATTTGACAACTGAATAAATGGTTTTAAAAAATAGTCAAATTATCATAAACATTTTGTATCATTTTTATGTCATCATAATACAGGATTACCAGCAAAAAATTATTGTAAGAGTTGATATTTCGAAATACAGTTTTCATTGCTCGAAAATGTCTATTGGGAAGATCAGTTGGAAAGTCGTGGAGTCAGTAATGGTAGTAGTATATTAGTGGTGTTAGTAGCTATATTAGTGGTGTTAGTAGCTATATTAGTGGTGTTAGTAGCTATATTAGTGGTGTTAGTAGCTATATTAGTGGTGTTAGTAGCTATATTAGTGGTGTTAGTAGCTATATTAGTGGTGTTAGTAGCTATATTAGTGGTGTTAGTAGCTATATTAGTGGTGTTAGTAGCTATATTAGTGGTGTTAGTAGCTATATTAGTGGAGTTAGTAGCTATATTAGTAGCAGTATCGGGATCAGTATTGTTAATTAGAAGTGTTATCAGTATTATTGTTATCAGGTAGCAGCAGCATTTGCTTAATGAAATGACATAGACGGCCTCCCGATTATTTTTTTCTTTAAAATACTAGATCTGTATATTGTATACAATTAAAAACCTTTATAGACCGATGCTAAAATGGCCATTGCAATGTGTACTTATTTAAGATCTGATAACCCTAACTGTTGTGGGCTCATTGTTGGTTTGAAAATATTTCCATTAAGATATAAAATAATGTTTCCATTACAATGTTTCAACAAGCCCATACTTAATTTTGGTTATCAGACATGCTTATATGTGCACCTTGGACAATGTAAAAAAAAATAATGAAATTAAAACTCGTGTCGATTGAAATTTGATATTGATTTAGTAAAATGCATTTTAAAAACATTTATTTAAATTTAAAATCTGTTTTCAAGGCCATTTACAATACTTAGTATAATTGAACATAATGACTTTTGCTGTTATTTTGAAAAATAATATCAGACTTGTGACTTGTGCATGCTAATCTCAACTTTATTTTTCAGGTATTATTTATTTTTTTAAGGGTTTTACGGCACTTGCAACACATTAAGGTCATATCAACGCCAGTAAAAAGGAAGAAAATTTGAAAGTAAAATGTTATAGAATTACAATTAAAGCACCCAAGAAAAGGTAAGACAAAGGGGAATTGGTTCAAATAGTAGATTCCAAGAGCACACTATCCATGTACCTAGTTTAAGATAACCTAAAAGTCTCATCCAGACACAAGCACAGGTCCCAAATAAGAGGGATACACTCAAATGTTTACAAATAATATAATATGTAAACAAAACAATACAGTGCATAACAGAGAGATGATTTACAAGGAAAAAAATATCATCTCCCAAAACTCTATTTGACTGTTTCTCTCCCAGCTAGGGTATCCGGCCAGGGCCTGGATAAAACCAAGTAATCTCATTCCAAGACAAAGACAGAAAGCATGTTGGAAAATAGATATAGGGGATACAAGACATAGTAAGTGCCTCCCTGCCCACTATAGGGAGGTAAGGAATATTTCTCTTTTTTATCACTATATCATCATCACATAAATAACGTTCATTTATGCAGCGCAATATCCACTAAACGAGCTCAAAGCGCTTTACATTGTCATGTCACATTGTCCTGTCATGTCATCACATTGTCATGTCATCACATTGTCATATCATGTCATATCATCACATTGTCATAATATCATCACATTGTCATTTAATCACATTGTCATATCATCACATTGTCATATCATCACATTGTTTTTTTTTTTGTTTTTAAGGGTTTTACGGCGCTTGCAACACATTTAGGTTATATCAGTGCCAGTAAAAAGGAAGAAAATGGGATAGTAAAAAGTTTTGTACCCCTCTGTCCACTATGGGAGGTCAGGAACCCCACCCAAACATTGTCATATCACATTGTCATATCACATTGTCATATCATCACATTGTCAAATCACATTGTCATTATATATTGGTAAAATAAAAATGCACAACATGGATAAAAAGGCACATCATGGATAAAAATGCACAGCATGGATAAAAATGCACAGCATGGATAAAAATGCACAGCATGGATAAAAATGCACATCATGGATAAAAATGCACAACATGATTAAA
>NC_088360.1:67489678-67500636 GCF_034508935.2 Berghia stephanieae | reverse complement strand
GGAGTTTACACTTTGACAGCCTCATATATAGCTCAAGGCCTTTACAAACATTAGGGAGGTGTTTAATAATATATTTTCAAACAAATACAAGTAACAACATTGTCAATTATCGGCCATTAATGACGAGTGATATTCTGGAAGTTGTGCTGATGTTGAATGTCAAAAATGTAGTACATCAATCACATGGGTTTTTATGGTATAAAATGTCATAGCTCCTTTTTATAGGTAAAGTAATGTTTCAAAGTTTATTCATTCTTGTTTTTACCGCACTCGTTGCGCCAGTAAAAGCCTGGAAAATGGGATTGGAAAAGAAAATTCTAGATTACGATGGAAAGCACCCGAGAAAAGCACCCGAGAAAAATTAAGCCAAAGAGGACTGGGTCTACAGAAATGGATTCCAGAGACAAACTATCAGTGTTTTTACTTTGAAATAATCAAAAGCCGCATCCAGACACTAGCTCCGGTTTCCATGAAGAGGAATAAACTCAAATGTTTAAAATATTGCCTTGAAAACAAAAACTACAGTAGTCCACAACGGATAGATGAGGGGAAATAAAACTTTTAACTAACTATACTTAACTTTATCGAAGGCGGGGCCATACCTCAAGGCCCCATGCCCCATAGCCGCATGATTTGAAGCAAGACAAAAGTAAGCAACCTAATTTTAGACAAAACAACCTGGAAAAAAAAACAGGGTGATATAGACAAGGCATGTTGTCTCCCTGCCCAGCATGCGAGGATAAAGGACCCCACGCAGAGGCAACAGGAGAACGAAAGCGGTATCACTCGGGTAGAATTAGAGTAATTGAGCTTCATGTTGGAGGTAGAGGTGAGAATCCGATGACAATGGTTTTGATGAGATGCGGTTAGATCTGGAAGGGATATATTGATTTAGTGGAAAGATGGTGGCGATTGTAAGGAGATGATAACAGATGCAGATTAAGCACTGAAGATTAGATATTGGCACAGTTCCAGAATTAGCAGTGATGTGATTCGACTTCAATAACATACCAAGGTCATATCATACATCAACATTCTCATATAGATCATCCAACACAAAATTCTGTTTTCTTTTTAACGTTATAGCTCTGCGGATGGTACATTCCCAATTGCTTCTGCATGATCAAAAATCACTTGTAGCGGAATTACACGATTACGGAACTATCAGTGGAGGACGCGAAAACTGTCAATCGAGTTAAAACGTACATCCTGTGAAGTACTTTGAAGAAACCATGCTCTCCTCCCTACTCCCACCCCCCTTTCCCCTTAACTCCCTCCCTCTCTCCCCATCTATATTTGTTTTCCATCCATCATCTATATATATATCTATCCCTCCTCTATCACTCTATTTCTCCATTTCTCTATCTCTCTCGGCCATCCTTGCATTCAGGCGCGCGCGCGCACAGACAACACTCAAATGTATACACACACTTCAGAGTACAGAGGAACTTAATTTTAACATCGACTGGTGAATTGGGTGAACACTCGCCTCATGCAAGGACTGATTTTGATCAGGAGTTTTGGTCAGCAATTCTGATAATTCTGGCGGAAAGTATTTTGAGATAGACCACCGGGCTATCCAAGAGTGTTGGAGATGATAGGGAATAGTAATATGATAGGAACTGCAAAAAAATAGGGCCAAGATGTGACATTTGTAACAATGCCTGAAAGTGATGACAAGATGTCAAACACAAGAGTCAGAAATGAAGATCCAATAATGGTATGGTTCAAGACCTAGCCCCAAATAGATGTGATAATGACAGATTCAAGCAAACCATACATTGTCTTTTATATCCATGGTCAGTGCAAATCAACATTTTACCTAAATACATACCACTGATCTGTAGGTCTCCAGATCAGTCAGTATAATATTAGGATGTACTGAAATATACATCAATGCATCTCCACCGGTCATGAAGTACATTCATCTGTATTGCAAATACATGGAAATGATGACTACATTTAACATGGAAACAAAGAACTAGTATGTAACTTGCATGGCTCCACCAAGACGAAATCAATTCGAATGCCAAGTTTTAAAAAACCACACTCCCACCATCATTTCATCATTGATTTAACTTCTGTCACAATCCTTGCCAACACTGACACCGCAATCTCCTCATATCCATGATCTTGACATCACAATTTCAGCCAACCCAGCCTATTTCTGTCAACTTCTAACACATACTGACACATACCATCACAATCATCGAAATCATCCTCAGTTTTCAATCAAACTACAAAAGATTAACATAATGATCTTGCCATCTCACCACTCAAATATTTGCTGAGAAAGTATTTTGTATCTATCTAACGCCAATTAACAAATGCTACATAAGATTCATGCATAAGTTGATAAGATTAAACTGAGAGATGACTTGCGAGTTAAAAGATTAAAGCTGAATTCATCTTCAAAGTTTCAAAATGTTTGATGATACGACTTTAATTTACTGATTTAAATGTCATGTTTGCTTTATCAAAAGTTACATGGAAAATGAGGCTTTATAACATTTAAAGGGTCTGTGTGTGAGTGTGTGTGTGCGCGTGTGTGTGTGTGTTTTGTTTTTGTTTGTTTTTAAGGGTTTTTCGGCGCTTGCAACACATTTAGGTTATATCAGCGCCAGTAAAAAGGAAGAAAATGGGATAGTAAAAAGTTCTAGAATTACTATTAAAGCACCCAAGAAAAAGTAAGACATAGGGGAACTGGGAACAAATAGAGATCAGAGGCAGATTCCAAGAGCAAACCATCAATGTACTTAGTTTGAGATCACCTATAAGTCTCATCCGGACACAAGCACAAAATCCAACAAAGAGAACACACTCAAATGCTTACATTATACATTAAAAATAAACATAATAATACATAACATCGAGATGATTTACAAGGAAAAAAATATTTCCCAAAAAAATAACTATGCATTTGACTGTTTCCCTCCCAGCTAGGACTCGGGCCACGGCCAGGACAAAACCAAGTAATCTCATTCCAAGACAAAGACAGAAAGCAAGTTGGAAAACAGATATAGGGGATAGAAGACACAGCAAGTACCTCCCTGCCCACTATGGGAGGTCAGGAACCCCACCCAGTGAGTGTGTGTGAGTGTGTGTTCGCGTGTGTGTCTCTCGTAAAAAAGGGGCAAATGACAGAAAAACTTGACAATTCACTGAATAAGGTAATATCTAAAAAATAATTTCAGAGCCTTTAAATATTGATATATAAAAATACTAAGAGTATAAGATTGAAATCCGGAGCAATGAGTTTGAAATGAAAGTCGGATCATTCTATATGTCCAATAATTCTACTGTACGATAAGATTTTATAAGAAGTTTCGTATTTAACTCTTTATGGAAATTTATGATAATTCAAAGATATGTGTTTAAAAAATCAACCAACTAAAAATCATACGAGGCGATAACGAATCCAGGTAGTAATTAATCACTATAGAGCTTTTTGAATAAATGAATGAGTGTTAAGGGTGTCAATGACTGGCTGACTTTGGACGCTATAGATGCATTCCATGTTGAACTGCAACATTTTATTGGCTATATTTTTTGAAGTAGGCAAATTGAAATAAACGAAAATAGAATATTATATCAAAGTAATGGTCTAGTTTTATAGATATGGTCTGGAAGGTGGGTTTTGTGTCAATTTCAATTTCACAGTATTTTTCAAAGAATCAACCGATACCTGTAACCGGCTTATTGGTATTTTTCCTTTTCAATTGAGTTCAAATGGTTGTTTTCTATTTATAGGATGATTGGAAAAGTTACATTTTCATTTTAAATCATGCATTTTTATGACATGGTAATCCACATAACAAAAGGGCATTAGGTAGTAATTTCGATAAAATTCAGCTCTATATGTTTTGACACAGGAAGTATCGATTTGACTGACTTGTTTTCTTTAACATCGAATTCATTTTGTACGTTTAGAGACAATTATATAGATTTTTTAATGTGCACAGGAAGGAGGTAGAGTTGGAAGAGATGATGGAGAATTTTAACACTGATATAAATTGGAATAGAAGGGGGCCATGATGCGAAAACAGTGGCAATGTGTGGAGGTGATGACATGGAGATGTCAACAGACGAAGAGTCGGAAATGAAGATCCAATAACAACATAGTTCAAGACCTCGCCCCAAATAGATGTGATAATGACAGATTCAAGCAAACCATACATCGTGTCTTTTATATCCATGGTCACTGCAAATCAACATTTTACCTAAATACATACCACTGATCTGTAGGTCTCCAGATCAGTGACTATGATATTAGGATATACTGAAATACAAACCAATTCATTTCCACCGGTCAAGAAGTTCATTCATCTGTATTGCAAATACATGGAAATGATGACTACATTTAACACGGAAACAAAGAACTAGTATGTAACTTGCATGGCTCCACCAAGCTGAAATCAATTCGAATGCCAAGTTTTAAAAAACCACACTACCACCATCACTTCATCACTGATTCGACTTCTGTCACAATTCTCGCCAACCCCGACACCCACAATCCCCTCATATCCATGATCTTTTCATCACAAATCCTGTTAACCCAGCCTACCCAAGACACCATAACAATCACCCGACATCATACTCACTTCTCAATCCAATCTTACAAAAGATTAGCGGCATGATATTCTGTCATCTCACCACTCATTGTCATCTATATCATTACTGTCATTGATTTCGCTTCACCATCCACATTATCTGAACACCAACATCTCCGGAAACAAGAACTATAACAGTACAATCCCGACTTATTTCCAATAGGAAACCGTTATATATGCCGAAACTTCACCCCTTGTCAATCTAACCACGATTCTAAGTCAACTAGATGTATTATAAGAAGGTATATATCTTTTCTGAACTTTTCATCTGAGTAAAGATGGTATTTCCAAGGAGAACACACTTAAACTCGACGCATTTCAAATTGTAGAATGACAGACATGTACACATACCTTTGGTACAAGAGAAAGTTGGAACAAATAGGTAAATCGCTAAAAAGAAAGGTGGGAGAGGAAACCCATGCTAGTTGGACTGGAAGAACGGCGGATAGGAAAACGGCTAAATGTGTCTATTTTAAACAAAAAGATGTACTATGTTATGTGGATCACTGTCCTTAGCTACCTTTTTAGAAACAAGCAATCATGGAAAAAGAACTTGGCGTAGTACAATACCAGTCTTTGCTTTAACGTAGAAAAGGTTCGACTTGATTCGTGCAAAGTCTTGGAATCTTGGGACTTATGAAACGTGGTACAATTGCCATCCTATAAATTGAAAATGCCATATTATGGATGTATATTAGCTGTTTTCATAGTTTACACGAAACCGTAGTACACACTGGCAGGTGGGCGAGAAGAGCTGCATTGCCATGCGGGTGAAAAGAAACCAAGACTGGCAGGCGGTCTCAAAACGATATTATTGCCATCAGGGTGGGTTAGATTTAAAAAGTTTATGCATAGAGGAATTGTATTTATGTATGTTATCCGTTGTCTGTGCGCTTGTACCACAAACGTCATGAACGTATAGTCTGGCACTGGCCAAAATATTAAATCACAAGGCGAACAATGATTGTATTCAGAAGTACAACCAATAAGATCACTTCGTTCCTCGAGCTCAACTAGCAACTTAAGTCCCACTCTCTTTTTGGTAATCAAAGCCTTATAAATTGCTCTGTTAACGAAGGCTATGATTTGTGTGGCAATGAAGATTTTAAGTTTGAGGAAAACACGATAAAACACATTGACACTAAAAACATGGCTCATTTGTCAATGGCTGACCCCAGTGTTAATTTGTCACTTTTTAGACAACTCGGAGGGAGCAGATATCAAATGATTTCAACCAAATCCCAAAAAGTTAGCTGGATGGACGAATGGCTAGATATTTTGCCAGTATAAACAAAAGCAAAATAAACTCATCTGAAGAAAAATGAAAAGATGGCTAGATTTGTTGTGGGCTGAAAAGATAGCTGTCAAAAAATTCCGTGCAGTTAAATTTTATGGAAAGTCTGTGACCTATTAATTTAATCTATAGCGTTATGGAAATGTAAAATATATCAGGGATCTCTTGCGTCTTTAAGAAAATCAACCATTGACAAAATCCTATGATGCAATAAATCCAAGAGGTTTTCCTTCAGTATCTTATAAAGCTATTTTAGTCCTATTTTAGCACAGATATGGGTGTCTCCTTTACTATTAAATAAACAGCTTTGTAATATATCTTGGTTTATCTGTAAATTCCAAAAACTCAGCATCAATTTTCAATTTAGGATCTGGAATGCTTCAACGGTGTGGGTGAGGGTGTGTGTGGGTTTGTGCCAGTGTGTACGTTTGCTCGTGTGTGCACAAGCGTATTGCGGGTGTGTGCGTATGTGTGCGTATGTGTGTGCATGTGTGTGCGTTTGTGTGCACGTATGTGTGCGCGTATGTGTGCACGTATGTGTGCGCGTATGTGTGCGCGTATGTGCGTGCGTATGTGCGCGTATGTGCGTGCGTATGTGCTTCGTGTACATGTGCGTATGCCTGCATGTGCTTACGCGTGTGTATGTGCTTACGCGTGTGTATGTGCTTACGCGTGTATGTGCTTACGCGTGTGTATGTGCTTACGCGTGTGTATGTGCTTACGCGTGTGTATGTGCTTACGCGTGTGTATGTGCTTACGCGTGTGTATGTGCTTACGCGTGTGTATGTGCTTACGCGTGTGTATGTGCTTACGCGTGTGTATGTGCTTACGCGTGTGTATGTGCTTACGCGTGTGTATGTGCTTACGCGTGTGTATGTGCTTACGCGTGTGTATGTGCTTACGCGTGTGTATGTGCTTACGCGCGCGTATGTGCTTACGCGCGCGTATGTGCTTACGCGCGCGTATGTGCTTACGCGCGCGTATGTGCTTACGCGCGCGTATGTGCTTACGCGCGTATGTGCTTACGCGCGTATGTGCTTACGCGCGTATGTGCTTACGCGCGTATGTGCTTACGCGCGTATGTGCTTACGCGCGTATGTGCTTACGCGCGTATGAGTTTACGCGTGTATGAGTTTACGCGTGTATGAGTTTACGCGTGTATGAGTTTACGCGTGTATGAGTTTACGCGTGTATGAGTTTACGCGTGTATGTGCTTACGCGTGTATGAGTTTACGCGTGTATGTGCGTACACTTGTGCATATACCTGTGCGTGGATGAACCTGTGCTTGTGCATTTGCTCGCGAGGGAGAGGATTGACAGAAAACTTCAATTTGCTGAATTAAGTGATTTGTTGTTTCATTTATTTTTTTACAACGCGAGTCTCAGCGTTCAATCAATTTTAAATAGAGGCCGATTTTATGTATGTAGCTTCAAAAATTGCATAATAGTATCAATTAGATTTTATCAACTGATTAATGATCAAAAAAGTTCTCTGCAGTTAAAGTTATGGAAAGTACTTGATTTAGTGATACAAGAGCTTTATGAAGATGTGTGTTCCAGAAAAAAATCATCGAAACAGTTCTTTTTAAACTCAATTTTATAATGTATTAATAGTGATGCAGCAAGTATATTCTGGCGTGGTTATGAAATTGATACGACAAAGACGATCACAATAAGTTATAGAATTGGCACTTTCGAAACTTTTAGATCATTTCAATGCCTGAGAAAAAGGTAGATGTAAAATAACATGACAGCTAGGTACATTTAGGGATCGGTACCTGAAACTTCTTTGGGTCTCAGGTGCCTTAGATAAAGGAAGATCAAAGGGGACTAGGAATAAAAAGGATAGAGCAGCAATCTATCTGTGCCCTGCCTGAAACCCAAGTCATATCAATCCAGGACACACACAGAAAACCACAAAGGGACAAGCGGGATAGATAAAAGGCCCTACCAGCAGCCCCTTCCAACCGCCCGCTAGCTGATGGTGAATGAATAATGAATATTGAAATCGAATTGAAAATTCAAAAATAAAAATAGTACTTTCCGTTCACCTTGGTATTTTCTGAGAAAAATATATTTGTATTGTATATAACACTGATTAAAAATGCTATATAGAATTCATGCATAACAAATTGATAAAAGACAAAGATGAGAGATAACTGACGAGTACCACAAAGCAGAATTCATCTTCAAATTTTTTTTTTAATATGCGACACTATGAACTTCTGATTTACTGATAGTCCTGGAATAATTCTACAATCGTTCAAAAGTCCCGTTTGCTATATATGTGGATTCATAAAAAACTAAAGGTTCCAAAACTCAGCTATTTTTCAGTGTTAAATGAGGCTTTATAACATTTAAAAGGGTCCTGTGAGGTTTAAATATGTGATACTTGTGCGCATGTGTGTGTGTTTGCGTGCGTGTGTGTGTGTGTATGTGTGTGTGTGTGAGTGAACGTTTGCATGTGCATGTGATTGTTAGAAAGGGGTAAGTGACAGAAAAACTGACAATTTGCTAATTTAGGTGATATTCTGAAATATTTTTCGAGCCCTAACGTTTAGTCAAAATATTGATAGACAAAAATTCTTAAAATATGAGAAAAAAATGAAAGCCGGATCAATATGCATAATACTTAAATCAGATTACTGTCTAATAATTAAACTGTGCAATAAAAAATTTTACGATAAGTAGGTCCCATCACTTGGAAATCACTCCCACTGTCAGACTTGAAAGCAGCGTTGATAAATTCAAAAATAAACTGAAAACCTATCTATTTGGTAAGTATTTAAATTAGATTATGCCAGGAATTATTGCAGAGTACATACGTGTGTGCGTGCGTGCGTGTGTATGTATGTATCTATGTTAGTGAGTGTGCACTCATGTATACATCTAGTTAATTGTGTGTGTGTGTGTGTGTGTGTGCGTGTGTGCGTGTGTGTGTGTGCGTGTGTTTATATATGTTATATGCATGTATGAATTTTTAGTGTACGTGTATACGATGTGTTTGTGAGTGTTGAGTATTATATTTATGTGCAGTGTGTATATTGATATTGTGAAGATATGTACACAGAAGACCAAATAAACGAAATCCAACCTTTGCAAAACAACATGCAAAATGAAAACGAAGAATCTAGCTTACCACCTCTAAAATCTGAAATAGAATGGGCAATTAAATCACTTAAAGATGGGAAAAGTCCAGGTTGTGACAACATTCAAGCTGAGATGATAAAAGCAAGCGAAGATGAAGGAGTTGAAGTATATCTAAGACTTTGTACGAAAATTTGGGAGAAAGAAATTTGGCCATCAGATTGGAGGAGAGCAATTTTTATACCATTGCCTAAGAAAGGAGACTTACAACTATGCTCCAACTACCGAACAATATCACTCATCAGTCATGCAAGCAAAATCCTTCTAAAAATTATCATGAACAGGATTGAACGTAAACTGGAAGAAGAAGTCAGTAACACCCAGGCAGGTTTTAGAAAAAACAGAGGGACAAGAGACCACATATTCAATTTGCGTCAAATTATTCAGAAGCATCGAGAAGTAAATTCTGGCCTCCACACTTGTTTTATAGACTATTCGAAAGCTTTTGATTGTGTTAATCATGAGAAACTATGGGAAACTCTCCTGGAGATGAACTTTGATCCTAGAATTAGAAACCTGATAAGATCCCTCTATGAGAACCAACAATCAGCGGTACAACTAGAAAGCGGAACAACAGAATGGTTCAAAGTTACAAAAGGAGTAAGACAGGGATGTATTCTATCACCCCATTTGTTCAGCATTTACACTGAAGGTATAATGCGAGATGTGGAAAACGATGTCAGGAGAAGTAATTACAACGAACCTAAAATGCATGGTCTACCCATAAAAGATCTGAGGTACGCAGACGACACTGCACTATTGTCCACAACACCGGGGGGACTAGAGAATCTAATAACATCTGTAAAGGAACATAGCGAGACCAAAGGCCTTAAGCTGAATATAAAGAAGACCAAAATCATGAATACTGACAAATGCAAAACAGATGCCATCATAAAAACCAATGGAGAAGAAATAGAAAGAGTAAAGAATTTTGAATATCTTGGAGCCAGGATTGAGTGCAACGGGAAATCGGCCCCAGATATCAGGAGGAGACTAGCAATGGCAAGATCAAAGCTAGAAAAGATGAATAATATCTGGAAAGGGCAGTGCATTCAAACAAAAATCAAAATCCTCAAAAGTGTTGTTTTCCCAACTGCAACATATGGATGCGAAGCATGGACTATCAGCAAAGCAGAGAGCACAAAGATCACAGCTTTTGAAATGGCATGCTACAGAAAAATACTCAGAATATCATGGACTGAAAAACAAACAAAGAAGTCCTGAGAATGATCGGAATAAAATCACCAATTCTTCTTCAAACTGTAAAGAAATTGAAACTAAACTATTTTGGCCACACGACTCGCCACGAATCATTAGAAAAGCACATTCTGCAGACAAGGGTAGACGGCAAGAGAGGAAGAGGTAGACCAACAAGAAGCTGGGAACAAGATATATGTGAATGGCTGGGAATGACAGCAACTCAAGCAAGTAGACTGGCGGAAAACCGTAATCTGTTTCGCAAGAAAGTTCGGGAAGCAACGTCCTACGCAGGATCAGCTGACTAGAGAGAGAGTGTGTATATGGATGTGTGTGTGTGTGTAGTTGGACGCGTGAGAGCTTTTGTTCGTATGTCCGAATCTCGTGTGTATAATGTTTTTTACTGATGGTCAATGTGAAGCGCTATATAAATGTACGATTATTATTTATTATTATTATTATTATTATTATTATTATTATTATTATTATTATTATTATTATTATTATTATTATTATTACAGCTTTTAAATTCCATATACAGGGTCCATTTTGGTCCGAGCTCTCACTTTTATCTTATCCAAAAGTCCTTAAATGTCTGTCATTAAAAGCTTACAGGAAATGTATTTTATATCAAGACACCACTCGACAACTTTGGGAAAGCAACAAATATTTTAAAAGCCAGGATCTAATGTATGTATCGTTATTAAGCG